>NC_072017.1:37303532-37625142 GCF_027791375.1 Indicator indicator
ATGAGTTTGTAACTAATTGAGCTGCCTTCCAATATTCCTACAAGCTGAGATTTTTTTTAAATGACTAGAGACTTGAAGGATCCAATTTCAGAAGACATCATAATGTGCAGTATTTTAGGAAGAGCCTAAATCACTAGATCTTTTTGAAAAGCTTGGGCATGTTAAGCAAGTCAGTAAAAACAAATGTTGGGTGTCTACTGGGCCCTGTCAAGGTAAAGGGAACAGTTTCTCTGCAACGTGTTTGTAGTTTTCTCTTTAGTAACACAGTAAGCCATGTAACAGTGTACTTCAGACTGGGCTCTCATTCTTCATGGTCTACTTCAGCCAATGTTTCATTACCCTTACAGTAAAACATTTCTTCATTAGATCTAGTTTTAATCTCCCTCTGTTAGTTTAAAACCATCACCCCTTGTCCTGTCACAACAGGCCCTGCTGAAATGATTGGCCCCCTTTAAGTATGTGGAAGGCTGCAGTAAGATCTCCATGGAGGCTTTTCTTCTCCAGGCTGAACAAGCCCCAGTTCTCTCAGCCTGTCCTCATAGGAAAGGTGCTCCAGCCCTCAACAAACTTCTGTGGCCCTCCTCTCAGCCCACTCCAACAGGCCCTTGTCTTTCTTGTTCCAAGGACTCCAGAGCTGGACACAGTTCTCCAAGTTGGATTTCATGGGAGCAGAGGGGCAGAATCACCTCTCTCAACCTGTTGGTCATGCTCTTTTTGATGCAGCCCAGGACACACTTGGCCTTCTGGGCTGCAAGCAAACATTGCCAGCTTGTGTCCAGCTTTTCACCCACCAGAACCCTCAAGTCATTCTTCATAGGACTGCCCTCAATCACATCATCCCCCAGCCTGTGCTGATACCAAGGATTGCCCCAGCCCTGGTGCAGGACCTCCCACTTACCCTTGTTAAACCTCATGAAGTTCACATACATTTTTAGCAACCACTCAACAAAATCCTAACACTGAAGGACAGTATCGATGGAAAGAACAGATGACCTAGGACAGTGTTGAAGGAAAGAACAAATGACCTACTCAGCTTCAAGCAGAGGCCTTCAGACTATGATGGCAGCAAATGTGTGGAGCACCTGTGTGTTTGAAGTAGCTTTCAGCAGTTCCATTGTTTTATGAGCAAAACACAACATAAAAGTCTGCAATAATGCACAACAGACTGTGTACACTTGGACCTAAAAGGTTGTTTCCAAGTGTTGGCATGGCTCTATTTCAAGAGACACAGACAATCTTGCTGCTCTTTTAGGCAGAAAACAGAGAATAAAATATTTCTGGCAATAGCCCTGGCAGTAGACAAGGCCAGTGTTGAAGGTACACAGGACAGTGCAGGTCATGCTGCCATAGGACTGATTCTAGTCAGAGCTGTCATTTTTGCCATGTCACTCTTGTTCTTCCTCCTATGGAATATTGAATTTTGATACAATTGGTGGAACAAGTTGCTTAGAATATTTGCTCACAGACATTACTTAAAACTTCTCAGTTTCATGAGCAAAATGCATTTGTTTCATTACAAAATGGCCAGAGTTACCCATAAACTATTTGTGCTTCTCCACTGTTATGAGCAGCCCCCTAGTAAAACAGCTTTCTGCAGCAAAGTCTGCATAAGAATTCAAACAAGGAACAGGAATTCTGGATTCTGATTTCTACGGTGTTGGCTGGATAACCAATAAGAAAAGTTAAGTGAAGTATTTTACCACAATCTTCTCAGTTTAAGTACTTAACATGATCAAATGCAAAGATCATAACCTTTAGCCCTGTAATGGTGAATGGTATTTCACCTGCACCAGGCTTTATTTGGATTTTGGCAATTTATCTTCCTTAGGATTTAGTTAGACATAGGGCCAGTAAGGATTTTGGACAGTTAGGTCTCTAGATCCTGTGAGTGACTGCTAAAGGTTGGTTCACTAAATGTTCTCTTTTTGCTCATTTGTATTCACTGAGTGGGTGAGGCAAAGGAGGTTATCAGGCAGGTAGTTTACATTTTTCAGGGCTAGATGATTAAGGCAAAGTAGGAAAAATTCACTGTCCTGTGGTCTCTGTGTTACACTCTGCCACTTAGTCTGCCCAACTGTACCTTCGACTGTGATAATGGTTTTGCCACAGTCTCTGCACATTGCCTAACTCTTCTGCATGCCTTCATGATAAGAAGGGTGGTTCTAACTCTGGTATAGCTAAAACTAGAAATGTGTTCTGTGAGTGGGTGGAGTTGAGTTGAATAATCCAGTCACATTCTTAACAAAAATCAGAAAACCCTGCACTGGCTTCAGTGCCGTGGACCATCTCTGGCACTGCCATCAGAACTTTACCTTACATCAAGTGCATCTACTTCTGTGATGTTTTCATTTCCATCTGTAAGAGAGATGAGAAAGTAATTTAACTGCTAAGTCATTCACTGAAAAGAAACAATTTGAACTCATGCATCTAGCCTTAAAGTTCAGCTGCTAATATTAACCAAAAGTTCATTCACACAGCAGGTAAGCAGGCATGCAGTTTAACAGCTTCGTTACCATTTGTCTGATCCCATAGCTTTCGGAGCCTGTTCTTAAAGTTTTGACTCCAACAATCTGAATTTTAGGTGCTTGAGATTTGTATTTTATATCTGTGTATCTATATAGACATATTCAGAGATCATAATTTTATATAACTAGCTAGCTGGCTGTATTTCTTTAAGCAGAGTCTCTAATTCAATAGTTACGATTTTAAATAATAAAATACCCACACTGCTCACTAATGCTGCTAATGTAAAGCTAAGCACTCTTTTTGAGGCTGGATGCAGCATGAGTCACAGAAGGTATTTAACAGTATGCATAGATAATGACAATTGAGAAGATGCAAGATTGAGAGTTTTACTTCTACGAAACCATATAGAAGTAAGTTACTCCAGTAACTGAATGCATATACAGGTAGCACTGTGGGAACAACAAAGGCACATGCATGTCTTGGGAGTGTGCAGAACTAAAGACTTGGAAATGGTTAGGTCAAAATAATTATTCCTTTTGATTAAACATCTCAGTGGGCTATAAAATCAAAGCTCTTGTTATTACTGGTGAAAAGTAACTACCACACTACGAGGACAATACACTATGCTGTACCTGTGGTGGTTAACGGTGGTCGGCCATCCAGTTGGACCTGGCCTGCAATTATAAGAGAAAACAAGCCATGTACACGCATTTTGTAAACCGCTTTGTATATACCATCTTACCCTTTCACATCTGGTTTTCACATCTGATTAAAGCCTTTTGCAAAATAAACTAACGTGGCTAGGTATTGATAGAGGAGAAAAGTTCCTAAAGACATTAGAATAAGCTTGTAGAAATCTAGACTTTAGGAGCTGTTTAGTTGAACACCATAGCAACAGGGGGAAGGAAGGCTCAAAGGAAGTCACATGCTTCTAAGTGTTACTACTCACATGCAAACTTCCACAATCAAACATCCATCACTTCAAGTGTTGAGTTTTATCACCAGTAAACTGAGCGCACAAAAGAAGCACATAAACCTATTTCAGTTTGCTTGAAACTTAACACATAGGTCAGGATGATTCTGAAGTGTGGAAAAATTCGTGTAGATAGAATGTAGCAACATCACCTGTGCCTGTTGATAATAGAAATCGGAGATCTTTCAGAATGCATCTGTAGACTTAAATTTACACTGTATTTTATTTTTACTTGTGCACCTGAGATCTGGCTTGCACCTCAATGTAAGGCGGGGGTGGTGGTAATCTACTCCCCCAGAAACCAAAAGACTATGATGTTATAATCATCAAACTTCTAGAAAGAATCATATATTCATAGAGTGCTAGGTGTTGGAAGGGACCTCCAAAAGCTGCCACATAGGTACAGGAAGACCAGCCTTTTGGGCCAAAGGAAACTGGGGAAGGGTGGCTTTCCTGTTCTCTTAATCCTGTTTAGTCAGTTCCCAGACTTTACCTTTTCACTGTCGGTGTCATACTTCACTCAAGTAAACACTACTTCGATTAGCATTACTTCTGAAAAGCTTCCTGCTTACAAAACGCTTGTTCTAAAACCTTGATTGCTCTCAATGAGACTACTTGGTTTGTATCTTGGTTTCCCTTCCCTTTACGATGCTGGCTTTCTTCTGTGTCGACAAACAACCCCTCCCCAAGCACCGTGTCCTATGTCGCGGCGCAGCGGGGCCCGGGCTCTCTGTCGTTAACCCCTCACCCCTCTTCGTTTCCTTCAGCTGTGGCAGGACGAAGCGCAAGACTTTCCCCTCGGCGGGCTGCGAGGGATTTAAAGCTCAGACCTACTTCCGCCATGGCTGTGGCTGCGCTGCTTCCCTTCTTTCTCTCAAAGGAACCGAAGGATCCTCTCCCCACAGCCCCTCGCAGCTATCCCTTTCCCGCTCTTCTTCCTCTCTGGGGGACGATGGACACCGTATCAGCCCCGGGCGCCACAAGCCGAGTCCAAACTCCTGTCGCCAAGAGCACGGTGGGCGGCCCACACCGTGAGAGGGCCCCGCGTTGACGAGGACTTCGGCAAGCTCCGAATCGTGCAAGCCGCCGCCGTGGGCGGCCGCCGCCCCGCTCGGTTCCCCTCGCTGCCCACCTACCTGCCGGCCTCCGCCGCTCCGAGCCCGACATGCCTGCGGACAAAGGCGCTCCTGCTCGGCGCCGGGCGTGCGCACCCTGCCTCGCCTCCCCGGCCCGGCCCACCCCCTCGGCTCGGCCTGCCCCAAGCACCCCCTCCTGCGGTGGCCGCTACCTCTGTGAGGAGTAGGGCGGGAGATGGGAGAAAGCGCTGAGAGGCCGCAGGAATCCCAGAGGCAGAGGCAGCAGCACCCAGCACCACCCCTAATGCATGGGCCCCAGGCCTCCCGGGACTGCAGCCTGAAGGTAAGGTAAACCTGTAGTGCTCGTGGCTGCCTGCGGGGCAGGCTGCTCTAGGCCGAAATTCAGCCGGGAACATTGCGGGGTGGTGGCGTCTTAAAGTGTCTTCTATTACTTTTTAAGTTTGTCGTCTCATCGTCTGTATTCTTGGGATATGTACTTTAGAGACCGCGTTTCATTAACTGCGCTGCCATAGACAAAGGCATCGTCGTGAAATAGGGTGAGAAGCTGTTTGTTGAACTGAGGTTTCTCAAACCCGCCCTAGAAGTCTAAAGGCACATACAGCTTCCTTTGCTGTAAGACTGCTGCTACTCAAAATGTATTTTAATTTGGGCATCTACAGATAAATGTTTAGGAAACTTGGATGTAGATAGAATCAAAGAAAAGACCTTTAAGATCATGAAGTCCAACCATTCCCTAGCTCTACCAAGTCTGATGCTAAACCGTGTCCCTCAGCACATCTCTGCCTTTTTTAAACCCCTGCAGAGATGGAGATCCAACCACCTCGCTTGGCAGCCTGTTCCAGTGTTTGAGAAGCCTTTAATTAGAACAAGATACTGTTACAAGAATTTAGCACCTTCTTCTGTGAAACTTTTAAACTCCTATTAAGCAGAGGGGTTTTTTTGTTTGGTTGGTTTGTTTGTTTGTTTTGTTTTCTTGCAAGCTGCAAATCCCAGATCTCTCAACTCACACTAGAGCTGTCCCTAAACCCACTGGCAGCAAGAGTCTCGTGTGGAGTAGCAACAGAATTTGAATCTGTAACAACTCGGCAGTTTGCACTTGCATCAGTTATGTTCTTCAGTCCAACAGCCTCCTTGGATCCTAGTCAGACAATCAAATGTCTTACCACTTTGTTTTGCTGGAGGACGAGAGCCTACTCATGTCAGGCACGGTATTCAGATGAGTTAGCAGTAACTTGATCACAGTGTATGAAGCCTAAGGTAATGTTTGATTGCTGTGTGTTTCCAGTTCTTTTAATGTAGGAGAGTTTTTGTTACACATGCATGTTCCTATCTTGAAACAGTTGCAGATTGTTGCAGTAGGTCCACCATAAATAAGCGGGTGTTTTTTGGAGAAAGCATTATGGATCTATCAGAACTGCAGTTTGAAGAAGTTGGATTGTGAGGACACTGTTATTCAGATCAACCAAAAAAGCAAATCAGCCCGAGAAAGGTAATTGTATTAAGGCTTTAACCTGTGGAAAAAAAATCATCTCACTGCAACATTCAATGACTATTACTCAGTAGATAAAACCATACATTATTCAGCATGGATGTGCCATATAGTATGGAATAGCCCTTCAGGCAGCTTGGGTTGGCTGTCCTGGCTGTGTTCCCTCCCAGCAGCCTATGCCCTTCCAGCCTCCTTGCTGGCAGGGCAGGAGAAGCTGAGAAGATCTTAAGTATAACTACTGCTTAGGAGCAGCGGAAAACATCAGGGTGTTATCAACATTCTTCTCATTCTAAATCTAAAACACAGCACTGTACAAGCTACTAGGGAGAAAATTTAAACCCATCCCAGCCAAAACCAAAGTATATATATATATTTTTAACATATATATATATAAAAAATACATAACTTGTTAAATGGTATTATTAACTCTGGGTGTGATAGCTAGCC
Organism: Indicator indicator; assembly: GCF_027791375.1. Lineage (NCBI taxonomy): Eukaryota > Metazoa > Chordata > Aves > Piciformes > Indicatoridae > Indicator > Indicator indicator. Next base: position 37,310,005 of record NC_072017.1, read on the forward strand.
TTCATTTTGGGGCTGTGGTCTGTAAAATGCATTTTATATAGTTTACAGATGACTATAACTAAGGATTTTTGCTACAGTTAAAGCTTATGCAAAGCAGATTGTCTAGAAGAAGTCAAATGCTTCTCTCTTGCCAGCAGAACTACCAAAGAGCTGTCCAACATTGTCAATGTTCTTTCCAGTGCTATAAATGGTTTGAAGGAAACTCTGTAAGGTATAATTACAGGTCAATACAGAAGGAAACAAAACCCAGCTCCTTCCAACAGTGACAATTTTCAGTGTTCATTTAAGCATCTATTTTAAGCCCTTTACTACCCAAGAACCAACTAGTTGATTTACAGTGTTTTGGATTCATTGTGATACTTCTTTTAAACAAGCAATTCTATTACCATTCCCTGCTTTGGTGGTAAAAATCTTTTTTAGTTCCAACCATGGAATTCCAGGTTAATACAGAGTTGTTTTAATTCTGCAGCAGAAAATAAATGTCACCAAATTTAGAGGAACTACAAATTCTTCAATCATGTTTTGTAGAAGTTTTTTGTAATGCTTTTCCCACAATGCTACTTCACAGCCACAAATACAAAAAGTAACTCTGAAACACGGCCAAAGAATTTTAGCAGAAACTTTATTCTATGAGGCACTTCCATTCAATGTCATGTACAGTAAGTTTTAGTTAAAAAACAAAACAAAAATACCACAAACAAAGAGTAAAGAACAAAAAAAGTAAAAGTAGCTTCAGAGAAAAAAAATCACATTATAGTCTGTGAGTTGGGTAAATGTTAGGCTTTTTAGCATGGTTTCCACTCCCTGTTTGCAGATGCAATATTTTAGTTTTCATCTCCTGTGGATTTTTTTTTTTTAAGGCAGAATCAAGGCAGCAGGAGAGCAAGTCAAAATCTTCATGACCGAGAACCTACCACAAGTGACTAAGGACTGACAACTGACGGTGAGCAATAAAAGATCGCTACTGAGAACAAATCCCAAATAATTCAGCCATCAGGTGATTTCAGCTAGAGAAGTCAGAGAGGGAAGAGATGACAGACACACAGGCTCAGGTGTTTCTCAGCCTCACAGAGGTCATGGGAAGAGATGACAGAAATACAGGCTTACATATCTGTCAGCCTCACAGCAGGCATTTCAAATATAAAAATTTGTTTGGCACACTGATCCTAACTGTGGAGCTTTCTTTTTGTTTTCATCAGAACAGGCTAAGTGAAAGCAAAGATGACTACAGCAACCAGGCTGTTCCACAACACAAAAAATAAATCAACTGCTTTGAATAATACATAAGTTCTTTTGCATACAATACACCACACAGAACATTTTATTTGAAAAATAAACATTTGATTCATTTTTAGAAATAACATAGCAACTACTTTCCACTGTTTTGTCCAATCAAAAGTGTATCCTTAGGTTGCAAACTCTTCATTTTAGTGGTCTAGCCTTAAAAGGATCATTGTACTTGATCTGAAAAGTCCTGCAGAAGTCTGATATAGAAGCAGGTAGAAATATGTAGTGCCACTGTATACCCTTGCCAAGGGCTTGAGACCTTGTGTTTGTTTTGGCTTTTTCAGTCGTTTGTTGTTGTTGTGGATTTCTTCTTTGTTTGTTTGGGGTTATTTTGGGTTTTGGTTGTGGTTTTTTTTTTTAATGGGACTGTATTCATCTGAGAGAACTCAAGGCAACTGTATCACAAGCATGAAGGTACAGTCTATTTAAGATGTCATTAACACACACACACACACAAAATGCTCTTTCAGATGCATCTGCCAGTAAACTTAAAATTTGACCTATATTTATAATAATCTGAGAATTCTTCTTCTCTGATTTCCCCATTATGGGGTTTTCTTAAAAGCTATAAAAAAGCACTAGTGCTTTTATGATAGTGTACCCTGAGTGGACATACACCAAAGGAAGCTGGTTTCAGTTTCCAAGCTTCTGGCATAATGGGGAAAGAAGACTGGTGTGCGTTTTTTTTTGTTTGTTTGTTTGTTTTCCATTAGGAAGAATATCTTAGTGACTTTAAAAGCAGTATATTCATCTCAGTGTTTTATATAGTACTGTCTGAAAAGCATAAAGCTTTGTAACCAGACACTTGCTTCATTCCAGCTGAATCTTTGACTTTATACTACACCATGAGGTCTGGGTGCCTTCTTTCTCTCAGAGGTCTGTCTTATCCTCATATCGACACATACACGCAGCTCTCTGACTATCCAGGTATGGTTTACATCCTAAATGTATAACCGCATCAAACAGCAGCTGAACAGTTGATTCACAGGCTGCAAGCAAAGAGGAGTTCAGTTAAAAGCACTCTTTGAATGGAATATAAAACTAATTACTCTGGCAACCTGAGAATGATTCTAAGAAAGAAGCAATCTCTGGCCATAGCAAACAGACTGAACCAATAATTACCTTAAGTAAGAGTAAAGGCTTTTCATATGCCAAACAAAATGAACAAGAAAATTTATTGCATATAGAATGTTATCAGTGTTAGAAACATCAGCTAGTCTTGGAGAGATCAAAGAGTTGTTCTACCTCTTTCACTTTCTGCATCCCAGATTATGCTGCCTTAACAGCAGCTCCACAGACCTGAACTCACCAGTTCTGACACTGAACACTAATATCATGATTTATTTGCAGTTAAATGAATTTGAGAAGCTCAAACACAGCCTTGCTCTAAAAACTTACTGCTCTCAGTGGGACTACTTACTGTAAAAGCGTGGCTGTGTCATGTATTCATCAGGTGAAGGACAACAACCAGGAATACTGAAAGGCCTGTTACTAAAATTTATTCACTAAGTGATAGAGTATCAATTACTTCCATTATGAAAATATATTATTCTAATATTTATTTCATAAAAGGAAACAATTCACTGTTTTTCTACAGTTTACTAGCCATGACACATAACAGACATTTAGAAATCCTCCAGCAGAATAGAACATTCAGCTATGCTACAGTAAACGCAAGGATTATACAAGCATTTTGATCAAGTTGTGTTCCATATTCATGCTCTTAAAGGGTAAGCATTGTTTTTTTTCCTCAAAGTTGGTTTTAACCCTGATTATTTTCCAGAGTTAATGCTCTGTTGCACAAGTGTCTGGGCTACACAACAGAGGGACAGAGCAAGGCTTCTTTCAGCAATAGCACCAGCTATGTCATTCCTGGGCTGCACAAAGATTCTTTGCCAAATAAGCTCACTTAAACTTGGGGGGAAAAAAAAGTCTTTTCACACTTACCCTGAACACTCTCTGAGATTCCAAGTGTCTTCTGCACATTTCTGCAAATTTTGGAAAGGCAGGATTGAAACTGCTCATCACAATCATTTTTTTTATTGCCACAAGTGTCATAGCACCTGTCATGATGATTGCAGCACTTTGTCATTGAAGGGATACCAATGTCAAACTGTGAAGAAAACACACACACTCTTCATTGGTATTTCAGTTAAGAAAGATATACCCTATGCATAGACTAACAGAAATTAAAATCTATTACACTCAGTCCAGCTGGGTTGATCTCTGTATTTTACTGTTCACCTCTGGTAAACTGTAGTGGTTTGGCCCTGGCCAGCAGCCAAGCAGCTACATTGTTGCTTGCTCTCCCCTCCACAGAAAGAAAGTCCCAAAGCTGTGCAATCACTTTTCAGCACTGTCAGTACTGGTTTAGCCCAAAATTTCAAACACAGTGACATGCAGCCTGCTAAAGAAAGTTAACTTCATCCCAGCCAAATCCAGTACAAAACTTAACCGTGTTTTCTTTCTAGTGTTAAGGAAAATGGATTATCATCAGTAAGGACAGCAAGAGGCAGAGCCGAACTCTCCACTCTCACAGGGCTAGTGTTGGGGTTATGCAATGGTTTCAAAGTCTTGAGAATAAAACACTAAACGAAACATTAAAAAAAAAAATCAGAAATTATTCATCAACATTCCACTTTATCCCTGGAATATTTCATGTCAATGATGAAAATAGGTATGCTATGTTTGTTTATAATACTAATACTTTCCATATGTTGTCACCAAAGCATGTGTTGGAGCTGATAAAAGCAGAGACATTGTATGTGGATGTTGTCTCATCCCCAGAATGCTCAGGAGGAGAAAAAACAAACACACACACACACACGGAGAAATGTTGATGTATGAAAGACATAGAAAGAAGGCCCAAAATGGAAATACTAACCTGAACTCCAAATAGAGGGGATCCGCAACCGTTTGGTGGTGATGGTTTATATCCGTAGCGAGGAAAGGGCTTGGATCCTGGAAAACGTTAATTTATCATGCCTTAACTGGATTTTTTAATTTTAGTACTGTTAAAACTCACCACAGGCTTTTGCTGGGCTTCAGACATTATCAGTTTTATTTTTAAGTTTAATATTCAGGCAGTTGAATATCAACAATTCTAACCAAATTACCACTTCAGAGTAGTAAGCATTTTTTTTAAGAGAGGGCCCAGACACCTGAGGAAATATGTTAGCTTCTCAAGTTAAAAAGAAAAAACAATCAAAACCCAACCAAACAGAAAAATCTGAGTCACTAAAACTGATGTGTCAGTTAAGTTTGCAGTATGTAGGATTACATTAAAGAACAGAATACTGTAAATTCATCAATACTTTATAATTTATTAATGGTTTCTATGCTATCAACAGCTGTGCTCTTATTTCTATTGTTTTTTTTAGCTTAACCTTTAAAACCAACTGGAATAAACCATCTTTTTTATTTCTAGCACTGGGACATTGTAATAAAATTTAAATTAGTAGAGACTGATAAAAAGTCACATCTCCCCAAGCACTTACTAGTACAGCAAGGCACAGAATTCTGCACCCCAAGTTAAGGAAGATTGTGGAGTTTATCTGAATTGCAAACAAACCAAGGCCACAAAAATAATGGTGAAGAAAACCTGTATTTGGAGAGGGCATATTCTACTACAGAGGAAATGTCATGGTGCCCTGACCGCTCTTGTGGAGCCCGTCAGTGCTCATTTCCTGACCCACTAACTACTTCAACCCAAGTAAGCTCGGGGTAAGTGGGTTCAGCTAAGAGAGACCAAGAGGGTCTACCTGAACCTCCCCTTTTAAGGTACTCCTGAAACACCGATGAAGCCTGTCAAGAAACCCCTTTTCTGGGGACAGTGCCCGCCTGAACAACCCTCTGCGGCAGCCGGGGAGCCGCCTCCCGGCAGGTTATATAAACATACATATATCGGCGTAAGACCGCGTTACTGAGGGTTGCCCTGCGGCTGCGCCCCGTTTTCTTGGGAGCAGCGGCCCTGGACCGGCGGCAGAGCTGCCGCCAGCCACCCGCCGCCTCAGCCGCTGCGGCTCTGACCGGGCCGGCCCCCGTGGAGCGAGCCGGCCAGCGGAAGGACAAGGGTCGCGGCAGCCCGGAGGGGTCTCTGCTGCCCCATCAGCCTCCCGGCCCCACCGCCTTCCTCACCGTCGCTGCACTTGTACTGGCAGAGGCCGTCCTCGCCGCCCAGCAGGTCGAGGGCCGCGTTGAGGTACACGTCGATCTTGTGCACCCCGTTGCGGATGGTCTTCAGCGTCGTGCGCCAGTCGGGGGTCTGCGGCGCCTCCTGGCACCGCGCCGGCCACGGGCCCAGCCAGGCGCAGGCTGCCGCCAGCAGCAGCAGCAGCAGCAGGGCGCGGGCCATGACGAGCGGCGCCCCACCGGGCGCCTGCTAAGCCGCCGCCTGTCCGCTCCCGCAGCACCCTACCGGCCCGGCGCGGCTGGCCGCCGCCATCATCGTTCCTCCGGGCTCCGCCCGGCGGGGAGGAGCTTCCTGCTGGCGCTCACGGAGGGAGCGTAGGGTCGCGCAGCCCGTTCCCCCGCAACCGCCCCGGTAAAAAGGGGGTGCTGCCCGCCTTCGGGGGCCCGCGCCGGAAAGGGGCAGGCTTGTGTGAAAGGACGGCAGGAGAGGAGGTCGCTCCCCCACGGCCAAGCCGTCTGTTTCCGGGCCGCTGCCGCCGGTCACCTGTCAGAGGTGGGCTGGGGAGAGAGAAATCATAGAATGGCTTAGGTTGGAAGGGACCTTAGAGATAATTTACTCCAACCTCCCTGCTATGGGCAGGGACACCTCTCAACTAGACTTGCTTGCTCAAGGCCTCATCCAACCTGGCCTTGAACAACTCCAGGGAGAGGGCATTCACAATCACTCTGGGCAACATATTCCAGAGTCTCACTACCCCTGTACTGAACTACTTAGGATCTAGTCTAAACCTACTTTCCCTCAGCTTAAAACCGTTTCCTCTTGTCCTATCGCTAGACACCCTTATGAAAAGTCCCTCTGCAGCCTTCCTGTAGGATCCCTTCAGGTACTGGAAAGCAGCTATAACGTTTCCCCGAGAGTCTTCTCCAGGCTGAACAACTCCAGCTCCTTCAGTCTATCCTGGTGTGCTTCAGTCTTTCTATCATCCTTGTGGCACTCTGGCCTTGCTCCAACAGTTCTATGTCCTTTTTATGATAGGGACACCAGAACTGGATGCAATATCCAGTGATGTGTTAGGAGGATGGAGCCATACTCTTCCCAGTGGTGTCCAGTGACAGGGCAAGGGTGTGGACACAAACTGGAGCACAGGATGTTCCACATAAACAGAAGGAAAAAATTGTACTCCTTGAAGGTGGCAGAACACTGGAAGAAGCTGCCCAGAGAGATTGTGGAGTCTCCCATCTCTGGAGGCATTCCAAACCTACCTGAATGTTCCTGTGTGATTTACTGTGTGATTCTGCTCTAGCAGGAGGGTTGGACTAGATTTTTAGCAGTCCCTTCCAACCTCTGCTGTTCTGTGATTCTGTGATGATTCTGAAGGGGGGAAACTGGGGCCAAGCCTTTCACCCCACATACCCTACAGAGGCATTGTAAAGCACAGCATGACACCTTCCCCGTTACAGCATGGCCAGTTTCAAAAGGAGAAACATACCATCTTCAGCAGGTCATAGTGCCCCTTGTTCTGTTATATTTCCCAGATACAAACTGGGAGAGCACCTGGCTACCAGTTGGCATAACACAGTGGCAATGGCTGGGCAGGGCCTGGGGGAGGTACTGGTACTATCAGATAACAAGAAACCCCAGGCCTTTTTTATTTGGAAAACTTTAATTTGGTGACTGTGTTACAGACGCGGTGAACTTGGCATTGCTAAACATGAGAGAAACAGCAATAGCATTTTGGAGGAAAGATGGACAGGCTGATTTTCTAGCTAGCCATTAAGATATTGTGACCTCAGGGCTGAATAGAATGAAGGAAGGGCAGTTTTAGTGCCAGTCACATCAGGGCTTGCTTAGTGTGGTGGTTCAGAGCAAACATCACCTGTGGAAAGAGCATGTCCAAAGCCACATTGCGCTCTCCTTCGACACAGTCTGAGGGAGAACCTGTGCTAATACAGCTGGAAAAACATGACCTTTGGAAAGGACATTTCTTTAGAAGCCAAACCAAGCAAAAACAAAAACAAAAGGCAGAAGGGAATCTGTACTTGAAGTGTTAAAACTGCAACCTATTTTTCTGGTGGTGTTCAATGTGAAGGAAACAGATGCAGTGATTTTTACACATATCAGTGATTCACTTTCAGGTAACATCATCAAACATGCAACACCAGAAGTGTGCAAAATGAAAGTATGTTTATTAAACATTAAAAGTCCATATTGGATGAAAAATCAGACAAAAATTAACTTGATTGCAAAATATCCTGTTTGGCTTTTTATTTTTTGTTTGTCATTATAAAAGGTTTAGTATTTTTTTCAATTTAAATTCTAGATGCTTCACAGATAAGCTGAAGTGGAGCTATGTGAAAATTGTTACTTTTTTTTTTTAAATGAAACCAGCAAATGGAAAGGAAACTAGGGGCCTTCCAGATCAACAGGTGAATATTCTACTGGGTTTTCTTCTTTTGAGCCTCAGTGTTTAAAATTATTTGTTAACTGAAGAAATAGGTGGAAAAAGTTCTTTACAGAAGTAAATTAAGTCAAACAAAAGAGGAAGCTCTTCCTAAACATGGATGATCCTTCTTGGCATTACTGTTTCATGGTTTTCTATTTTGGTGTAGGAAGCTTGTGCTAATTTGAGAATCTGGTGGAGGGAGCTATGACTGAGGGTTTTAGTTTCTAACTTAGATCTGTAACTTGGTTTTATACAATTAAGTCTGTAAGTATAATATAGAGACTTTTAATTTTTATATATTTATATTGTCATAGAAATTGTGTGTATGTGTATGTGTGGTGTAGATACATATGAATATATCTATATACACATATGCAGTAAAACTCTACTTGCTGTTAAGAGTTTGTTGGATACCAGAAATACACTAATACATACACAGAGAACTTAAGATAGTAAAGATGCTTTTTATTAAAGAGTCAAGTTCTTTGTTGTTTGTGACGAGATACAGTTAAATTAATAAAACTTAGAGCTACAAAAATTGACCCAGGCTGGATGATCTGATGAGGTGTATTAAAAGTAGATAGAAATTGTCAGAGTTTGTAGCTGAAAAAACTGTCACCCGACAGAGTTGCTACTTGGGTAACTGTGGCATTGCACCAAATCTCATGATCATAGTCAGTGTGTCAATGGAAGGTCTGAAGTCTGCTATCACAGTAAGCCTAAAGAATCAACCTCAAAGCAAAACAGCACCCTGAAGGTTTCTGCTGACCTAAACCTTGAGGTCCTGGAAGTTCTTTAAAGTCCTTGGGTTGATGTCCTTTCTGTGAGGTTCACGTACTGCCAGTATAGTCATTTTCAAACCACTGCTTCAGTATAGTTGTCCATTTCAAATAAATAAACAACCACAATTGAAATGCAATGTGAAATGTGGGGGGGAAAAAAACCCAACCAAACAAAAAACACAGCAAAGAAAATATATTTTAATTTTCCCTGCCTTTTTGCTGTGGACTCATATGACTGTAAAATTCTCTTCCTGCAGAACGGTAGTGTTGCTAGACTGTTAAGAATCTTCAGAATATATTCTGTAGGGATTTGTGCTTATTGTTGCTAAGTTACATGGGTGCTGATTGTAAAAAAGGGGTAGTGTTCATTTTTGCATGGGTGATAAGAAGGAAGTGTTTGATCTTCAGGTATTGTAGCGTGAAATGAGACTCCTTGTCACATGATGGCTAATCCAATCATAGTAGCTGGCCACTTTTGTGTACACTCCAGGGTGACCAGCATCCCCACAGTTCTCACCCCAGCTCACAATACCCCAGACATGTGCCACATTTTCTGCATCAAAACACACCAAGGGCCCTCCTGAATCACCTTTGCAGCTGTCTATGGAGCCATCATAAGTACCTGAGGCAAAAGAGGAAACAAAAAGCAAAAGTAAGTTTATACACAAGCTAGCACACAAAACAGAGCTCAGACAGTTTTTAGGGTCTGTATGGCTTCCTCACAGATGTTTGCTTAATGGTCACCTGTAAAGGAGGCTCCTAACTTCTTCAGTCTATTGCTCCCCAATTTCTTTCAAGTGCAGGGCCCTGCTTAAGTTCTGCGGCTGGCCTGAACTCTTCTCAGTGATGCAAGGAAAAGTGCAACAGAGAAGAATTCAGCCGTATTGCTTATTATATCATTACAAGTAGCTCACAAAAAAAAAAGTGAACAAAACCAGGAGGAAAAAGGGTGAACGGATTTGTGGGCTGTTTCTTGTGGAAATGAAGCTATTGTAATGTGTGTATGCCCACATGTCTGCCTTTGGCATCCTCTCTACCCAAGAACTCATTAGCCAGTTTCATCTGTGCAGAGCTGCACAGAGATGCAGAGGTCTCAAAATTATTTTCTCTACTAGCTTGATGAAGTGGGCAGGTACAAGAAGGAGAGCATGTCAGTGCTGGGATGGGAGGGATAGCAACTATGTAAGTACCCTCACTGCAAAGTCTCAGTCACAGTGTGGCCCATTTGCACCACTAGACAGCAGCACTGAGGCACAAGTGTATGTAGGATCCAGTGCTCTATGTAAGTGTCAGGATTTATGGAACTGTTTGCAATTCAGCAAGTAGAGTGCTCCTGAGAAAATGAATGAAGAGTGAAGGATATGATAGACAGACTGCTGCAGAGCTAGAATACGGTTTATGCTTTGTCCTATATACTTAATATATTAATCAGCTTATTAATTCCTAACACCCTTACTACACTTTCCTGCTTGGTTGATTGATGTAGCATGAAGGAACCCATACTAAGAGTAAGCATCCAAGTTTTAAATAAAAGTGTAACTAACCTCTTTCTTGAATCTCTATGTGACTAAGAAAGAGTTCTGTGAACTTTCCAGAGTTGGAATTACTAATCTATAAAGCAAGACTTTATTGCCTTTACGCAGTTTAATTAATGTTTGCTTTATAACTAACTCCTAGAGAGTTAATTCCAAGATTGTATTTGCCTCAGGGAGGGGAAGCTAACCCCTGATACCCCCTTTCTGATGTTGTCCCATGTGATACTCTCTTTGTTCCCTCCTGGTAAAGTATGAAATAGATTGAAGATCATGGAAATACATTATGGAACTTGCACAATAGACAAACCCAGTATCTTAATAGATGTCATGCAGAAGTTATAAAAAATTATTTGGCTTTTACATCTGTTTTTTAATTTTTCTCATTAAGTAGTTTGTTTAACTACTGCCTTTACTTCTGGATCATAGAATCATGGAATGGTCTAGGATGGAAGGGACCTCCAAAGGTCATCTAGTCTGACCTCCCTGCAGTCAGCTAGATCAGATCAGATTAAAAGATCAAAACTCTCTGCCCTGTGAATGGAATATGCATTGCTCTTTTAGTCATGTATATGGTGATGATTTTGTTACTTTAAGAAGCAAAAAAATGTGTATTCAGAATCCTTATTTTAGCATTAGGAGTGTCAACCGGTTTCTTGGCCAGACTAATCTTAGTTGGAAAAGTGAATGTTGTTTTTTTCCTGATGTGCAGCGTGGTAGTAGTAAATGGCCAAACAGGTGAGTAGTCAGTCACATTCTAGTCAAGGGGACTGCTAGTGTCCTCTAAGCAGACATCTGCTTAAAGGTCACAGAATCACATAGAATCACAGAATGCTAGGGGCTGGAAGGGACCGCAAAAGATTATCCAGTCCAACCCCTCTGCCAGAGCAGGATCCCCTGTACCAGATCACACAGGAATGCATCCAGGTGGGTTTTGAATATCTCCAGAGAAGGAGATTCCACAACCCCCCTAGGCAGCCCATTCCAGTGTTCTGTCACCCCCACAGTGAAAAACTTTTTCCTCATGTTTCCATGGAACTTCCTATGCCCCAACTTCCACCCATTGCCCCTTGTGCTGTCACTGGGCATCACCCAGCAGAGCCTGGCTCCATCCTCTTGGCACTCACCTTTTACATATTCATAAATATTAATGAGGTCACTCCTTAGTCTCTTCTTCAAACTAAAGAGCCCCAGCTCCCTCAGTCTCTCCTCATAAGGAAGATGCTTCACTCCCTTGATCAATTTTGTCGCTCTGTGTGGGACTCTCAAGCAGTTCCCTGAGGTCCTACTTGAACTGAGCAGCCCAGGACTGGACACAATATTCCAGACATGGCCTTACGAGGGCAGAGTAGAGGGGGAGGAGAACTTCTCTCAACCTACTAACCACACACCTTCTAATACACCCCAGAATGGCATTGGGCTTCTTGGCCACAAGAGCACAAGGTGTTGCTGAATCACAATCAAATGTAGTAAAAGTAGGAAGTTCAGTGGGCTGTAAAGTGCTTATGTCCTTAGCAAACGTATCTCAAATTGCATGCCAAAATTTGCTCACATAATCATAGAGACTTGGCATGGTGTCATCTTAATTCTGTGTATAAATAGATATACAATGGTGGCTGCATTCAGGCCCCAATGGCTGTCATTTTGCTAACAACCATACTGTGACAATCTCTTTATTGTCTTTCCCAAGGCTAAAAGATGCCCATCCAGTGTGTGTGACCTTATGAACAGTAGATTTGATGGTAGAGAAATTCTAATAAGAAAATTGATGCTTACCTGCACATGCCATTTTGTTAAAAAATCGTCCTGGATACAATTCAGAACAATTCTGAAATAAATTAATGTTGCCCCACTTGAGGATATATTGTTTGGTATAACCTAGAAAAGAACAGAACAGATTTTTCTAAATGAAAAATGGTAAGTAGGTATTAGACACTTTTAAATATCATAAATTAAAAGTTACATATTTGCTTGCAGAATATAATCTTGAATATTATAAAGTAGATACCATAAACTGCCACTATAACAGTTACCCCATCGGAATTGGAGTACATTGGCCATATATTCCAAAATAAAAGCAGAAGGGTGTAAATGCAGTGTTAAATACATTATTTCATTTTGAGTTTTTCACCCTTTCCTTGTCTTCCTCAGTTTTTTTGGACTTGATGGAAAAAGTCTCTAAGACTTCGAGGTTTTCAGACCCTGGGAGAACTGGTGTGTTGTTTTCTATGAAATGGAGATGTGGCTCTGATCATCCTTGTTATCTTTTTTCCCAACTCTTACTCTCTTTTTGGGATGAGTGGACCAGACAGTCAAGACACCTACACGTAAGCTAGGTATTCAAGGTACTCACAAGGTTAAGGAGATTCTTTCTTTTATTCCTTGCCCTTTTGCTAGTAATTCCCAGCTTTGCCTTTACTTTATGATCTGCTAATGAGCATGAATAGAAGCCTCACAAACAGAGTGCAGTAGCTGCAGCACCGGGCTGTAGTGACTGTGATACAAAAGAAACACTTCCCAAATCTTCTGATTACATTTGGCTGACCTATCTCTGCAGTCTTTTCTGGGCTAAACTCACACATGGCTGAGACAAGATGTGCTGAGTTTTGCAGCTGTTTGCTGAAGCTCCCATTCTCTTGGGCAGGGGACAGAGGACAAGCTGTGGCTGTGGGCTACTGTGAGCTAACTGCCATGTGTTAAATATCATTACCAGGTCTCTACAGCTAATATAAATTGGTTTGCAAAAGGAACATTTCTGATTGTTGGGGTAGTTTGCAACCAGGAGTGTCCTTCAGATCAGTTTATTAGGTGGCTGAAACAGCAGAGGAAGCAGTAGAAGAAGAACCAACAGTGACAGCTGAATGCCAAACCATAGCCTATGCTTTCTGTACTCAGCCTCTTCTGAGTGCTTTGTGCACAACTACTCTTCAGCCTTTTCAAAATGAAAGCTCACCATAATTAGAAAATGAGTGGTAAAAATTACATCTTGTAGTAAGCACTAAAGCAAATACCTTTCTCTAGTCCCCATCCAGAAACCTTGCATCTGTCACCAGTCCTGAACATATACTCTGACCAGGGGATACAGGCAGGTGTGGTGTATTGCAGGGAGCATCCTCCTGCCCCAGAACCTCTCAGCTCCAGCAGAGCAATGTCATTTTCATAAGTGGATGCATTATAATCTTGATGGATTATGAGCTGTTTTAGCCTGAAAGTGTCTGTCTCTTCGTCACGCTGCACGGTATGCAGCAGCGCAACCCAGACACGGTACAGGTGGACTCGCTTGGCGCTGGAAAACAAACAGTTGGAATCAAGTATGTTGTGGTATTTAACACAAGGACTGTACAGTTCAGCTAGCTGTAAACTTCTGCCTTTTGTCAAAGGTTCTCTAGAATAAAAATATCATTTTACATACATATAGTTTCTTTCTGGACTTGATGTCCGGGTTTTTCTGAAGTGTAGCAAATGCAAGGCACAGGACACTTATATGACCCCAGGGATGTTCTCAGGGAACAGATACTGGATCTCTCCAAGGCAGAGATGGGGAAGAGAGGAGGTCCTTTGTATACCCCTGTCAGGCACACCTTTCCTGCCTGCCTGCTACCTCACTGAAGAATGCCAGGTCTCTTCAAGCGCATAATTACTTTTTCATCCTTCCATTCACTGGCAAAAGACCATAGCTTCTCTTAATCTTCCCCATCGTTAATGGGGGTAAATTGGTATTTTTAATTGTTTTATTCAACAGGCAAATGGGAATTAGCAAACAGGTAGCTACAAAAGGCAATAATATCCAAATCAATCTTTCTGCTTTACAAGAAGAAAGCAATTTCCCAGTCTGTTTCCTCAGTTTTTACCTGACACAGTGTGCAGCAGTCAGAACCCAACAGCCACCAATATAAACCCCTCCACAGTACACTGTTGAACCTTCATTGCCAGTGTCTTTAATTGCCACTTGCCAAGGGAATTCACCCTGTTCAAACAACAAACACACAAATAATAATTACATCATAATAATTACAATTGTAGTGCATAAAGTGAAACACACTTCTTAGAACAACCTTATCTCCTTGACTCTATCTAACTGTACAGAAAACACCTGCTATCCGGAAACCGTGAATTGGGCTCCATCTGATACAAAAGATATATCTACTAAAGTGCAGTAATTTTCTTCCATCTTCTGACTTTGCGTGTTGCCTTCTCCCCTCCAGCTTTCTCCCATGAAAACCTTTCATAGCCTGGAGAAACAGATGTAGAAGCTGACCTGGTATGATCAAGTCTATCGTTTTGGACTGTATTCTCTTTCAAAGGTGCAACTTTAAAGTCCATTTTGTTATTCCTAGCTATAGTATTAAGCATTTTGCTGAATCATTTTCAACAGGTACTGTAATGCTCAATTTCACAACTCTCTATTTTTACTGTATGAATTGTGCTTCTCTTTACTTTTGTTCAGTGCACTGCTACCACTGCTGCAAAACATGAAACCAGCACTGTAGCTGATTATTGCTACTTCTGTACATTTTACCAGAAAGACAATAATGCCTATTTAATTATGAATGAGCTAATATCTAGTAAGGTGTTTTAATTTTTTTTACCTTTTTTGCAGTCTCTCCACCTACGATTCTTTTCCGTCGAGTTAATGTGTGATTTGTAAGACCACACTGTACTTGGGGAAGAAGTTTCTTTATCGTTTTTATTTCTTTAACAAAAAGGAAAGATGTATCTCAGAACTCAGGTATCCATTTGGAGGCAGGCTTATGTTTGTCTTGAAAATTTTACTCCTGTTAGTATGCCAGTAGCTGAAGTAGCAGGAAAGCAAAGAGCAGAACTTTTGGCATGTGTTTTTTGCTTGGAAAATTACACCACATTACGTCTCATTTTCCACTGCTGCTTGCATTCAGGCAAATAATTTTAAAGCAATTCCCCTAGATTTGCTGAGACTTTGCCTCCACCAGTTGCCAAGACATGCAGACATGGGTTCCTGAGCCAGGATGAATTATTATGGCATTCTTGAAATTAGTGGAAAGTGAGACAAATAGTAAGCTCCAGAGTGTACAGTACTAAATCACAAAGTCCAAATTTTTTGCGTGTTCTGGATCTGGACAGCTCACTGTTAGTTAGGAAGCCACTAATGAGGGACTATGCTGTTGGTTTTGAAGGGTTAGTTACACTTACCTTCATCCATACTGCCATTTTCAACATCTTTGTATTTGCCTGTAGTAGAATAGCAAAATACTGAAAATACTGGCAGACATTTAAATTTATTCTATTACTTGACTGTATGTTTGTGTGCCAAAATCATTTCAAGTGCAGAAGGGCCCACCATGGTACATGTTTTAAATGCAGAAGGGTACACCGTTTCACAGGGACAGCAACAGGCTCTCAGCCTGGTGCCTGCTCTGTCCTTTCCTATTTAGCCATTCTTTGGCTGCCTCAGCCTACAAATGACTTACATTAGCCTACAAATGACCTACATCCAGCAACCACTCATTTGCACTTCTGCTCTACTTCTGTAAAGAAAATCTGAGAAATGCTCTTTTATTGTTGGTTTGGTTTTTGATCTCTAATGTGAAATCTCATTCTCCTCTACCAGGAAAAACCAGAAATTCCTCCTCCTGACCTATCAACCTTTTGAAGCTTTCTAAAGTGCAAAGGAGCATCAGGTAACAAAGTTTTTTTTGTTTGTTTGTTTTGGTTTGGTTTTTTTCCAATTTAGATGATTCTGTTGTGTACTGTATGCTTCCTTTCAGAACGTAAGGGAAGCTATTCAATATGAGAGGTAAATGAAATGCTTCCTGAATCTGGTTTGTCAGCTTTTTTACTCAGACAAAATGCTTGTTAAATTCAGCTCCTGAATGGAGGCTGAGAGCTGGGCCTGTTCTTGTGTTACTGATAGTAATGTTTACACTGGGAGTTCAATTTACCTTTACCAATTACCAGTTACCACTAGTGTTTACCTTTTGGCTTTAGACTTTGTCGCTTATCAGAGCAAGGAAAAACACTCTAATGTCAAAACAAAATCTTTTCAACAGTGAGGAGAACAGCACAGAATTATTGTATTGACAAAGCAGTTGAATTCAGAACTGTGAGGAAACTATTCCTGCCTGCCCTGTCTAAGCATTCTGCATAAATAGGGGTTACTAGTTTGAGAGATGGCCATGTAAGCATAGGACATAATCTGCCTTAAGCCTCCTGAAACATCATCTGTTTTTTCCTGCCTTTAGTTTTCTTTCTATTCTTTTCTAGAAGGAATGGGAGGGAAATTACATAATCTTTTCTTCCTACTATGTGTAACAACATTTGGAAGACTAATTCTTGTGTGCATTTTTGTTTTGCTAATCTGCTAAATAATTTGACAATATGCATTGTGTGGTCTCTTATTATAATTGAGCAGAAAGGGAAGGAAAGAAACAAAAACATCTTTCAGAAAGAAACCTGCACAGAGAGCTTGAGCTTCATCCTCTCCTGTGAGGCAGTCGATTTCCTTGTTACAGACACTCTCATTTGGAATACAGATATCTGACCGACAGTGGAAACTGTTCTCTCTGCACTCTGTAACACAAAAGAATTACACATGGAAATCACAGGACTGTCATAGTTAGATAGAGGTACATAGTTACATACTTAGAGAGCTTTGAAAAATATAAACACAATATAATATCTACATTAAAGAGATCCTGGCTGTTCATAAACATCACAAAAGCAGGCTCTGTAAATGTATCACAAAATCAATACTTGGCTCTACTCATTTTACAATCTTGAAGTTTTAAGACTTACAAAATGTATCTGTTACCTCTTCACTGCTGTACTTCTAGGTTTGGTATCGCTTCTTACCAGTTTCATCCACAACACTCAACTTGCAGCTAAAGAACCCTCAGTTTTGCCAACAGTACTGATCATCTCAAATGAGGAATTTCTGATGCTTTGGTCAAAGGTGCCCCCCAAAATCAGAGTCTAAGCTGGAATTTGATTGAATGAGCCAAATGCCTAAATACAGGGTTAGGAATCAAGAGTCCTGTTTTGAAGATACTGGATTGAATAATTTAGTTATTCTAAAATTCTTGATTATCTGGAATGTTATAATAAACCCAAGAACCCTCTTCCTTTTAATTCTTGTTATCACTTTGTATGTTATCAAAAGCAAAGCAAGCCTTCAATTCATGGCTAGGGTTTTTGAGCTACTTTATAACTTATGTCAATCTCCTATTTAAGATCTATACTGTAAAAGTAATTCTTTAAAAGTATCCAGATATCTCAGTATGATCCAGAGACCACCAAACTCAGTTGATATGTTTTTTTTTTTATTCCAGGAAGCATTGTTTTCAACCCATACAGCTGGAACAGCACCATTTTGGTCAAGCGGAATCTGAATAAATCTGTAGATAGATGAAGCCACAGGTATTTATTTTCTTTGTTTTCTACAATGCCTGTGACTGTGCTTCCATGATTATGAGATTAAATTTACTGACAATTGTAAAACTACAAAATTAAGGTGATAGAGGGACAGTAACAGGATTTGTAACTCACATCACAATTTGGCACCTGAAACCCAACTTCTGAATGCATTCTCCTGTGTTCTGATAATGCTAAAACCCATTCCTAGTTTCTAATCGAAATTGCTACACCTGGAATTGCAGATCCTGAAAGAATGGCTGCTCATGAACAAGGCAGGAACTGTTCACAGATATTCTATGGATAATCTTGCATTAGCAATAAATTTAAGAGAGGTCTTACTTTGGTTTTAAGAAAAATAGTATCTTTGTTTAATTGGATCTTTGTTTAATTACTATTGATTTTTCCCAACTAAAAATGCATTTTCATTTTAACAGGGTTCTTTTTTTTTTTTTTTGTATCATTGTTTAACAGCCTCCTAAAAACATCTTATTGCATTTCCACATCCCCCAAAGAAATCCACATTCTCAGAGATCAGTTACCCACTTCCAAAAATTCTATTATGCCTACTTTTTTTTTGTACTTGTGTATACTTACACTATGGTTTGATTCCTTTAATGTGGTTACTGACTGGAAAAGAGACTTCAGCTGTTACATCACTGTAAAAATTCTTGGGGGGTAGTTTTTTTGATGAAATTATTTTCAAAGAGGTGAAAAAGGAAACGATTACCTCTACAGCACAGCTCATCACTTAGGTCTCCACAGTCGTTGATTCCATCACAGGTCTTATCCAAAGAAATGCACTTCTCGTTGACACACTGGAACTCACCGTGTGAACAAGCTGTGGAGCACGATGCAAATGAACTTACTGTGAAAATGTCTGCAGGTTCACAACTGCCCAGGAAAACATTCTGCTTGTGCATTTTATTCTACCAGCCCTTTGGTCTATCAACAGAAGGCGCTTGAGTAATATCAACTTTTTTTTGCATTGTTTTAATTGCCTTCTCATCAAGCTCTCGATGTGACCACTTATTTTCCTCCTCCAACCTGCAGTAGCCTGGCAGGAAGAAATTTTTTTCTAGATGTCTTCTAGATGAGGACTAAACCAGAAATGATCAGTTCAAACCCATTTGAAATTATTCAAGTGATTAAGATGATGTATATTTCCCCTCTAAAAGGAAGTCATCAAAAGTCTCTGAATTTCTGCTTTTGTGGCATTAGAAAAAACTGAGATGCTAACCAGCAGCATCTCAGGCTGATGCTTGTCAGTGCCAAAGAAAACTCACTACAGAGAACAGAAAACTGTTAGCAGGCAAAACAAGAACTTCGATTCCCTTACACCAGCAAGAAACTGAAGAGTCCCAAAACCCCCCAGAAGACTGGAGTAGTTCTGCTGTAGTGATGCTTGTCTGGTTACAGTGCTACTCATATCCTAATTGATGTCTCTGAGATAAAGCACCTGTCTCCTCACCAGTTAACCCTGGAGAGGAAAGATTTATGGGATACAATATGCTTTGATACCCTTGGAAGGGATAGGCAAACAAATAGAGCCATGGGTGAAATATATTTACTTTTGGGAAATATCTGTAAAAATACTTTAGGAACAACAGTGATTTTTCCAAACTCATAAACTCATGAGACTGGTTTGGCTCAAAACTACCCCAATCGTCTCAAAGTCTGCAAAAGGAGTATTAAAAAAAAAGTCAAAAGTTTTTGGTGCAGGTTTGCTGTGGCTGAGAGTTCAGCAAACTACATCCTAATTATGTAGAATAAACTTAAAATGTAAGAACCCCAAATAGATACAAAATTAAGAAACTACTAACTTCTGAGATTTTCATGGCACTGGAGGCTAACAAATCCCTCATGACGGTCTCTTGATTTTACTTCTATGTGACATTCAGCAAGAGTTGTCTCTAGGCCCCTGCAAGTTATTTGCAGACACTGCAATGAATTTAAGGCAGATGCTGTGATGCTGGACTTGGCTTGGTAATATTCAGCACCTCTGTGAAGATACAAATGATAATAACAACAAATGATGCCATTTCTTAATGGATTGTCCACTGCTTTTATTGTTTAGAATTCACAGTTTTTTTGTAGTGTTAAAGAATTTTGGTCATGGCTAAGAAAAAGAGCAAACTTCCCATGAAAATGTCTGGGGGTAAGGAGGAGATGTTTGCTTTGATAGAAGAAGAAAATAAAGTACTGATTTTTGCAGGTTGCTGTGCAGAATTGTCCCCAAATCCATATGAAGCTCTGTGACAGTCCCTGTGTATAATGAAGGATAGAAAAGTCTCCTTCTGTAGCAAAACTTGTGAGCTCAGATCTCTGTGTAGACACAGGTGAGCCATAATTTGGAAACCATCCTGTCTGGGGTCAAGTATCCTTGATGTCATCAAAACCAATGCATATTGAGGAAGCTCAGGCCAGTGCACAGCTAGGATTAATAAATCCTGTCTTCCTTGGTTTTACCTGAGCAATATCCTCCTCACAGTGTTTGTGATCCCTACCTTAAAGAAATATGGATGAAGTAAGTAGAGAGGCTTACAATGGGACTCCAGGGCTGAGTGCTCTGTCCCAGGAGGAGTCCTCCTCTGCCATCTAAGGAAATACTGATCAGAACTAGGAAATGTTTGTTTCTTACCTAAAGGGAGCAATAGCACTCTTAGTCTTCAGGTAGGGTTTGGGAGGTAGCTACATTAAACTAAATTAAATAAGGTTTTTATGTGTAATATGTGATACATGTAATACCAAGTTGACTCCTTGTGAGAAGCTGAATGTGCAACTCAGATCATCAGTGTAGTTGCAGGGAAAAGAGCAAGCTCTGTGTGACTGCAGCCATTCCTGGGGCCATAGGAGCAAAGGCAACAAGGGCAAGGGGTGAAGGAAAAAAAACATGTTCTCATTCTGGCTGGTGCAAGTGGCAAAACAGAGCTGTACCCTGTTGTCAGCTATCATAAGAAACTTTTCTTTGCATACAGGCAGCTCAAAGCTACTTTGGAATGGTTCATCTGTGCACTTTCCCTTACATAGACCTGATAGAAAACTGCGTTGGTCTTCAGCTCTATTTTAAAAGTGAAAATAAAGTTCCCCAAACTTACAATTCAAAGCCGAGGTCCTTGCAAGCCACATTTGCTTCATTCATAGTCCACTTACTGTCACATACAAAGAATTCATTCATTTGATTCACAGGTTTGACTCGAAGCAAACGTGAATCACCATGGTCCACAGAGACTGAAAATGTTTCTTAGGAAAAAAAAAAGGGAAAAAAACAGTCCCCAAATGAAATCATATTATACAGATCTATCTAGTGTAAAGACAGCAAAGAAACAAATCAGGATTAACTTTGTGCTCACAGCCAAAGTTAATGTGGAAAGAATGGCAGATTGGGAATCAGAAGCCTCAGGTATTATTCCTGGTTGTTTTGAGGACTGACTTTGCGGTTTTGAGAGTGCCACTTTTTCAGAATACACCAGTTTTGGGATAAATGAAGGTATTGGTTCCTACTGTTTAAGAGAAACAGAGAACCTGGAGCTCTGCTGAGGAAAGTTTGCATCTTGATATAATGACTTTCATTAGAGGACTTTTGATAACGAACCAGTAACATTTTAGCTGAGATGGCCAGGCCCTCCTTCTATATCTAGGTAGCAGCAAAACTTCTGCTGTTTACAGTGGAGCTAAGGTCCTCTGCTTCACTTTGTGAAGACAGAGAACACACCGGGAACACACAGAGGCTCTTCAGTCTTTTTCAGTGAAATAGAAAAATATGTTGCCACCCTGAGGTCGATGAGTTGAGCTGCTGCTTCTGTGGGGAAAGGGCCGGATGGTGCTGGGACAGAGACTGGGCAGGAGAGCCCTAGGCTCTGCTTGCTGCTGTTCCTGCTGTGTTTGGTGGAGGTGGGGCTGCAGGGTGGCTGTAGGAACAGCGACAGCTTTGTCTCAAAGAGGCCATCTACCTAGTTAGCACTCAGATGACAAAGCAGCTTAGTGCAGCCTAAAAAACACTTGTCAATGCACAAACCATCAACTGGTTTGCAGGGCAATAGCTTCCCATTTTGATGAAATCCACAGCATGAAGATGATTGAAGTGCATATGGCTTACCTTCTCCCCTTGCATTCCCACATACACCTCAGCAGTATGGCTCCACTCCTTGGACTCTTGTTCCTGTGAGATCTGTCCTTCCAAATGTTACCCTCTCTGCTAATGTTCTCAGCAGACCCTCTCCCATTGAGCCTCCCAGCACAGACAACACCTTGCTTGGTGTTGCTTTGAGCTCTTTCCTGTGTCTATTTCTTCCCTTTCTACCTGATGATTTGAGAAACCTACCAGCAGCAGGGTGACCTGGGCCTATCAATCACTTTATTTTTATGAAATTCAACAGACACTGCCCATTTTCAATGACTTCTGATTTTTTGTTTCTTGCTCTTACCAGCCAATGGAGACAAACAGACTTTCTGAGCTGTACATTGGAAGCATCTCCCTGGCCACAAACGACTGATAGATTTGGGAAAAGGAAGTGATTATACCTTCAGACACGCAGTTTCCTTTGTGCAGGAACTTGGCTTCGGGACGCTGGCACTCATAGCTCTTCAGCTGACAGTAAGTACGGAAGTTCTTTCCATTGGTAGAACAAACTGAAGAGCCATTCTTAAGGCACTGGTAGGGGAGCTTACAAAGGCATTTTCCCTCCACACATCGTTCCCATGGATGACAAAAAACTTTCTCACAGGACTTGTGTGTGAAGTGCTTGCTTAAACATTCTTCTATGAGGTATGAGTCTTGCTCAGCTTGCTGGGCAGGCTCAACCTGCTGAAACTGTCTTTCTTCAGTATTAGGTGTTGCATTCTGCAAGACACACAAAAAGGAACTAAGACTAGGAACTGCACCAAGAGTTCTGCAGATCCCTTTACTGACCTCAACAGAGTGTTCATTCATAAGCCTTCTCCTATTTTATGAGCACAAAGGTGCTAAATATCATTTAGGTGTTTGTTCTCTTGTCTTCAGCCACCTCAGCTTTCCCAGGGTTTCTGAACATTTCTTTTGGTTCATTCATCTGGTGTGACCTTCACTTTTAGGGGTCTCACGTAAACGTTATACTCTTTACACTTTAAATATCAGAGGAAGTGCACAGTGGATTATAAACATTTTTTAAGCCAATGGTTTATAACACACCACAACAATGTGATTAGAAGCAAATAAAAACATAAGGGGACTTAAAGACCAGAAAGCTAAAAATAAACAGCAACTTGTATTTTTCTGAGACTTTTTTTATTGGCTCGATTGGCTTTGAGTTTAAGTATCATCTGTAAATAATTGTGAACTACATAGAAGCAAATAAAGAAATCTAAAATTAATGATCTGTTTCATTGTATGGCAATTACAGTCATTGTATGACTGAATTAACAAGTACCTTAAAGAAATTGGAAATTAAGCACCCTTCCTTATCAGTTCGTTTCCTGTCTCTTGCACAGCAGTGGCTTTGCAGTGTGGCTGCTGGTCATCACTGGACTGCAAGCACAGATCCTGACCCTTTAACTGCCTCTGCACCTGTATTTGTGCAGCTCTCCAATGATTTTGTTGCTGGCTGAGTGCTTTTGCTTACTACAATCTATGGGTAGGAAGAATGTTGAAACACGGAAAACCTATGTGGGTAGACCTAGCATTTAAAAATAGGAAAGAACAGTTAGTCCTGAGATGTGATTTACCAGCTTTGACTGTGTCAACTGAATCAATACAGCTGAAGTTTAAAGTTCTCATGAAGAAAGCCTGGCCGTAGTAAAGTCAGTGGGGATCCAACAAACCCCCTTTTAACATTGTATAATCCTTCTAAATTTGTCCTGCTGTACTCAAGTCAGTAGAATCTGAACTATGAGCCAGATCCGTCTTGGCAAACCTCCCATCCTGTACTAGGTGTTTCTCCTGAACAGGAACAAAAGGTGCTGATTGTCATCTACGGGTTTCTCTGAAAGACTCGGAGCATGCTGAACCCAGATGGGCTCAGCCATGATGGGTTTCCTGGTGCTCTTCTGCAAACCTTCAAGCAGTGCAACATACCATGGCCCCATGTTAGAAGATTGCGATCTCATCTCTCACGAAAGAGGGGCAGGGAAAATTGCAGCACCTTTCTGTGGTCAACCATGCTTGCAAATTTGGTTTAGGATAGGATCACGATTCAAATCTTTTCCAGAAGCCTGTTAGTGTAAATCCCAGATGGAATAAATACACAAAAAGAGAAATAGCAAGCTTCCAATGTTCAGGCTGGGCTAAAACAAATGGATGAAACACAAATACTATGGAAGGAAACCTAAAGCAATCAGCTGGGTTTATTTTTGTAACAATAAGCTGATTCTTACTGTTTGTTTCTTTAAGAAATAAACTACTGCTACTACAACAAAATAAATTCTTACCTTTGATCCACACAAACAAAAGAGTGACAAGAAAACCAAGAAAACTGGGACCACTTGCATGATGAAATTCTATCTCTCTCTATAGACAGACTCTTCTTTTGAACGTCACTTGTTAGATTTCTGTTTAATTTTTAACCATTAGTAAAATACTTTGAAGTGTGTTTAGAAAGTACAAGAGCCTCAACTATTAACTGATAAATCTGATCTCTCAAAAAAAGGATCCCACCTCAATTTAACCAGTTTGAGTGTAAGTGCAGGACTAAATAGGAAAAGTAAAGCCTTTAGCCTTAGGGTAAATGACTAAAAGGAAGCAATTATTAAGAATACCCATTTCCTTTTCTTTTTTTTTTGCCAGAGGAGACTGAATTGTCATGCTGGTTTTCGTGATTATAGGCATTGTGAAAGATAAATGTGTTCTTATGTAAGAAATATGTATGTGGTGATATATATGGGGAGAGGGAAACACCCCTATCCATGTAATGTCTATTGTATACTGAGCTAGATTACAAACTCACATTACATGTTTTAGAATAGTTTGGGTTGGAAAAGAACTTTAAGATAGAGTCCCCCATTATCTACCTGTTGCCAAGTTGGGTGCTAAACCATGTCCCTCAGCACCGCATCTGTGTCTTTTCAACACCTCCAGGGATGGGGATTCAACCACCTCCCTGGGAAGCCTGTTCCAGTCTTTAAGAATCTTTCCAGTCAAGAAGTTGCTTCTAATATCCAACCTAAACCTCCCCTGGTGCAACTTGAGACCATTTCCCGTCCTCCTATCACTTGTTGCTTGGGAGAAGAGACCAACACCCACCTGGCTTCACCTCCTTTCAGGGAGTTGTAGAGAGCCAGAAGATCTCCCCTCAGTACCTTCTTCCCAAGACTAAACACCCCCCTTTCCCTCATCTGTTCCTCACACGACCTGTTCTCCAGACCCTTCTCCAGCTTTGTTGCCCTTCTCTGGACCCGCTCCTCACTGTCTTTCTTTGTATAGTGAATTTTCAAGAATTTGACAAACGCTCAAGGTCGGTTTCCCGGAAATCTTTTAATTGAAGCCAGCAAAGCCAAGCCACACCACCCACTCTCTGAATCACTGTAGCCGGTCTAAAGTATCGGGGGAACAGCAGAACTGCTCTCCCAGACTGGGCAGGGGGTGCAAGGTCCTCTTTGTTAGCAGAGCTGCTGAGGGCACCGTCACACCGGTGTTTGGAGCTCGGGGTATCACACCAGTGCCCGCGCACCGAAAGCGAGGCTGTGATCGGGGGTGCTAACAAGTGTCTGTCACGAGGGGCCGGGTTGTCAGACAGAAACAGCTGTGTAAGGAGGCAGATCGGCAGAGCGACGCCGTCACCTGCAGCTGGTACAAACTGCACACGACCACATGTAGGCCAGCGGCGGTGCTCAAGAGCTTCCGCGCTAGCGGCGGAGGGGCGGGACTGAGGAGTTCACGCTGTACTGGGAGCGGGGAAGCTCGCCCCGCTGCGAGGCGGCTCTAGTCCTGCTGGCAGCCCTGTTTAACATGGGGAGCCCGTGCTTGTGAGCGGGGCTGCGCCCCGCGAACCTGCCTGTTTTGCCCCCGCAACGCCAGGACCTGCGGTGCCCCTTCACCATGACTCGCGCTGAGACTCCTTTTGCGACAGTGTCGCCCGCAGGTACCGCTTCATTTACGGCAGACAACCTCGTTTCCGGCGGTGCGGGCGGTTTCCCGGTGACGGCGACGCGCACGTGGAGGTTTGTACGGCTCCGGACGTGTGTGGGGGCGCGCGGGGGGTGCGTGTTTCTCTCCCGATCCTTCTAGCGACCCTTCGTCTCCTCTCAGCGCTCTCCTGCGGGCAGGGATCCCGCCTGTCCCGTACCCCCAGGGCCCGGAGCAGCCCTGAGGGAGGACCGCGCCGAGATGCGGCAGGGGAATCGGAGGCTCGGGGGCGGGTGCCGTTCGCGGGCATCCCCATGCACAGGCCCCAGGCGGTGCCCCGTGAGCTCTGTGAGGTGCTGGGGCAAGGTGGCGTCGGTGTGGGCAGAGTCTAGGTGGAGGCCCGTGGCTGGTGGTGTTCACCAGGAATCAATAGTGGGTCCAGTCTTCTTCAATATCTTCATCAGTGACCTGGACATGGGACATGGTGGGCCCTCAGCAAATTTGGTGACGATACCAAACTGGAAGAGTGGCTGACACCCCGTCGGGCTGTGCTGCCATTCAGCAAAACATGGGCAGGCTGGAGAGTTGGGTGGGAAGAACCGAACAAACTTCAGTAAGGGCAAGAGTAGGGTCCTGTGCCTGAGGAAAAACAGCCCCATGGATCAATGCAGGTTGGGGGCTACCCCGCTGGAGGGCAGCTCTGGGGATAAAATGCTGGGAGAGTTGGTGGACATCAAGCTGACGATGAGCTGGCAATGTGTCCTCGTGGGCAAGAAGGCTGGTGGCATCCTGGGGTGCCTTAACAAGAGTACAACCAGCAGGTTGAGCGTGGTTCTTCCCCTCTGCTCTGCTCCGGTGAGGCTTTATCTAGAATACTGGGTCTGGTTCTGGGCTTTCCAGTTCAAGAGAAACAGGGAACTACAGGAGAGAGTGCAATGGAGGGCCACTATGATGCAGAGAGAATTGGAACATCTGCCTTATGAGGAAAGGCTGAGAAAGCTGGCACTGTTTATCTGGGAGAAGAGGAGACTGAAGGGTGATCTTATTCATGATGATCAATATCTAAAGGGTGAGTGTTAGGAGGATGATGTCAGACTCTTCTCCATAATGTCCAATGACAGGACAAGGGGCAGTGGGCACAAACAGGAAGATAGGAGGTTCCATGTGAATAAAAGGAAAAAAAATCTCCACTGTGAGGGTGGCAGAGCACTGAAACAGGCTGACAAGGGAAGTTTTGGGGTCTCTTTCTCTGGAGACATTCCAAATCCATCTGGAATTGTTCCTGTGTGATTTGCTCTAGGTGACCCTGCTCTAGCAGGGGTTTTGGACTAGAACCTCTTCAGAGGTTCTTTCCACCTCCTACCGTTCTTTCATTCTGTGATGTATGTGTGCTTGGTCTGTTCTTGCTTTGTGTGGCTCCTTTGCGGGGCTGAGACTGGAGAGTTGCAGTCTTCTGGGGCTGGTGAGTGCCACATTCAGCCTTCACACACATGAGCAAAAAGCATGCCATTACTGCTAGCCAATTTTTACAGGGAGGTGTTGCAGTGAATGACATCTTAGGTGTGAAGTTGCTTTTTTTTAACGTGCCTATGTCTTCTTAGTGAGGAACTGAAGTGGCTGACTGTTAAAAGAACAAACAATGCTGTCAGGGGACTTCAGTTTGTACAGCAATTCACATGTGCAATATCTTTTACATTTTAACTGTTGCTTTTTGTCCACAATTTAGGAGGTAGCAGAGAATGTCTTTTCGTGGAAGAGGAGGTGGAGGAGGAAGAGGAGGTGGCTTCAATCGTGGAGGAGGTGGCGGTGACAGAGGTGGCTTTAATCGTGGTGGACGAGGTGGCTTTGGACGGGGAGGTGGACGAGGAGGCTTCAACAGAGGCGGATATGACCAGGGGCCTCCAGAAAGGGTAGTTTGTAAGTCACTTAAAGAGATGATATTTCTTCCATTTGCATTGACTGCTCCAGATTTTTAGCTCGCTTGTTCTTGATTTCAGTGTTGGGAGAGTTCTTGCACCCATGTGAAGATGACATTGTTTGTAAATGTAAAACAGAAGAAAACAAGGTGCCTTATTTCAATGCCCCAGTGTACTTGGATAACAAGGAACAGATCGGCAAAGTGGATGAGATCTTTGGGCAGCTGAGAGATTTTGTATCCTTCAAAAAGTGTGTGATGTACTGTATGAGATTTTTAAAGGCTGGTTGATTATTAAATGGAATTTCTGGAGGAAAGTGCCTATCTTAAAGCTTTTCCAGTATGACAGAGTACCTTATGTCAAGCAGAGGTTTTCAGTCAGTGCAGGTGTCCTTGGATCCATCATAGTTCAGGATGTTTCTTTACCTAGTTACATGACCAAATTTTCTGCTCTAGATTGCTCACCTGTAATGGAGTTGGATCAAGGGAGCAGGGTTTTTTTTGTGCATTAGGAGGCCTGGTTCACAATCCAGCTTATTAATTATAAAGGTGAGTTTGTGCTCAGGTGTCCTATTGCTTACAGTCCATCTTGTCACTCATACTGCCAATAAGAGCGAGCTTGTGCTAGGACATCATTTTGCAAAGCTTGTTGAGACCGAGGCAATGTCAGTTCTGTTGTCACTGCCACATTTACAGAATCCATGGCAAAACTGGGTGAGTAACCCTGTAACATAGCAGTAAGACTTAGCTTCTGCTGGATTTTGCAACTCCTTGCTTCCCCAATTAAACTTGGAGTTTTAATCAAGCAGAGCTGGCCAGCTGCTCTCTTTTAGGAACTGCATACCCCAGTCCTTGTGTACTGGAGAGCCGAAAGATGTGTGCAAGACTGCATATGGGGTTACTCAGAGTGTCTGCGTCTTCACTGTACGGTGAGGCTGGACACTCTGCTGGCTGCTCACTTTCCACAGCCAGGAAGTTCTGCTACCCAGCAGCAGCAGCAGTGGTGGAGCCCCTGCAGCATGTAAATTGTTCCAGATAAGCTTTGAGGTCACCGTGGGGCTAAAGGAGTTGTCACTTGCTGCACAAATTCATTTATTTACAGTTATGGTTGCAGGTGCTCTTGTCACTGGTATGTTCTTCCTTATGCCTTAGTAGATGGAAGGAAAACATAATTTTACCACAATTTGTATGTGTAACTCTGAAAAAAACCCTGAGGGATAGTGGAATTCTGATTTTTATTTGATCTTTAGCTTTATTTATTAAATACTAATTTAGAAAATGTCTGAATGGGCCTTTAATGTAATAAAAACTCACAATTTTTGATGTTTTATTCCTGCTATGTTCCTTAAAGAAGCTAAAAGTATTTTTCAGTGAAACTGTCTGACAACATGAAAGCCTCTTCATTTAAAAAGATGCAAAAGGTGAGCCAAGCTCCATAACAGAAGCTGACTTTCTCTCCTCAGTTAGATAAATCTACTCTGTCATCAGATAAAAGTTTTATTCAGTTTTTATTAACTTTAATAAAAGCTAGTTCTACTTTGTAAACATAAACATTAATTTCTTTTTCCCTTTCACTTTGATATCTGCCGTATTTCTTAATTTTCCCTGCCCTGCAAAAATATAGAACAAATTAAGCCCAAGCAAATATCACCTATTAATAACTTTGTAACCCTGTGATTTATTTCTTGCATGCTTGCTTTATTTGGCTATTTGCAGAGGTCAGTTTGACAGAAAGGGTTAAGACCAAATTGTGGGTGTTTGACATAATGTATTCTTTAGCCTTGGTATTTTCAAAGCCTACTGGAATTCTCTTCCTACAGTTCTACATCGATCCAGCAAAACTGCTGCCACTTCAGAGGTTTTTGCCAAGGCCACCTGGAGAAAAAGGTGCTCCCCGAGGAGGTGGTAGAGGAGGACGTGGTGGTGGACGTGGAGGAGGAAGAGGGGGTGGGAGAGGTAAGATCCCAGAATGTAGGAGTTTTTTTGATGTGGATTGTTTCATTATTCTGGTTTGTTGTTTTGGTTTGGGTTGTTTTGGATTTGGCTTCTTTTTTTTTGGTTTTGGTTTTTTTGTTTTTAAAGCTGCAGTTCTTGAATATTAAGAGCTGTATTGCAAGAAGAATGTTATGCATATTTCTGTTTGATTCAGTGAAATAGGCAGTGGTATCTTTCCAATGGGAGGACCAAGGTCCTCTAGCCTTAGCTCCAGTAATTGGGAAGGGAGTGTGCTGATGTCTAACAGTCAGAGAGCATAACTGCTAACCACACTTCTGCTAAAAGGTAATGCACACTCAAAACTGTCAATGAAAGCTGCATTTTTAGTGTGTTCTGAAAGTCTGGTTTGGACAAAGTACTTGAAAGGCAGAGTTTGAGAGAGGAGTGAATGACCTGGTAGTGGTTATCCTTTGCTTTTTAAGCATCATCTGTCTTGTATTCCTCCACTAAAGCTGAAGTTTGTTTTTTGCTTACATTGCAGTTTCTTGCCTCTGTGCCCTACCCTGCCCCTTTGCAGCATGGCACGAGTGTTTGAAAGCTTTCTGTTTGGTTTGTTTTAATCTTCTATTCTAGTTTTTGTTTGTTTTTTTTTTTTATCTCATGAGAGAAGTTTATTGTGGAATTCTGTTGGTGTGTTTAGTATTTTGAACATTGCAGAAGAGATATTAAAAAAACAACCAAAAAATGCTGCAGATAGTCCCTAGAAGAGACATGGTGCCAGTAATTGACCCAGTATCTATCTAGTAGCTGGCAGTTTCTGGTGGTTTGTTGTTCTTTTTCGTTCAGAAGCTGTCAATGAAATAAGTTGTTGTGCACAATGAAGAATTGATATGTACCTCGATATGTATTTTATTTCCTATGTTTAGGAGGATTTGGAGGAGGAAGAGGTGGAGGAAGAGGAGGAGGTGGCTTCAGAGGAGGAAGAGGAGGAGGAGGCTTCAGAGGAGGCAGAGGTGGTGGAGGAGGCTTTCGGGGTGAGTGTGCAGTTTTTAAGTTTCAGTAATAAGAATGGCTCCTAGTTTCTAGTACTTTAAAATGTTCTACAGAATGTTATATTTTAAATCTCTTAAGAGATATTTGTAGTTTCCTGCAAAACTATTTCTGTGCATCACAGGAGCCAGTTTAAACCACATCCCAGGGTCCTGCATTTTTTTATGCTTGGGTAATAAGGTCATGCTGCTTTTTGCATTGGAAAAGGACTGAGAGAACAGATCATGATAACTACTTTATTCTAACAAATTATTTAGTATTATGTATATAATGTATTTGTTTTAAATGTATCTAAGATATGAATTGTTTGCTGCATTTTTCTTCTCTCTTAAAACAGGAAGAGGACATTGAACACAGAGCTGCCAGTATCTCCCAGATGGTTTACCTTATCTGCAGCAGTGAAGAATAATGATTTTTTTTATAAAGGACACTTAAGAAGTTCTTCTTATGAAAAACTTCAAGCTGTAAGATGACAATTTCTTTTTACACTCAGTGACTGTTGATCTGCACATGAGGAACAGCTAGCCCCAAGTGAAGAACTAAGACTATACTTGAACTTTTTAAATTAAGCCAGGGTTAATCTTAAACCTTTTGTTTGGGACAAAGGACACAGTAAATGCTTTACTTCGGTTGGAATCTGGAGTAAGCAGTGAACTGAAAAGTTGTCAGTGTGAACTCACCTATGTGTGACTGATGCCTAGTCCTCATCCCCTTTTTGTATTGAATCTTTTGGCTTGCCTTCAAGTGTGACATACTGTTTTAACAGCCCTTTTAATCTATTTTTTTGTTACAAACAACTTCATTTTGTGTTTTTGGGGTTTTTTTAATAATACATACCATGTCATAGGAAGACAGCAAATGACATTTTGTGGATTTTTCTGTACAAATCTCAATGAAAGCCAAAGGCATGGGGGTTTTTGTCTCTGCTTTTCTAAATTATTTATTTCCTTTAGAAAAGCAGAGCCAACAAAAGACATGTTCTTAAAAGGTGCTGTCTAATGAATAAGACAAGGTTAATTAAGTCACCTAATTGTATCTAATTACACTGATACTGACATTGTTAAGCGTTTTTAACTGCCCCATCCTCCCCCATAGCCTGCTTCTCTTGAGGATTGTTGAAAAGCTAGGAGCTGCCTTTTTCTTAAGGATGGAGGAGATTAGGGTGCATCTCTGTTCTTAGCTTTGGAAATAAAGTAAGAACAGAAAAGTAGAATCTCCCTGGATTTCATCTGGAGCTAGGATTCTGTTCACAGACTCATACCAGACTACAGACCCTTCTGAAAAGGGGTCTGTAGAATACACAAAAGTGTTTTGAGCATGTTCAGTGGGGAAAGATTTACATTTGAGTTGATCATACTGTTACACTTCTCTATTAATGAGTGCAGTAATGAGCCAATGAGTCACAAGAGCCTTCTTAATTAAAACAATTTGTCAGGACTGGACAGTTACTGCTTGTTTTAACAAATATGAATAGCTTCTGAAAACTATGAAAACAGATGTTCAAGAATTAAGTCTGAAGAGATGCTGCATAGGACGAAAGATAAAAATGTTCACAGAATCACAGGTTGTGAGGAATTGGAAAGGACCTCGAAGGCTCATCCAGCCCAACCCCCCCGCCAGAGTAGGATCACCTGGGGTAGTTCACACAGGAACACATACAGGTGGGTTTTGAATGTCTCCTCTGGAGACTCCACAACCTCTCTGGGCAGCCTGTTCCAGTGCTCTGTCACACAATGAAAAGGTTTTTCTTTATGCTCACATGGAACCTCCTATGCTCCAGCTTGCACCCATTGCCCCTTGTCCCGTCATTAGACATCACTGAGAAGAGCCTGGCTCCATCCTCCTAATGCTTACCCTTTGCATCTTTATAAACATGAATGAGGTCATCCCTCAGTCTCCTCTTCTGCAAGCTGAAGAGATCCAGCTCCCTCAGCTTTTCCCCATAAAGATCATGTTCCACTCCCTTCATCTTTGTAGCTCCATGCTGGACTCTTTCAGGTAGTTCCCTGAGCACGATATTCCAGATGTGGCCTCACCAGGGCAGAGCAGAGAGGAAGGAGAACCTCTCTGGACCTACTAACCACACCCCTTCTAATACACCCCAGGATGCCATTGGCCTTGGCCACAAGGGCACATTGCTGGCCCATGGTCATCCTTCTGTCCACCAGGACACCCAGGTCCCTTTCTACTACGGTGTTCTTCAACAGGTCAGTCCCCAACCTATACTGGTCTGTGGAGTTGTTCTTTCCCAGATGCAAGACTCTACACTTGTCTTTGTTGGCGTTCATTAAATTCCTCCCTGCCCAGTGCTGTCCTGTCCAGGTCTGGCTGAATGGCAACACAGCCTTCAGATGTGTCAGCCACTTCTCCCAGCTTTGTGTCATCAGCAAACTGATGACAGAAATCTCTGAGAACTTGAAACAAGCTAGCAAATAGAATGTTCCAGAATTCAATTAAGTCTGAACAGGTGCTGCATAAGACAAAAGAAAAACGTTCAGCTTATAAAACCAAATCACAAACTGTGGGAATTCCTGGTAGATTTGCTTTTGTGAGAAGAAAGTGAGTCTGCTGTTCAGCCCCAGCACAGTCAAGAATTGAGGGATACTGATTACTTTCTCAGTGTGGCTACAGACTTCACTTTAACCAGGTCAGTTCAATCCAGACTACTGAAAATCTCTAAACTTTTGTTACTCTGTGTCACGGAGCCTAAGTGAATCAAGGCTCTAAGGGCAGTGTAGAATTGTCCTTTATCCAGACAAAGTCCTCTGGAAGTGGTTGCATCTCTGGCACACTATGTCCAAGCTGAGCAATACCACCCTGCAATGGAGCTGAAATTGTCATTACTTTGGTCATCTTTGTATCTGCCTCTGCTGTGCTGTGTTTCTGTACTGATGCTTCAGTAGCTAGTTGTGAGTAGCTGACTTGGATATTTCCTTATTCTTCTGGCTTTGGAAGACTAACACAATACAGGTCTCACTTTTATACCCAAACTCATGCTCTGCTTTGCTGTTCTCATTGCACACTTTAGGGACATGCTCTTTCCCAGGAGATTACAGGACTCTGCTGCCATTCCATTTTAATTGCATGATGTGACAGCTGATGTTTCAGTTGCATGAAGTTGCATCTTGGAGCCTCAGCCAAGAAGCCTATGCTTTGAGTCTCACAGCAGATGGAGCAGTGAGTCAGGCTCAAGCCACTGCAGAGCCAAAGCCAAGGCTTTCCCACCCTTGTGCCAGGGGTTGAACAACAGTATCTGCTACAAGCCTGGAGAGAAGGTTGGCCTCTTGATGATAGGGAACTGAACTGCAGCCCTGGCTGAGAAATGCGTAAGAAGCCTTCTGCAGTACCCTACACAGACAATGTGGGATGAGATTAACACAAACACCCAGAGAGAATTTAAAATCTTAGATCTTTGTGAAGGTTTTAGGATGTTCAGGTGCTGGTGGAAGTGCCTGGGTGTGAAATCTGCTGCCCTGTGAGGAAGCCATGTCTGGACATGTCTGCCATGTGATGATGCCTTTTCTAGTTTTGTCTTTTTCTTCCCTGTTTTGGGTAGGCATCATATTTGGTTGTGAGAAGGCCCATCCAGTCCTTGTGTTCTGTGCTATGGCATGGCCTTGCCCTCCTGGTGCAGGTAATTGCTAACTGTAAGAGGTGAAAATTCTGGGTTTTAAAAAATTAAGACTGTGTCTTGTCTGCAGTGTAATACTGCAACGAGCTAAAATCCAACCTATCTAATTTTACGTGGCACCTTCCTCTCTGTCTTGAGCTTTTCATTCAAATCCTGTCTGTGACTATTGCTGTGCTCCTAACCCCAGTAAGCACAGTGAGGTGTGAGTTTTATGTACATGCTACCACACATCCCTGGCTTCTGCAGGGAACAGGACAGGTGGGCACCCTAACACCACCCTGGCAGGAAGAGGTATGTTGGCAGAAATAGGGAGTTCCAAGTACCTGTGGTGTCCGTGAGGGGAAAAAGTCACAGTATGGTGTGCAGTGAGGGCATGGGGGAAGCTGTTAAGTGTCACCGAAGGCTGTAGGTGATAATTTGGTGTTCCCCAGATTTCCCCTTGCTAGTAGCCATTGGAGCAACTGGCTGGTCCACCCAAACAGCTTGTCACCCATCACGTGCTCCAGCAGCATGAAGGGCATTGCTGTTCTGCACTACTCCCCTGAAGCTCAGGAAGGAGGTAGGCTTCAGTGCACTCCACAGTGCTTGGCTCTTGTCCTGGTTTTGCAGTCCAGGACTTCAGGCCATTAGCAGATCTGAGTCAGCCAGCACAGCTGACTCACAGGGGTATCCCATCCCACTCAGTACAGAGGAGAAAGTCTGATGTGGAGAGGGAGCCTCCTGCTTGGACTTCGTCTCACGCTTATACAATTATAGAATTGTTTCAGCTGACAAAGACCTCTAAGATCATTGAATCCAATCATTGACCTAACATCCCCATGGCCATTAAACCATGTTCTGAAGTGCCATGTTTGCACTTCTTTTGAATACCTCCAGGGATGGTAACTCCACCACCTTCCTGGGCAACTTACTCCAATACCTGACCACTCGGTGAAGAAATTTTTCCTAATATTCAGCCTAAACCTCCCCTGGTGAAACTTCAGGCCGTTTCCTCTCATTCTATCACTTGATATTGGAGAGAGGAGCCTAACAACCACCTTGCTCCAACCTCCTTTCAGGGAGTTGTAGCAAGTGAGAAGATTTCTGTTTAGCCTCCTTTCCTCCAGGCTGAACACCCCCAGTTCCCTTAGCCACTCCTCACCAGCCCTGGTCTCCAGACCCTTCACCAGCTTTGCTGCTCTTCTCTGGACCTGCTGGAGCACCTCAGTGTCCTTCTTGTAGTGAGTGTTTATCTCCTTGTATTTCCTGTGGTAGCTGGGTGGGATGGTTCAACAGAGCTCATAGACTTGCTGTGTTAGTTGCACAGAGAAATGTAATGAAGTTCAGAGAATGATTGGAATACATCAGCATAGGTTTGCATGCTGGCTGTTGTGGAACCAACGTGAAGTCAGGGACGTTCACCTGCAGCAGTGCTGGGCAGTCACACACATACTGGTGCAGAGCTGCCTGCAGTTGTGCAAAGCATTTTGTTGGCAAGAAAATGTGTTGTCTTTCAAAAAGACAGAGCTACTGTATCAAGTACGGCAAGCGAAAACCCTTGTGAGGTCATCTTTTTCTGCAGGTTTTCCTCAGTCAGCTGAAAATTTCCTTAGCTTAGAGTCAAATCAACAGTAAAAATTTAGTAAATGTCTCTGAGGGACCACAAAAAAAGAATAATTCATGTTTTCCAGTGGGTTTGAACGTTTTAAATCCGTTTGTGAGAAGATTAAAGGCAAATCCTGCCTTACAGAGCCCTCTGCTGGGGATGTATTTGGCATTAGAATCAGAATAGAACCATATGGTTTTGTTTGAGTTTGAAAGGACCTTTAAAGCACATCTTCAACTAGATCAGGTTGCTCTGACCTGGAATGTTTTCAGGGATGAGGCTTCTACCACCTGGGCCAGTGTTTCACCACCCCCATACCTATACAGATGCCTACAAATTAAAGACCAGATTTAAACAGCAGTTGTGTTTTATTGCTGCTGCTCTTGAACAAGTGGGAAGGAGAAGCATCACTTAAGAGTACAAAAAGCCCCCCTGATACTAGTAATCCTGACTGTTACTGCAGGATGAAAGCAGCCTGAGGTTTGGGATTTTTATTTTGCTAACTTTTTTTTATCTGGCTTAGGAATTGTGGTTCCAACTTCCTGGATTATTTGCGTACCTTAATATTTAATTCCTTTGTATTTTTGGTTCTGTTTTGTGAACTGCAGTGTTGTGGAAAAAAATTACTTTTAACAATAAGTAATGCCTGCCTTTAATTTTGACTTTTTTTTTTTTTCTCGTCTCTCACCTCTGTTGCTGTAAAATTAGCCAGATTTAAGAGAAGAGGAGGTAGAGACAGTGTGATGGGATGTAGGATGGGCTTGCATTTTAAGCAGCAAGTATGTATAAAATCTTCATGGTCTCATTAACTGCTGCTCTAAGTCTGGAATCCTGTCTGAATAAAAATAGTAATGGTTTGCTTTTTCTGAGACAGTCAGCATTGCAGGCTCTGACTTCTGTGGAAGCTGCAAGATCTGAGATGCTTTTGAAAATCTTGCCAAAGTTTCAGGGGAGGAAGGCAAAGAGATCAGATTATCACTCTACTTTTATCTTCCAAGGCAGGACCACGGGGCACTAGGGAAGTGGCTTCATTGCCAAACAGATCATCTTTCCTTTCACAACCCTCCCACTCTGTTCCTGCCTAATCCTCTTATGACAGGCAAAATGCCATAATAATACAAGCACCCTGAGGACTGGAAGAGTGGAAGTAGATCAGTGGCATTAAAGGAAATGTTTGCTGGTAGAACATGCTGGTCTGTGGTGATGATGACTCTATGTTGTGACTGCACAAAGTTTTGTAGGAATTTTTTCTTACCTTTAGAGGCAAATTTGTGAATCTATGATTCTATGAAAGTTGCAGGATGTCTGTTTTGGAAAGCTGAGGAGTTGGAGGGATGCTGTCTGAGTATTTTGTGGGTTAGAGAGGGGAGAGCTCTTCAGATCTGGAGACCAGGTCATACAAGGAGCAGCTGAAGGAACTGGGGTTGTTTCACCTGGAGAAAGAGAGGCTGAGACCTCACTCTCTGCAGAAGAAGGTAGGAGTGAGGTGGGAGATGGTCTCTTCTCCCAAGTAACAAGTGATAGGAAGAGAGGAAATGGCCTCAAGTTGCACCAGGGGAGGTTTAGGTTAGATATTAGAAGCAACTTCTTCACTGAAAAGGTTCTCAAAGACTGGAACAGGCTTGCCAGGGAGGTGGTTGAATCCCCATCACTGGATGTGTTTCAAAGAGGCAGAGATGTGGTACTGAGGGACATGGTTTAGCACCAGACTTGGCAGAGGTAAATAATGGTTGGACTGGTTGATCTTAAAGATCTTTTCCAACTGAAATGATTTTAATGATTCTATCCTTCCTATCTGTGGATGGTTAAATTCCTCGATAGTGCCCATGTCACTGTGTCCTTAGTGCTGCTCAGAAGACACAGTCCTAGCCTGGGAGCCTGTTTGAGCTGCCTCTGAACTGTATCCACATGAAGAACCACTGACTGCTCCTCCTTGTCACTCATACCCAGTATGAGTATAAAAGTGGAGGCAAAATCTGTGTGATAGTGGAGTGATGGGAAGCACCTTCTTTGATTGCTTCTACTGATGCTGTTTGTCAGCTCTTTTGGCAAGAGCTTATTGCAGCTAGAATTTATACAAGGTTTTGTAA
Source organism: Indicator indicator (assembly GCF_027791375.1). NCBI lineage: Eukaryota > Metazoa > Chordata > Aves > Piciformes > Indicatoridae > Indicator > Indicator indicator. The sequence goes on from NC_072017.1 coordinate 37,347,811, forward strand.
AAGCTCTTTGACATGCTGCTGCCTTCTTGCAGAGCAGAAAACATGAGCTTTCGCTGCTCAAGACTTTGGAAAATGCCTAGTAATTTTCTCCTTTTGACATGCTTTGGAAAAGTTACCCAAAGTAGGTTTACATGTGTGTGTTTGGGAAGGGGACGGTGTTCCACAACCATTTCAAACATTTTTCTGCAGACCAGGCTATTTTAGAAATGGAGCAATTAACTTTTTCTGAAAGTCATGCTTCACTTTGGAAAGTATAACACACACACATATATATATATATATATATAATATATATATATAATGGTCTAGGTTGAGAGTGACCTGCAAAGGCTGTCTAGTCCAACCCCACTCTGTAGTCAGCAGGGGCATCCTCAACTAGAGCAGGTTGCCCAGAGCCCTGTTGAGTCTCACCTTGAATATCTCCAGGGATGAGGCCTCAACCACCTCCCTGGGCAACCTGTTCCAGTGTTCCACCACCCTCATGGTAATGAACTTGTTCTAAAATACACTGGGCTATGTTCTTCTTGTTTCTATTTCAACCTGAGAGTTTGTATCAGACTAAGAATCTTGAAGAAGCAGGTCTTTAAGGACTGTAGAGTAAGCCTCTCCTCCTTTTTAAAGGAGCTGACATTTGTGTCTCTAGGTTGTGCTGTGGTTTTGTGCATTTGCTGTGGTGATGGGAATTAATTCCAAGCCAGGCTGATGGCCAGCTGACCTGAGACAACTTTTGTTGAGGTTTCCGAACCATTGCACAAGAAGTTTGAAGAGAAAAGTTTGGGGGCATGTGACAGTTAATCTCTTTAGCAGTAAGAATGAAGTTTAAGCATACTGTTGAAAATGTGCTGGGTTCTGTGCTGCTCTTTGTTTGAATGAACAATCTCCTGCACAGATTGGGAGTGTAAACTTCTTTGTACCTTAGTCCAATTAAATCGTGCTTGGAGGCTGTCAACGGTGGTGGTGGTGGGAACTCCCCCTAGCCCCCTTTTTTTTTTTTTTTTTTGTAGTGTTTTTTTTCTAATTGTCCAGTGAGTCTATTGAATAATGAAAGAACTTGCCTGACAAGGATTTTGTAGTGTTCCTCCGCCTTGATGAATTATTGCAGAGGACAGAGGACGCTCTCTTCTGTCCAAAATGCACTGGAACGATTCAGCCAATTCCTCAGAAAGTGACAGCGAAGCTCATTCAGCCTTTACACAGACTGAGCACAACATAGTTGCAGCTTACTTAATAACAGCAGGTATGGGCATGGGTGGGTTGCTGCTTAACTTTTTCAGGTGGAACTGCAGATCCGGATGCTCGTGTTTGTATGGTAACAGCGAGGCTATTTCGTTTTGCCTTACAGAAAGGTCTGATGGCTTTTCCTCATAGTTTTGCTGACAAGCCAGCAATCAGCAGGCTGGCTGCAGCGGGCAGAAACATCTGAGTTTTCTGCTTTAGCTTTGAAGGCAGTGCTGCGTCTTGAAAAATGCATTTTGTTGATATGCAGCTACAGAGGAGACCGAGAACTCATTTCTGCCAGCTTGCAAAAGAGATAAAAATAGGGCATAGCTGTCACATCTTGCATTTTTCTGTGATGTGCTCGAAGCTATCTTGAGATTTCTCCTGGGCCGCATGTTCGTAGTAATATATGTGTAGTCTGAGCATGCGAGCGGGTGTCTGCTGGGGGCTGTAATGGCAAGGGATGGAATGTGACTTAGAGGGAGGGAGCTGGTTGTTAATCAGAGAAGAGCAGACTCCAGTTGCAGCTGTATTTTTCACTGATGACACATGTTAGAAGCAGCATGCTGGAAGGCTTGACATCGTGTTCGTTCCCTGTGGCTGCACTGACCTTTGGCTAAACTTGAATCATTATGGAATTATTATTATTCTCCCCCTCAAACTTTCTCATTATTGTAACCACAACAGCTTCAGTAATGTTTTCTTGAAGCACTGTGTGCTACAGCAATGAAATATCAACTTGAAACTTACTGGGTTTGCAACTAGACTTTCAATACCTTTATTATGGAAAAACTAAAGCTGTTTATAAATATTTTATCCAGGGACTGTACACTATACATGTTCTATGCTACAATTAGCCTTTAAAACACTTTAAAATATTAATGTACTTTAGCTTTATGTACAATAGTGTTGCTGATGGTCACATTTTATTTAACATATCTGTTTGAAGTGGTGAGTATCAAATTGCTGGCACAGAGGCTATTTTTGAATGCAAAACTCAGCTACACAGATCAGTAGTCTTGTTAAGAAGCTGCAGAGATGGATGATGATCAAGTATCGGAAGGCTAGATACATTCTGCAGTACTTCCACACTATTTGGAGGTAACTGGATCTATAGGGTGCTGCAGATGTGTGGGATAGTTGTTATTATATTAATTAAACTTGATTACATTGTCTGTGACAAGGTGTTTTCTTCAGATAATTTGACCATTTGCTGTTAGGGGCCAAAGCTATCCTAGGTGATCAATGGCTTTAGCCAGGATCAACCCAGATGTTTCTTAATCTTGAATGGAAATGGACTTTGTTGTTTAAAAAAAGAAATAATTTAAAAAGTTGGGTTACTTTGTGGGATTTTTCTTTTTTTCTTACTATAATTGGGAGAGTGCAGTGAAGCTTTCACCTGTAGCTTGGATTTTGCTTTCTTAATGAGGAGCATTTTTGACAGTAAGGACTACAACATCTTTGAAAGTGTGATTGATTGCTTTGCAAGTGCCTTGTCACAGCAAATCTCCCATCTGGAAAATTTTAGCTGTGTTAATAAACAGCTGTCTGAGAGTAAGAATAAAGTACAAATAGTGTGTTCATCATTCTGCTGCTTTTTAAACTTTATGCTACTTTTTGAGTGCTTCTCTCTTTTGCTGATAATTGTTTTATTTTCTGAGAAGGAAGTACTTATTAAGTAGTGCACTCTCCAGTGGTCAGTGTAGTCGTTTTGGTGATGACAACAGGGATACTCAGGTTGCAAGAAGCCATACAGCCTCCTGGAAGTCCTTCAGCTTATAATGGTGAAATGCTCTGCTGTAATTTCAAAATGCTAACTGGAAAACTATATTCCGTGACCTTCATTGTGTTGATGCTGCTACCCAGGTGTATTGCTTAACTAGGTTAGGATTTGTATTTGGTCTGCCTTTAATTTTCATTGCTTCCCTGGAAGATCTGCTCTTTATTAGGTCTTGAGGATTTTATCTTCATCTTCACAAAACTAGAAGGTTTAAATAAGGAAATATGGGAAGAGTTGTCTAAACCTAAGATGTTTCTCAAACCAAGTGGCATCATCCATATGCCTTTTTTTTTTTTTTTTGGATCTCATGAGCTCCTCCCAGATGATGATTTCAGGTTATTCAAAGTCTTGGCCTTGCTCTGCCTTCCCTACCCTCTAGCAAATTGCAGAATCATTTAGGTTGGAAAAGAACTCTAAGATCTTTGAGTCCAACTGCAAACATAACACTGCCAAGTCCACCACTAACTCATGTCCCTAAGTACCACACCTACATGTCTTTAAAATACCTCCAGGGATGGTGACTCTGCTGCTTTCCTGTGTGGCCTGTTCCAATGCTTGACAACTCTTTGATAAAGCATTTTTTCCTAATATTTAAACCTCCAATGGTGCAACTCGAGGCCATTTCTTGTCCTCTTACCCATTATTACTAGGGAGGAGAGACCAGTGCCCACCTGGCTCCAACCTCCTTTCACAGAGTTGTAGAGAGCAAGAAGGTCTCCCCTCACTCTTCTTTTCTCCAAGGTAAATAGTCCCAGTTCCCTCAGCTGCTCCTTGCAAGACCTGTTCCTCAGACCCTTCACCAACTCTGCTCCAGCACCTTTCCTGTAGTGAGGGCCCCAAACCTGAACCCAGGACACATGATGTGGCCTCACCAGTGTGCCCCCCCAGGACTCATCTTCAGCTGTCTGTACACCAACACCCCCAGGTCTTTCTCTGCTGGGAAGCTTTCCAGCCACTCTGCCCCAAGCCTGGAGTGTTCCTGGGGTTGTCGTGACATGAGTGCAGGATCCAGCACTTAGCCTGGTTGAATCTCATACAACTGACCTGAGCTGGATCAATGGATCCAGCTTGTCCAGGTGCCTCTGCAGAGCCTTCCTACCCTCAAACAGATCAACACTCCTCCCAGCTTAGTGTCGTCTGCAAACATACTGAGGGTGCCTCAATCCCCTTGTCCAAATCATTGATGAAGATAGTAAAGAGAACAGGCACCAGGACCGAGCCCTGGGGACCACCACTTGTGACTGTCCATCAGCTGGATTTATCTCCATTCAGCACCACTCTCTGGCTACTAATTTACATAACTGGAACGGAGAAGTATCATTTAAAAGCTGAAGAATTAGTGCCTGTTTCTCAAAATGTCATCTTTGTTATATATGTCTGTAATTACGATTGCACTGCCTTTCCTTCTGCCCCTTTTCATATCTGTCGTGGCATTACCATAGCTCTTGCTGAGTGTGGTGGTTCAGGTGGTACTTCTGATGTGAGCCTAGAAATGTCTGCCTTAGTTTGATGCACTGGGGTGTGTGCTGGTATTTCTAAAGCTGTGGATCATGTTCCTTTGGACTGCCAGTGACAGGGTCCACAGGACTTCTCACAGTTTGAAGGGACTGCCATACTGACATCAGTTGTAGCCTTCAAAATTCAACTGTGGAACCGAAGTGCCCAGAGTCTTGCCTGCAGGGTTTCTAACCCTGCTTATTTGAGGTTATTTGTATGGTGGCATGTTTAGTCTGACTATAAACTGATGCTAAAGATTTTTAACTCTGTGCTGCAGCATTGCCAGTGACAGAGATGGAACAACATTGTATAAGACTGAAAAACCTCCTTGCCCTTTCCACAGAGGCATGTCAGCAAAGGCTAAGCTGGGTGTGTCAGGCTTTTGCTGAAGCCAGTAGAGGAGGAGAAATCCCATCAGTGATGGATTGCTAGGTACCAGAGCAGGATGGGCAGTGGCTGTGAAAGAAGATAGATCTGCTTTTGGAAAACAGAACTATGCCTCAAATCTGTGATGATGAAAGTATTTTGATTCATGCATAGTTGATACTTTTTAAATTAAAAAAAAAAAAATTCTGAGGGGCATGTCTATGGATAATGTGCTGTTGGGCCCAAGCATTCCACTTGGTATTTTTAACTAAATTTTATGGATTTTTAACTAAATTTTAAGGCTGTGCCAGACTAGGGTAATCTATGAACAAATTGTAAATTCCTACTATTATTTACAAGTTATTTTCTAATTGCTGTGTTTGCTTGAATGTGTTGGAATTCTCCACTTTATTGAATCTTTCTCTGCTGAGATGCAAGGGGGAAATTTTCAGCTTTATTAGCTGTTTATTAATAGCTTGTATTAATAGTGGGTTAAGTTTAGAGAGTGGGAGTTTGTTCTGGGTATCTCTGCAACAGGTTAGAGTCTGAAGAAAATACAACCACAACAAAAAAGCAACCCTCTTTTGTGGGAGTGCCATGGAAACTCACTCCAAGAGCCATCCAGTAAGATTTGGCTAAGAAAGAGGAATAGCAGTAGAAAAGGAAGAGCTGGAGGTTTCAATGTAGATCACCAGGACTGGAAAAGTCTTGCTGATGCAACCCACCCAGCTCTAATGCTTGCAAAGAACTAGGGCCTCATGAGCAGAGAGGGAAGTTTAGTCTGGCTGGGATAGTGATAGCAAAGTCAAAGCTTCTTTATCTTTTGTCCAAGATTGTTGTCCGAATGCACAGTGTGAACAGAAGATCTCAGCTGATGTCATGGACCTTCTGATAAATCAGATGCATCATAATCACTGCCTTTTTTTTTTTCTTTGCTAGTTTCTTGGGGCTTTTTTATTGTGTGTGTGTTTGGTTTTGGTTTATTTTGTTTGTTTGTTTTTCCCATGGAAGACAGCACTGTACTTGGTGGTTTCAGATTTTGAATCGTGATCCTAGATGGTTTTGAATTTCTGCTATGCTTGTTATTGCATCAGAAGTCCCAGGTTTGGCAAAATACTTCACATTTTGGGCCTTTCTGAACTCAAGTAAAAGCTGAAATCTAATTGAAAAGCTTTTTTTCTGCCTTTCAAGTGCCTGTCCTCAGCGCAAAATTATGCTTGATTGAAAATAAAACTTGTTTAGAACTTAGATATTGCAACAGGCTGCATTTTCTTCTGTGGGTGTATTTCTGGCTGGTGTATATCCTCTGTAAAGCTTCCCTTTTTCTGTTTTTGCAGGAGTGATCAGCATTTTCAGTAACATTGTTGTGTTAGGCATCTTTGTTAAGTACAAAGAGCTTCGGACAGCAACCAATGCAATTATCATCAACTTGGCTTTTACTGACATTGGTGTTAGTGGCATTGGCTACCCCATGTCAGCTGCCTCGGACCTGCATGGAAGCTGGAAATTTGGATATACTGGATGCCAGGTATGGCAGAGAAAGTTTTGAGCACTTAAAAGCAAACTGAGAAACGAGTAGTAGCCCTGCCTGGTATGAATTCTTTTAAGAAATAAGATAGAGATACACAATTTTTGTCTATGCCTGAAGCTGATGTTTTGTGATGTCAGCCATTTCTGGATACAGGGTTTTGTACAAGCTCAATTCCAAACTTCTCCTCTAAAAACATTAAAGTGCAACCTTATTTATCAATGAGAGATTTAAAAATATCTCTAAGAATGCTTAGGAAATGAAATCCTCAAATGAAGGAGGTTATAGTAGCATGTGCATATTCGATGACTTATTTGACAGCTAAAATACTTTGGATGTGGCTACTGTTTTGATAATAAGCTTCACTGACCTTAATGAGCCTAGATTCTTTTGGATGGGACTATTAGGATATCCAAAATAAAGGCCTGCAAAGCTAATGATCTCCATTTAAAGATTTAAGCTGGGTTTATTGACTGTCTACTTTTAATAACAGACTGACTGAAAAATTGAACTTCTGTAGCTGAAAGATGATTCTTTTGCTTGGTGTGTACTGTGATTTAAGTCTGCTTGTTAGTAAGACTGTTGGGCTTAAAAATGTGACTTAAGGAAAGTATAAGCCACACATTTTGGACCTTTATTGCTTGGAAAATCTGACATCACTTTCCTGAGTACACAATTATTTCAAGCTCAAAATTCAGTCACTATTTGACAGGAAGGCCTCACTTTTAGCATCTTTTGATCTAGACTGGCTTGTATTGGGTTGAAGATGTGAAACATTACCACCAATGCTTTGGGATTTAAGATCTCCTGAAGCACAGTTCACATCAACCTAAATTAATGAACCCTTGTGAACTGAGATGGCTAAATACTGTATGGTTCTATTATAGCCACTGCTGACATATGGTCTGGTACAGAGCTCTGTGTTTCCAGAGTGCCAGTGGTAATTCAGCCCTCCCAGTCATTTGTCCTTCCTGGTCAGATACATTTGGAGCATGTTGGGATTGCAGCTGGGATTGCAGCATGTGTTACTCTGTGCAGTAGATCTGACATGTGAAAATGGGAGCTGGTGGGGAAAATGAAGGGGCCTTATCTCTGGAATAAATGTAGTTATACAACAGAGGAAAGAGTGGCAATTTGGGATCTTACATTTGCTAAACCCTTAACTTTTTGAATGAATCAAAGGCTTTTCAGGTTTCTTTAATTTACATCAAGAACATGAATTGAACCACCTTAACCCCAAAATCTTAATCTCTGAATCTCAACATTTACTTGCTGAGTTAGGATGTTTGTTTGCTTTTCAACCTAATCTCTTTAGAATTTCTGATGTGCACACAAGCAGGTTGCTTTTGAAATGTTTCATTTTAAAATGAGCCAGCTCCAAACTGCTGGGACTGAATTAATTCCTTCCATACCTTGCTTATGGAAGAGAACTTTGGCTGATGTGCCATAGTGCCTTTGATTGAGTCCACTAACTTGTGCTTAAAACTTTGAAAGATTTCTCAGAAAGGGTTTTGCTTGTTTGTTTGTTTGAATTTCAGATCTATGCTGCCTTAAATATCTTTTTTGGGATGGCCAGTATTGGTTTGCTCACTGTGGTTGCCATTGACCGTTACCTGACAATCTGCAGGCCTGATATAGGTATGGTATCTATGGTTAAATATTGTTCAGTGTTGGGCTTCTACGAAATAAGAGTCTAATGGTATTGTTTCCTCATGAATGACTCTAGAATTACAGTGCTGGGCATGATATGAATTTAGGGCATGATCCTGAAGTACTTCATAAGTGCTTCCATGCCAACTAGATAAGTTATCCACCTGGCATGAATGGTACTGCTTGTGAAAATGAAAATGTCACAATTAGGCTGTTTTTTCTCTTTGCAAGTTGTATTTTCGTGGCTGTTTTCAGCTTTTAGAGGGCCACATCCATATACAGAAGCACATGAAAAGCCTCTAGCTGTGGGAGGTTTTGACTTCTGTCTAGAGACTGTGTCTTGAGTGTTAACACTGTACCAGATGTTTTTCTCTCCTCTCTGTCACAGCTGTAATGTAATAGCAAATCCCACTCCTGAAATTGGGCAAAGCTGGCCTTGAAGGCACTGTTGTACAATAAGCTTTTAACGGGGTTAACATTAGGTATTGCCTTTATCATAGAATGATAGAAAGGCTTGAGTTGTAAGGAGTCTTTAAAAAACATCTAGTTCTAAGCCCTCCCACCTCCCGCTAAACCAGGTTGCTCAAAGGCTCATCCAGCCTGGTCTTAAACAATTCCAGTGATGAGGGATCCACAACTCCTCTGGGAAACCCATTCGAGTGTCTCACCACACTCATAGTAACAATCTTCTTTCTAATGTCTAATCTAAATCTATCCTGCTCTAGTTTAAAGCCATTGCCCCTTGTCCTACTGCGACATGCCCTTATAAAAAGTACTTCTCCAGCTCTCCTGTAGGCCCCTTCAGGTACTGGAAGGCTGCTGTGAGATCTCCCTGGAGCCTTCTCAAAGTTGGAACGGGTGATGGCTTTTAAGTGGTGTTAAAGGCTGAATAGCTCCGGATGTCTTTTAGCAGTATGAAACAGCTATGCTGCAGTGAAGGTGGGGCAGGGGCGGGGGACAAGCCTTTGAAAGGATCATTACCCTGGTAGGTGCTTGCCACTTGTTCAACACTTGAAAGAAATAAAAGATGACAAGTTGAACACTGGGAAAAAAGCCAAAGATGACAATGGTTTGTGATTGTCTGTGCTTGGCCACAGGAAGAAGAATGACTACCCGTAGCTATACTGCTCTGATCCTTGCCGCTTGGATAAATGCAGTCTTTTGGGCTTCCATGCCTACTGTAGGCTGGGCTAGCTACGCTCCCGATCCAACTGGAGCAACCTGCACAGTAAATTGGAGGAAAAATGATGTGTAAGATTCTCCTTCACCCTTTCTTTTAAATTCTGCTCTCTCCTTGAAGGCTAAAAGTATTTTATGCACTGCTACTTAAGCATAACTTGTTCTTTTTGAAGTATGAAGCATGGTTGATAAAACAATGGAAATAATGTGGAACAAGTCTAAAAAGAAAAAAAGAAAAAAAAAATAGGTTGAGCCCTGCTTGAAAACTGCAAGACTTGTAGTTGCTTGTGATGGTTTGAAACTGTCTTTTTAATTTTTCTTCTCAAAGTTCAAGCAAAGAAAGCAAAAGAGTGTAAATAAGTCACTATTGGGTGTAAGAAAGCAAAATAATGATTGTTCTAAACACTTCCATTGGATAGATAGAAATGTTTAAGAACTACTCAAAACAAAATAGTCACAGTCAGGGCAACTTGCTGGGCTGCCTGACTGCTTTTTCTTCTCTTCTGGCTGAAGATAACACACTGACCTTGGCGAGCTAAGTTAACAATCCTCTTTGCTTTTACCTAACTCTGCTTTCTTCCAGGGGGCCCTGGGAGAGAGGCCCCCTTGGGAAAGGTACCCTTTGGGGGGAAGTGAAGGGAGCTTGGTTGTGCTTTTCTGTTGATTGTATATATTTGTAAATGTTGTGAATCTCGTATATTTGTACACATTCATTGCATTTTATCATAGATTGTAGATTTTGCTTGTAAATACAGATTTCATTCGCTTCCAGACTGGGCTAGCCTGGTTGTTGTTGGTGTGGGGGGAATTTCAGCTCACACTGACACATCGCTGATGAGACAATTAAAACTCAAGAAAATGTCCTTAATTCTTTAAAAGATTGTTTAAAACTGTCATAATCAAACCTCAAATGATTTAGTAACTTTCCCTGGATGGCTATTTGTAAGTTACTGTGTTTTGTTTTTCTGTCTTATCAGGTCCTTTGTTTCCTACACAATGAGTGTAATTGCTGTTAATTTTGTTGTACCTTTAACAGTCATGTTTTACTGTTATTACAATGTTTCCCGGACAATGAAACAATATGCCAGCAGTAACTGCCTGGAGAGCATCAACATAGATTGGTCTGACCAAGTAGATGTGACAAAGGTATGGTAAATGAAGGCATTTTTTTGTTTTAAGCATGTTCTTTCATGTTGAAGTCCTGGGGGCAAAGGAACAGAGTACTTTTGTTTCCTATATTTCCTCCTCTTCCTCCTTATAATACGAACTAGTAAGTGAAATTTATTCTTGCTGAAAAGTTTTGGCTTGACTTACACCACCAGATTCTTTACTTTTGGCCTAATATTCTTTCCAGATGAGGTTGGGAGCAATGTGAATTTTCCTTGCCTCTGCCCTCTGTCATCACATAGGTATTTCAGAGGTGTCCTAGGAGGACTTTGTGTCCACAGAGTCTTTGGACCTTCTACTAAGTTCACAGGGGTATCTGGTCTGCAGTGGGCTGGCCAACAGGATTTAAACTCATGGCCTTGAACTAACAGCATGTTTCCAAGTACCCAAGCTTTTCAGTCTGTTGATCTTACCTCTTTCTTATTTAAACAGCATCAGCTGTGAGTTATGGCATAAAATGAGATCCTGCCTGGAAGGTAGATTCAGAGATTCACAGATTGCACTGGGTTGGAAGGGACCCTCAAAGGTCATCTTGTCCAACCTACCTCCAGTGAGCAGGGACACCTCCAACTAGATTAGGCTGCCCAGGGCTACATCAAATCTAATCTTGAATGTCTCCAGGGACAGGGCCTCAACCACATCCCTGGGCAACCTCTTTCTTGTAGTGTGTAAAAGTCCTTGAGAAAGCTTGATGTTCTCTAGCTCCTTTGATTTTGTGTAAAGATATGATTTATGGCTGGGCATCATGAAAGTATGAGAAAGAATTGGACAGGAGATCATCTACTTGTTTTTTGAATTGCTTATCAATGTAAATTTAATATTCCTTGGAAGAGTTTCTTGTTAAAATCTAAAAAAAAAGGTTTTTTAAACTAAAAATAATTTAAACATTTTGTTCTTCTGAAGAGCTTTCAGAATGCTTGAAGATAAGGATTCAGTTATAAATTTTATATACATTTATATATACATATATATATATATAAAATTGTCTTCATATTTTTGAAGAAAAGAGAATTTGTGAAGAATTCCGTCCCCCCCCCCCCCCATTTTACAGTTGACAACATAAAGTTTCATTTTTTAAAAAAGAAAAAAAAAACAACAAAAGATTGAAGTTTTGGAGTTAAGCAGTAGCCTTCTTTAGAACTGGACTGCTTGCTTTTCTAAACATTAGTATCTTCTAAGCTTACTACACACAAAACTCCTAATTGAAAGGGTTCTTTATGTTATCATCAGTAGGAATTGCCTTTTATATCTGAGTAAGAATCTTCTCTGGAGAAAGGTACTGCTTGTGTATTGTTCAGGCTGTAGAACAGCTCTCACAAAGCAGACATTTACTTCTTGTTTCTCATGTTGTTTGTTGCCAAAAAAACCTGAATAGGGGGATAGGTAAACAATGCTAAGGAATCTTGCTCATACAAAGAGCCCTGCAGTTTCATTTTGTTTCCTAAAGGTTTGTCTTCTTGATTAATTTGAGATTTCCATTCCAATTTCTATTTCCCATTCACGTCTCTGACAACAGCCAGAAAATGTGTCCTGGTTGCTTTCTCTCCTACCCTCCCACTACATCTAATTTGCCACTGTTCAGTTCTAGCTGTCATGTGATGTGTTCTGGGGTATGAGCCCAAACATGTCCGGGTTGTTCTCCCTGACAGGCAGGCAGAGAAGATATGACTGCTCAAGTATTGCCTCAGTATGAGGCTTGAACATGGCCATCAGGCTTCATTAAACCACTGAGTTCTTTAAATATATGGACTGAGCCCTTGTGTCCTACAACATTTACTTTTATTTCTGTGTCCTGTAGTAAAGTCTTATGAAACATTTTTATTAGAAGCGTTATTCAACATTTGGCTTAATTTTTTCTCTCTGTATTTATTGTTTGTAATAGCATCCCAAGGCTACCTGTTGTGGTGGTCATAATTCATGTCTGAAGCCCTCTCTGACTGTTTAAACTTCTGATGGACAGATTCAACATAATGAGTAGTGCCAGCTGTGAAGGAAGACTGTATATAATGGATAACACCATGCCCAAAAATATATGGAAGTGTAGATGTGCTATTAAATCCCCAAAGTAACATTTCATTATAACCTGCCAAAATTCGTCAGATGTGCTTGGTTACATGTTGTTATTTGGGTCTAGATAGCTCTATTTTCACACATGTGATTTGGAGGATAGGTTCTGGGGTCTGCAGCTTCAGGTAATACTACTTATGTGTCTGTTCCCTTTGTTTTACAGATGTCTGTTGTGATGATTTTAATGTTTTTGGTGGCATGGTCTCCATATTCTATTGTGTGTTTATGGTCATCCTTTGGAGACCCAAAGAAAATTTCTCCTGCAATGGCCATCATAGCTCCTCTGTTTGCAAAATCTTCCACTTTCTATAATCCCTGCATTTATGTTGTTGCAAACAAAAAGTAAGTGTTCCTAATTTGGTACCAGTCTACTTCATGATTTGAGCATATCATTAACTATAGGAAGATCAGTTTTAAAAAATGTAAGCTCAATAGTGAAGAGATCATCGAGTAAGCCACAGCTGATTAAACAAAGATGATCTTTTGGACAGCAAAGTCTAAAAGAAATTGTTTTGGTCACAATCAGAACACATTCATGAAGCTTTCATAAGACAGGTCTGAAAGACAGTAAGGCAGTTTTGTAAGACACTTTAGGTTTCTCAGAGGGACTCATAACAGGTTTCGGGCTGCATCAGCAGTAGATTGGTTTTAGTAACTATGGCCAAAATGTGTGGCAGATTAGTGACCTGTAACTTCTGAAGATTTCCTTGCTGGATTTGGGATGTGTCACGTCCTGACTCATTAAGATGAACTGACTGACTGAAAAACTAAATGAAGCCTATTCCTCTGTTTTGAGCAAACATATCAAATGCTTTAGCCAAGCCAGTGCCTCTGACTGAGATCTGATTTTGGCAGAAGCATAGTTCCTTTTGGTACTACCAACTTAGAAGCAGAGTCTGTGATCTCTCTCTAGGTGAACTTATCTGATCCTGCTGAGGCAATGGAAAACTGTCTGGTTTTTTTCCCATTCTGTAAGTTCCTCTTTGTCATGGCTATACCATGTCCTGGGATAACCAAAAGCTGCTGTGACCCCTCTTGTAGATAAGCACTGAACTTAACTGAGTTATTGCTGTACATGAAAGTGAAAAAGACTCAGGTCTTTTTGAATTCCAAATGCTCTATTTTTCATTAAGTAAGTTTTACTAAGATGGAAAACTGTTGTGATACTTAAGGTCTGCTTAGTCAGTTTTCCTTTTGATTTGGATCTCCAGCTCACAATCTTTCTGCTATCCCTTTCTTGTCCCTTGCAGGTTTCGGAGGGCAATCCTGGCCATGGTGCGATGTCAGACAAGACAAGAGATAACTATAAACAATGCCTTGCCCATGAGTGTGTCTCAAAGTGCATTGACATCCTAGAACTCATGTCATTTGCCTGCATAAGTTACCTAGAAAGGAGTGAAATCTGTGTTAAAATACATTAGTCTTCTGGAAGATCACAGAATCATAGAATTGTTTTGGTTGGAAAAGTACATTCAGTCCAGCCATTGACCTAACATCACAGTGCCCATTAATCCATGTCCCAAAGTGCCATGTCCATGTGTTTTTGAACACCTCCAGGGATGGTGACTCCACCACCTCTCTGGGAAGCCTGTTCCAGTACCTGATCATGAATCTTTTGGAATAACAATCTGCCCCAGCCAGCTGGTTTTTCTTAATCACAATAATCTTTTTAGATAGGTTAAGAAGACAAAAAGACAGAATCCACTAAGACTTTATTTTTGAAAGTGAGATTTATTGGTCCAGTTTATCTGTCTCAAATGAAAAAGGTGAGTAGAGTGATCACTGTCACTCTCACAGGACTTGACAAGGTGATACAGGGACAGGAAAAAACTGAAACAGGAAGTGCTTAGGTTTGGTAACATAGATTTTACACCTGTAATTCCTTTCATGAATTACTTTCCCTTACCTTCCCTTGAAACTTTTCCAGACTTGAAATATTCTGAATTACCCCTGTGTGAATATATTTCTATACCAAGTGCCCAGGTTAATATGCTTTGCAGAGTTTTGTTCCTGTGAACATGTTATCAAGATATCTAGCCGAACCCGATAGAACCTGTTATCAGCTTTTAGGATTTTGAAGGAGTTTCAGGGTATTTAAAAAGTTTTTGCTCACAAAACCAAAGGAATTTGGAGGAAAGACAGCTTTTTTTTTTTTTTTTTTTTTTTTATTAGCAGTAGTACATTTCTAGTGTTTGTGACTGCACAGCAAATCCTGAAAATGAGACAAAATGCACCCTAAAGCTTGACACTTGGGAGTCACACAAACCTGCGTAAATACCTAGGGTCACTCATCATCATTTCTAAGCCAGACTCATGGCTCTGTAGATCTGTTCTCTTAATTTTTTTACCAGTACCTTTGGTGGTGTGAGCAATGGTTTTATTCAGGATAGAAAAAATGACTCTATATAGATCTATTTATGAATGGTAGCATATGCACTCCTGATGCTTCTCAGATTTTGAGAATAAATATCTTCTATTACTGTGTGTGCATTCGTCCTAAGTTTGGCTTTGCAGTGTGTTAGTTATTTAAAATACACATGGGTATTTTTGGTAAAAGCTTGGTTTTGCAATACTTTTTTTTTTTTTTTTTTAAAGCTCTGGTATCTAGGCTTCCTCTGAATTTGTAATTTTTAGTATTAAAGCAACTACCATGCAATATCTTCATGCTGTACTAGATTTCCTTCAGGAACCTGGAAACACTTTATGGACAATAACTGATGCATTGCCCTTTAGAGGGAGCAAAGAGATATTTTATTACATGCTAACCCTACAAGCTACATATTGAAATAGCCTTGAAACATGGTGGATATGATTTGAAACAGAGCATGTTCTTCTGACAGAATAAAGATTGAGCTGACTGAACTGATCCCTTTCAGGATACATTTGAAGGTTAAGCAACTACAGATCTCAGCTAATCTGTTGTAATCTGCTGTTACTAAATGGATGTCTACGTTTGCATTGGTAGCACAGTGCATATAGTGTGCCTAGGAATAAAGTTTTCACGTTTTTTCACCTCAGTTCTGCTGGGAGGAAGCCATGTATTTGTTTATTTACTTCTACCTCCTCATGAGCTTTTTTGAAGAAGCACATGGGTTTTGTCCTTCACAATGCACTTGCGTTTACCACGGCAGGAGTGATGGCACTGGAACAAGGTAGATCCTTTTTTTCCCTTATAAATTGCCTTGTATAATGAATAATAATTAAAAGGGTTAAGAAATTGGAAACAATGTTCTCATACATTGCAAATTAGTTCGAGCATAGCTGAAATAAAAACGTATTTTGCACTGGTGTTATAAAGTTATCAGTATTCCTGAACAGGAGCAGATGGTGATTATGGCTTTGTACTTAGCAAATAGCTACTCTAAATCATCAGTTTTTGCAGAAGGTGCTTTCTTTCTGCTCCATGATTTTCCTGTTATTGTAGAGGGGGGGGAAATCTTTTATGTTTCTAGAAACTAGTTGTCTAAGGTGATTCTGATTTAAATAAATAAAATATCTTCTTCCTTTTTAACCTGCAGGAAAAACACAATTTTTGGTAAGAAAGAAGTTAATTTGGAGTTTGATCTGGGTACTGTCACATCAATTTTGGAAGATACTGTTTGTCATTACTACTTATTGTCACAACATATGTATCAGAAACCTGCACGAGGAGAAAGTAAAATAGAGGAAGAATATAGAGCAAAGGGGGAGAAAATTAAAGATGGGCTTATTGAAGGGAGGGGAATTGTCAAGCTAATATGTACAGGCAATGCAGTCCAAGGAAACAAAACCAAACTAATTCTTGAAAATGCTGAGAAATCCCAGGAGCACCTCTAAAAAATAGGTAATTTCCATATGGACACTAGAAAGATGGCTGGAAAGCTTTTCTTTAGGGAAATACGCTAACATTTTCACTTTTCAGTCTGTTCTGCAATGTAAATATAGACAAATATTTGAATCTTTGTCATGCAGAAAAATGGAAAATCAGTAATCCCGTTTTCTGAATTTTACTAAAACGGGGCATGCAGCTCCCACTTGAGATACATGCATGCATTTATTCCTTACACAGTGGCCTCTGGTTTTCAGTTATCAGTGGAACAATGGGCAGAAGATGGTGCTTTGGTGCTTTAGAATAAAGCAAATCTAGCTTCCTGGTGGAAATATCATTGCTTTTTTTTTTTTTTTTCCTGTAGAAACTCCATGTTTGTCTTTTCAACTTTTAAATGCAGAGGACTGCTCTTGATTTGATGCTCTTTATTCTGCTAGTAGTGTTGCAGAAAGTGATAGTATTAACATTTAAATCCGAAATACAAATATCTGATAAAGAAATGCCAATCTCTCCCTCTCTCTCTTTTTTTTTTTTTTTTTTTTTTTTTTGGGGTGGCGTTGTTGTTTGTTTATTTTGTCTTTTTTTTTTTTTTTTTTAAATGATGCCAGGTCTGTGCTCTGTAACGATCCTGACATGTATGAGATCCCTGTGAATGTTCCTGTGGATACTGTAAAACTTCGTATAGAGAAAACTGTCATACGAAGGATTCCAACTGAAGCCTTTTATTACCTAGTAGATCTCAAGTACCTGTGGGTAACTTACAACTGTGTAGCCAACATTGATATCAGCAGTTTCTATAACCTGAAACAACTGCATGAGCTACGTCTGGATGGTAATCTGCTCTCCACTTTCCCTTGGGAATCCCTGGCGGAGATGCCCAGCCTACGGACTCTTGATTTACACAACAATAAAATGACCAGCATTCCTGCTGATGCTGGCAGGTACCTGAGAAACCTCACCTACCTGGACATATCCAGCAACAAGCTAACCACCTTGCCATCAGACCTGATGGACATTTGGCCTCCCTTCTCAGAAACCATCCCGTCGAAGAGCACAGACATTCTGGTGACCCAGCGAGTCATTTTGGGTATGCTTGCACAGCTTGTCTTGTTCCTTATTAAAGGGTATCTAAATGTTAAGTTGCAAGTGATACTAGGCAGGGGACCAGCCTGGGATTAGGAGGGCAGGTTTTATCCAGGTTAGTCTTCTGTTTTCTCTATTTATTTTCTGTTGGTGATAGAAAATATAACATGTCGGTGATTATAAAATGAAGATGTCAGGTGACTTCCACGTTGTTATCGCAGGGCTACAGAGCAGAAAGTAAAATCTATGGATCCTGTAGATCTGTGGTCTATAAGAATATAGGCCATATGGCATATTCAGTATCCATATAAATGCAAGGCTTCCAAAAGTTGTTTCTGATGACATTTCTCTCATCACCAAATGCGGTTACAACTATAAGCATGTTAATTTGTAACTGCTTTTTCCAGTGGCTCACACGCCAGACAAGTAGCTAGAGTTGATGCTTGTGCAGAGTTCATCCTCAGACACAACATTAAAGACAGTCTTGGTTGCTCAGAGTAAGGCACCTCTGCTCTCCCCGTGATTCCCTGTGACCTTGCATTACTCTAAAGATGACTTGTTATCCTGAAATTTTCCCCAGTTTATGTGCTGAATATGTGAGAGAATGGGAATCTGATCTCTACAGTGAATAGTATTTAAGGTAACTATATAAGAATAGTTTGACTAGACTGAGTCTTTTCATACATCTATTCCATCTCTGTAGTATACCATCACATCAGTTCTGATTGTGCCTTTGTGTTTTATCTTACACTTAATCTCCACTTCCTAGTCTTGCAGGTAACACCTTCAGCAGTCTCAGAACATGGCTGGAACACCTCTGTTGGTAGTGTTATGTAACTGTTTATATATAAGAGTATGTTTTGATGTTTGTGTTGTGTAGTGCAGTGGATGGAAGGGAGGATAAAAGACCTTTAAGATCACCAGGTCCAAGTATTTTCTAACTCTACAACTACTAACTACGGTAGTTCTGTAGCCACTTGTAAAGGTCTGCGCTGCATTGTAATGCTCAATATTTCCAATTCCTTGATCTAAACCCCCACAATTCAGTGTTCCTTTGTTCAGCTGACTTGTTTCACAGCAGAAGATGCAATTTGAACCTCTCATTCAGATAGATTGTGTGTAAGCAACAATAGATGCAAGGGGGGCAGATGAGTTCCTCACCTACATGGCAACTGTAGGTTTGCAGCATTAAGAGAATTGTTTTATTCAGAATTAAAAGAAAAACAAATGTAAAAGTCCATCGCAGTTCCCCTTTTCCTGTCCCCACACTGAAGGCCACAGGAGGCAGTAAAGAAGGACTGACTGTGCCAGATCTGATCCTCCTGATGATCTCATGTGGGAGTCCCAGAGGATATTTGGTTTCCTTGGTTTACATAGCCCTCAGCACTTAAATAAAACCCAGCAGAAGAAGCAAGCAAACAAACAAACAAAACCCCCCAAGCCAAAAAAAGAACCCAAAACAAAACAAACCAACCCCAGGGCTGGAAGGAGGACCCTGGGGAACTACTGAGCTATCAGTCTGACAGTGATGGGGAAGGTCATGGAGAAGACCATCTTGTGCCCCATTATGCAGCATGTGCAGGGCAACCAGCAGATCAGGCCCAGTCATCATGGGTTGATGAAGGGCAGGTCTTGCTTGATAACCTGATCTCCTTCTACAACAGGGTGACCCACTTAATGGATGAGGGAAAGGCTGTGGGTCTTGTTTATCTGGAGTTCAGTAAAGCCTTTGACACCATCTCCCGCAGCACCCTCCTAGCTGTGCATGTGTTGGACGAGTGGGCACTTTGCTGGGCTAGGAGCTGTGTGTTTGGCTGGCCCAGAGCGTGGTGGTGAAGGGAGTCAGCTCCAGGCAGCAGCTGGGCACAGGTGGTGCTCCCCAGGGCTCAGTGCTGGGGCCAGTTCTCGTCAATGCCTTTATCAATGACCTGGAACTGAGGCATTTGCAGGTGACACTAAGCTGGGTGGGAGTGGTTTCTGCTGGGGGGTAGCAAGGCTCTGTGGAGGGGCCTGGCCAAGCTGGATCAGCAGGCCCAGCTATGAGGCTCAACAAGGCTGCGTGCAGGTCCTGCACGTGGGTCACAACAACCCCATGCAGTGCTCGAGGCTTGGGGCAGAGTGGTTAGGAAGCTGCCTGGCAGAAATGGAGCTGGGGGTGCTGGCCAACAGCTGGCTGAAGATGAGCCAGCAGTGTGCCCACATGGCCAAGAACACCACCAGCATATTGGCCTGGATCAGCAGTAGTGTGGCCAGCAGGACCAGGAGGTGATTGCCCCCTTGTACTTCACACTGGTGAGACTGCACCTGAATATCTTCAGGTTCTAACTCCTCACTACAAGAAAGACATTGAGGTGTGGAGCATGTCCAGAGAAGAGTAGTGAAGTTGGTAAATGCCTCAAGAATGGGTCTGGTGAGGAGCAGCTGAAGGAACTGGGATTGTTTAGTCTGGAGGAGAGGAGAGTGAGGGGAGACCTTATTGCTCTCTACAACTACCTGAAAGAAGGTTGTAGAAAGGTGGGCACCAATCTCTTCTCCCTAGTATCAAGTGACAGAATGAGAGGAAATGACCTCAAGTTGCACCAGGGAAGGTTTGGATTGGATATTAGGAAAAATTTCTTTACTGAAAGAATGGTCAGACTTTGGAACAGGCTGTCCAGGGAGGTGGTGGAGTCACCATTCCTGGAGGTGTTTGGAAAATCTGTAGACGTGACACTTTGGGACATGATTTAGTGGGCACGGTGTTGTTAGGTTGATGGTTTGCCTCCATCTTAGAGGTTTTTTTCCAACCAAAACAATTCTAACAGTCTGTGATTCTGTGAAAAGGCAACCACCAAAAAAACCAACCCCAAGCCACACACATTCTTCCTTCCTTCCCCTTCCCCCTGGTAACCATCTGCTGGCTCTATTGCTGTGGGTACTTTGCCAGCCTCCTCTAGTCCTGGTGCTAGTGTTGGCTTCTCTAGAGACTTGGGATGTGATCTTTAGATCATTTTCATTTAATGAGCTGCAATTGGCTTTGAACACAGATCCCTAGAGGGGAACACACAGAGGGTCAAGCAGCACCCTGCTTCTCTTGTTTCAATGTTATGTGCTGAGGGAGACTCTGTGCAGTCATAAACTTGGATCATAAACTTGGATCTGAGAATGCAAAATGCCAGGCTGCATCTTCATTGTGAGTAAAGCTACCTGAGGTAGCCTGTGAATTTTCCTTCATCGATACCATAGCCTTCTGATGAGTATAACCCAATGCAGAGAGACAGTGCTTGCTATATAAGAAACTCTATAGTGAGTAAGAAACCATCTCCTTCCTCTGGAGATGAAGTGGTGCAGTGCTCTTTGTGTCATGGGTTAATCTGAGAAGTTTACTTAGCTGGCACTAAGGTTCATAATCAGTTACTGGCACTTGTGAAGTTGTAGCTAGGCCACTCACAGTCACTGCCAGAGGCTCATCATGTGGTTGCTGTTGATGGGCTGTTACAAAGCAGTTGTTTTTCAGGAATGAAATGGTTGATAGAAACTATCAGGCTAGAAATTTGAGCTAGAAGTTGGGTATGTTGGCATAGAAAGACAGAAGCCGGATGTGTTCTGTGATATTGCTTCCTCTCTGATGCCCCTCCTGTGTCTACCAGGATTGCTGGAGAATGAGGGAGGAGAAAGTGTCCCATGGATACTCTTTTCCTCTGAGATGAAGATAAGGATCACAAAGGTGATCAGGAAGGATTTTGGAAAGGCCTCTAACCCTCTGCAATGTAGATTCAGATGAACAGAACCATTTTAGTTAAATCAGTGCTGGTCTTTAAGCCTGCAGCCAGACCCTTCCAGAGCATTCTATAGTAACCTCTTCAAGTGCTTATCCATCAGGGGAGTGAGAAAGTTTCTCCTAATATCTAACCTCAATCTCCCTTACTGCAAACTAAGCTGATTACCTCTTGTCCTACTTGAGATGGACATACAGAAAAATGAATTGCTATCTCTTAGAGTAATTTTTTATACATTTCCCTTCCCTTAATTAATCACATTATTTCTTTCACCAGTTTCTTGCAGACCCTGAGTTTTTTTTTTTTTTCTTATTATTTGATGTCAACTCTAGTTACTGGTTCCCTTTAGACTCCCTTGGGTTTTAAGATAAGGTTGCTCTTAAAATATGATGCACACAAGTCTATGCTTTGATGCTCAAGAGTGTCCTATGTGCTCCAGCTGTTCTCTGTGGGACCATTCACCCTGATCTGTGTGCCTGCATGGAATGGTAACTGCAGCCAGAACTCTGCTAGAAGCTGGAACCTAAAGCAAATAAATGCTGGTTTTATCTAGACAGGAAAACAGTAACCACCATTCTGCTTTGTATAAGCAATGATGGCTTGAGCTGGCTTCTCTTCTAGTTCTGGCAAAACAAGATTGCATTTAATTAACAAAATCAAATTAAAACAAAATCAAAACCACAAACCCCCAAACTCAAATCTTTGGGCATATGTATATTTCACACCAGAAGGCAATTTTGTCTTCAGTGTCTTGACTGAGCATCAAGGGGTTTGCATGTAAAAGAAAGTTTAGGTTCCCTGTGTTTACTTCAAGGCTTCTTGGAGGAGCCACAACTGCTTTTGCCAGGGGACTGGCAGATTAGCATTTCCTTATTCAAATTCATAATCTCTGTAATTAGAGTTTAGGGCTTTTTGTTACCCGCCACTGCAGGATGTTCTTCTGTGTGGACACAACACTAAATGAAAGAAGGTCAGGGAATGATTCCTGGTCCAATGGCTAAGTGACTCACTCTGGCTCTCATTCACACAGTTTAGGGCCAGCTCTCTTTACAGCTGATGGGCATTCCACACTTTGTAAGATGCAGCCCTTTGTTTTCTGTGGGCTGTATGGGATGCTGCAGTGACTCAAAAATGCAGCTGTGTGGGTAGGGTGGTTTTCCTTTGGTTCAAATTGGCTGCAGTAAGGTGAGAGTTGCATTGTGAAGTATGGAATTGTGCTTTTGTAATTAAAAAATAGCAAGGGTGTATTGTATGCCTGATAGGTATGCAGGATAGTTTGAAGGTGCAAAGTCCACTTGCATTTACACTGGGGCCAAGATCAGGATAGAAAAGGCTGTTCTTGGTGTGGTCTCATCCATGATCTTTTTAGGGAGCAATCTTTGGAGTGTGAACCTGTCCCTGTAGCAACATCTGGCTTTATCTTGGAGAGCACCCACTGAAGTAGCTGACTAGTGTGAGCTCCTCTAGCTCTCTGTTGTTACCTCTGGAGCTACAGTTTGATACTTTGATCCAAATCGCAGATAGGTTTCAGCACTGGCTGCTGTGCAGGGCTGAAATTTCTGGTGTGAGTGATGGCAGTAGCATTTCCCGCATGCAAAATTACATCTAGTGAGTCATTGAGAGGAATGGAGGGATCCAGGACTTGACAGAGCGACAGTTGGATGAGATCTTGCCTCTGTTGCATGTAGATGTGCCAAAAATTTGAAATGCTGCAGCTCCATCATGCTCCCAGCTGTTATACTGGGCCATTTAGTAGATGCTGCTTTTCCTGGAACTACTCCTTAGCAATTACTTTTTTGTGGGAAACGCTGGGACACAGTGTGGGAAGTGGGCTTTGCAGTTTAGAGCCGTGGATCAGAAATGGTATAGCTTCATTTGGAAGAGAGCCTTGGGTAGGTTGGCCCAAGCTGTGGTGAATATTTCCATTGGCCTCAAACATGAATATTTCACATACTGCCATTTTACAGCAACTGAAAAGCATTTTGTTATGGAAGCTGTGGTCTGAGATTGGTTACTGATTTACAAAGGGAATTCCATGCAAAGCTATTTCAAGTGCTAAAGTCTGTATTGACACAAACCAGGGAAACCCTGTTGAGAAGACTGCAAAAATGTGCATACACAGGCACATATGCATGTGTTGGCCATTTTACATGCAAAACATGCATATAAATAGCCTGAACTTAGAATAAAGACAGGTTTTAAGAGCAATTTATAATCCATACTTCCTGCTACAATACGCTGCATTGCTATGTTGCAAAACATTAATTTTTATCAACTTTTTTTTTTTTGCCTCAGCATTTTTTTCCCTTCAGGCTGACAAGCTGCATTAATAATTCTGCACACACACACACACACACACACAAAGTTACAGGGTTTATAATGACTTGCTATTCCATCAGATGCATATGGCATTGGAGACTTACCATGATTTTTATTTTCTCTTCTTATTTTCCCCAGGGGATCCCTTCTCATTCTTTTATTAAAGCTCCCCATTTTTTTCCCAGGTTTGTTGATATTCCCCCTCTCCCCCTGCTTTTAACCATTTCTTTCTAGTGTTTGTTCTCACTTTTACCATTTTGTAAACACAAGCTGTTAAATTCCAGAATGCCCTTTGGAAGCTATGTTTACATTCCACTTCTGTTCTCTTTAATAGCTAACTGAAGTATGATCTAACTCGCTTGATTCTGACTCACTGTTTTATCTTTGATTCCAACTCAAGAGGGCTTCCATCTTTTCATTTGGTGAATTCATCTGACCTGAGGACTTAAAACAGTGGTGCAAATTTACTAAAAATATTGTGAGTACTGTCAGATATTGGCAAGACACAGATAAATGTAAGGACTGAGCCATGGAGGCAAGGAAGGGACTCCTGTAGCTGTATATATTATATATGTAGCAAAGAAGTAAAGAGTCTTCTGGGACTACAGCTTTCTTCTGAAGCTGAAACCAGGCCACTTAGGTGTTGGTCTCTTCTCCCAAGTAACAAGTGATATGAGGAGAGGAAATGGCCTCAAGTTGCACCAGGGGAGGTTGAGATTGGATATTGGAAGAAACTTGTTGACATGAGGGGTTCTCATGGACTGGAGCAGGCTCCCAGGGAGGTGGTTGAATCCCCATCCCTGGAGGTATTTAAAAGATGAAGAGATGTGTTGCTGAAGGACATGGTATAGCATCAGCCTTGACAGAGTGAGGTAATGATTGGACTCATTGATTTTAAAGACATTTTTCAAGCAAAATGATTCACCTGATTTAAAAGGTGAGTACAAATAATTACACATACAGGCTTGATTGAACAGATTTTTTATCAGCACAAAGGAGTTGATGTGCCTAGACATATGGAAAACATTCAGATGCTATCTCTTTTGCTTGTGAATATGCGTGAGGTTCACAGGAAATATTTTTATATTTTGGAGGTTTGATTGCCTGTTTTAAAAAAAAGAAACAAAACCAAAACACAACAACAAACAAACAATAAAAAAATCCCAGCAGTTGCTGATACAGTTTCCTTGATTTCTCCTTCTCTGTTCCAGTGAGCAATAAGTAGTGAATAGATGTGAAATCTCTTATGTCTGGAAAGGGTGAAATTGGATTGTGATGTCAAAGTCATGGAATCGCTTCAGGTCAAGCCTTGTTTTAAAGAGTGGGGATTAATTGGGGTTTACCACAGTTTGAACCAATCACTACCATTGTGCTTAAAATAGCCTAATCTTGGTCAGGCAATGAGAGGAAACAGTCATTAATTATTCAGGTATTCTTTCACCTACAGGTTTCTTCCAGAACCAAAAAAAAACCCAAAAAACCCAGAATTTTTCTGTTAGCTGTTTTGCTAATACCTAAAAATCCACATCGAACAATATTAGCAGATGTTTTGGGGTTGTTCTTTTTTGATGTGGTGTTTTGTTTCTTTGGCTATTTTTTTTCTTTTCTTTCTTTTCATTTTGGTATAATTAATATGACTTACCTGTTGAACTGATCAGTAAATTGAGTAGTGAGAGGCTCTAGCATACCACAGCTCAGTTCAGGCGGCAAGTTTTGTTTGTTGTTATTAATACTTGAAAAGTATGACAAAGGTATGCCCAAAAGTCAAATGTGAAACTAATGGAATCTGTGGATGATATGCTGTGTGGTGTTCTGCTTGATGAAGCCATTGTTGCTCTATGAAGGTCACCATAGCAGAGGAATCAATACCAGCTGAGGATTTAGACATATTCCTCAGAAATGGCTTTTTTTCTTTTGCCACAATGAGTTCACCAGGAAGCAGAAACCTCTCATTCAAAGATTTGGAATCAAGAAGCAAATATTACAACCTCTAACAGAAGAGGAGAAATAACATTCTTGTGTGCCATCATAAAAATATTATAGTCATCACCTTTTTCATTCCCATTTTCTACTCTTCTGCTGCTCTTTTTGAACATATTTCAGAGATTGCCCTAAGTTGAAGCCAGATTTCTAAGTATATTGTTATAGTTCAGTGCCAGATTAGAATTTTATCTGTCTAAAGCTTTTTCTCCTTAGCCTTTATCCGTTTTCCAAGGGGCAGAGATTTTGGTGTAAGCTCTAAACCCTTAAATTATCATCTTCTCTGCAAGCATTGAAAAAAGGGTCTGGGAAGATCAAACTGTAACAGCCCAAAGAAGGACCAAGAGCAGAGGAGTGTGACAGGATACAATACCCCTGAGAAGAAGAATCTTTCAAAAGGCAAAGGCAGGTGAAAATGTATCATCAGCCTTAAGACATCTCTTCATTGTTTTTTTTTTTTCTAGATAAATAGAAAAGTTAAGCAAAGATGATGCTGTTTTATTAATATGCTCCTGTAAATTAAAAAAAAAAATAGCTTAATAAACGTTTTGTACTATTCTTCCTCACCTCTGCAAAAACATCCCCACCAATCAGCTGAACAAAAAAAAAAAACCAACCAACCAAACAAAAAAACCCCAAAAATCCCCCTGAAAGACAGATTAACTCAGGTCATGGTTTGTCCTGGTGTCATGCTGTAATAACAATATCCTTATGTTGTCTGAGAACATTTTATATATTTTTTTAAATTTTTTTCCCCCCTTCCCTCCCCTCTTCAGGTTTTCAGGACAACCCCTGGTTTTGTGACTGTCGCATCTCAAAGCTTATTGAGTTTTCCAAAATTGTGGACAACTCAGTTGTTCTTCTTGATCCGTTGATTTCATGTAGTGGACCTGAGAGCCTGGCAGGAATCTTGTTCCAGAGAGCTGAGTTGGAGCAATGTCTTAAACCATCCGTGATGACATCAGCAACAAAAATCACTTCCCCTCTGGGAAGCAACGTTCTGCTCCGCTGCGATGCAACTGGGTACCCAACTCCACAGCTTACTTGGACTAGGTCAGACAATATACCAGTGAACTATACAGGTATAATTGCTCTTTTATAGGAACTGGGAGAGTCTGAAATTGTTGGGTTGTTTGTGCTGAAATGTGTCCAGAGAAGTGCCACAAGGATGATCAGAGGGCTGGAGCACCTCTCCTGTGAGGACAGGCTGAGAGAGTTGGGGTTCAGTTTAGAGAAAAGAAGGCTCCAAGCTAGAGGACAGGAGATTTAGATTAGACATTAGAAAGAAGTTCTTCCCCAGAAGGGTGGTGAGACACTGGAACAGGTTGCCCAGGGAGGTGGTGGAGGCCCTGTCTCTGGATTTTTTTTTAAAGGCCAGGCTGGATGTGGCTCTGGGCAACCTGATCTAGTGGAAGGTGTCCCTGCCCATGGCAGGGGGGTTGGAACTGGATGATTCTTGAAGTCGTTTCCAACCCTGACAATTCTGTGATTCTGTGCTTTCATTCATTGTTATGAATGAGAATGGACCAAGTATTGCACCAAGCTGCCAATTGTATCTGTGCAACAACCGTTAGGAGATTCTTTGTCAAAGTTTGGTCTGAATCAAACAAACTGTTTTGATTCTGAATGTGTTCTGTAATGAGAACAATGTGCATGGAGGGGGTAAATGGATGAAGTGGGGGGAAGGATAACAAAAAATGGAGGTTAGGATATTTGTGCCCCAACTCAGAAGCTGAATTTGTTACTGGAATCTCTGTTTTGGTTCAAAGCGTTCATGTTAAAAAAAGCTGGTGAGGCCATAACTGAGCCACATACAACTCAGCACAGGGTTTCCCAAAATTGTGTTTTCTATGTTATTAGTTAGGGTTGGCTGATTGGTTGGACTTGGTGATCTTGACAGTCTCTTCCAAACTGGTCAATTCTGTGATTTGCAAGTGTTTATTGTTTATTTGCAACAATCATCTTGAATGCTGAAGAGGCTTTGATTATCTGATCTTTGGGCTTCTCACTCCAAGAAAGACACTTGAAGTGCTGGAGTGGGTCCAGAAAGTGCTGAGTGACACAGTTCAGCACCAGCCTTGATAAAGTGAGATTATGGTTGGATATGATGATCCTAAAGGTCTTTTCCAACCAAAACAATTCTATGATTCTGTGGCATCTCTCTAGCTGCTAAGGTAGATATTATGTGCAGTGGCTTAAATATAATAAAATGATCCAAATTGCAGTTACCTTAAACTGGAGGTCTGAAGAAGCCAATAGCCCAAAATACTGAAATATCTTTAAGACAAAGGTACCTTCCAAAAATGTTTTAAATGGTTTGTGTGTTCAGTATCCCTTGAAATCAGTAAGACTTGTGTTTCCCAGCCACTTAGCAGCTTTAAGATGCTTGATTTCTCTTGATGTGTTTGTTTTACTTGGTGATACTGCAAATTATACTGTAATGCTTCCAGACATTCAATTCCATTTTGACCCAAGCTGAACACTTCTCTGCAATAATATAATAAGTCAGGGAGTTCCATAGTTTGTGTGTGGGGGTTGATTTGGTTTGGTTTGACCTGGGATGCTTATTTGGCATGGGGCTTTTTTTGTTTTGTTTTCTTTTCTTTTTAAGAGTTTAATATACATGACTTCTTCTAGCAAAAATAAGAGAAGCAGCTCCCTTTTATAATGTTTTGCTCTTTGCATTTTCCTGTAGTAATTCAAGAATCACCTGGAGAGGGTGTCAGATGGTCCATAATGAGCTTGACAGGGATTTCATACAAGGATGCAGGAGAATACAGATGTAAAGCCAAGAACTTAGCAGGAATGTCAGAAGCTGCTGTTACTGTCACAGTGGTTGGTGTTGTTACTACAACTGTGTCACCGCAGAAGTACGGAAGGAAGCAAGAGGCAGAGAGACAGAATACCACTCAGGAGGAATCCAAGCAGGAACCTGAGAGGACAACCACACCTCTTCCCACCACACCAACCACCACAGCACTGGTTAGTACTGAAAGATCAACGAGCAGCAAATTTACTGACAAGAAGCAATCCAGGCCCGTGTTTGATGGAAAGAAAAATTCAAAGGCAGTGACAAATGGAACCAAAAAGCAGACTGTGCAGCTAAGCAAGAAAGTGGAGGAGATTCCACTGAACACAGCAGGTATTGCTGAGCAAACTGTTGCTGTGAAGAACCTAAGAGTGATCAGTGAAACTGATGAAAGAGTGACCTTAACTTGGAAAACTGTCAATGCCACAAGCAGCTCAGCAGTGACTGTGTTATACTCAAAGTATGGTGAAAAAGATATGTTGCCTCTCAGCACTGATTCTAGCAAAAACAGAGTCACAATTGATGGTTTGGAACCTAGTACTCAATATATGGCATGTGTCTCACCCAAAGGAGTGCCACCTACAAAAGACCAGTGCATTATTTTCTCCACCGATGGGTTAAATGATGAAAGTGACTCTCAGTTTTCTATTCTGATAGTGGGCAGCAGTGCAGCATGTGTAGTTGTTTTACCTTTGATATTTTTCTTGCTCTACAAAGTTTTAAAACTTCATGTGAGACCCAAAACTGCAAAGGAAGCTGACCTGGCAAAAGAGACCTATGTTAAATTTGAAACACTCTCTCTGAAGCCTCGAACAGTGAGTGCAGGAGAGCAGCTCTGGGCGCGAAGATACACAGATGAGTCAGAAAGACTTCTCCTTTGTTCTAGGTCAAGCATGGATTCTCAAATGACCTTCAAAAGTGAGGGCTCTAGGTCGGAGTATCTGTGTTGAGCATGGGGGAGGGCGGAGCAGACAGAATATAAAATAGGTAAAATTATGATACTGCAGCTGAAACAAGATGGTGCTAGATGGTGGTCAGAAAATATTATCTGGTGTAATGCAGTCTACTGGATGGGTAGGATGGTGGGTAGGTGGGAGAATAGA
The DNA here is from genome assembly GCF_027791375.1 of Indicator indicator. Lineage (NCBI taxonomy): Eukaryota > Metazoa > Chordata > Aves > Piciformes > Indicatoridae > Indicator > Indicator indicator. The sequence goes on from NC_072017.1 coordinate 37,377,123, forward strand.
AAAAAACCATTGCCTGTTAAATTTATTTTTTTTTTTTATGTTTGTGACTGTATGTGGAGGAATGATATTTTTCAAGAGATATATACAGCATGAAATGGTTGCCTGGTTAAAGATCTATTATTTGTTTTAATTAAAACATCACTCTGTTTTCTCTTTTCTTGTTTTACTCTGACATGCTAGTTGCATGTATCAAACAAGCACAACCTTCATAAAAATGATGTGCTTAAAAATAACAGAAAACCAGTTTAAGATACTTCTATTGAGGTCAAAACTTTATTTGCAAATGCAAGCTTTCATCTGACATCAGCTGTGCTTTGAGATGTTACACAGCTCACAGAGTTTATACAGTGTCTTGGAATGGAAGCGATCTCAGGGCGATCAAGTCTGAATCTAGGGAGCCACAGCTCATGGACTGTTAAGTCAGTGCACATCATAGTGTCATTTTGCAGATGCTGAAGGAAAAGAGCTTCTTCAGTATTCTGAAGCTCAGGTAAGATATCATCACGAGTAACTCTGTGAGAGATACTAGGTATTGACAGTGCTAATTTACGTCAAATGATCTTACTGCAAAATCTCAGCCTTAGAATTTACTTGGATACATATATCTATATACCTCAACTGCAGAAATCTCTGTACAAAATATCTTGTGGTACTGTGTAATACAACACACACTCTTATATGTACCTTTATATATAGATATATAGTACATAGATATTGCACAATATTATGTACTACACTGTAGTGATATAATACAATTTGCGATACAGTAAGAGGAGGTCTTGTCCTCGGGTCCTATTGGATGTGTAATGAGGTTCAATGAGCATAGTGAAAGTTCATTTTGAGCATGCTTCCCAATGTTTAAAAACCCAGGTATTAGTATTAATAGTGACAATGAATGCAGAATTGCCTATTAATAATGATTTGTCTGTTCTGAAGCAGCTTTTTTATTGCCTGGAGTAAATAACAGCTTTTATTGCTGAAGGTTCAGATACTATGGTTAGGTGTATGGATGAATTCTCTGAATTCAGTTCTTCCTAGTTCTTCCTAAAAATTACAACTGCATTGTTTTCTTGGACCTTTCTATGCCTAGAAGAACCGTTTGTATTGCTAGGAAATTTGGAATCTTTTCTTCCCAGAGTAAGAAATATTACTCAAAGTTACAAAGCAAAGTTTAGTTAGCTAACTTTAAAATAGTAGCATTTCTTGGTGTCACCAGGATTAAATTTTGCCTGCTGGAATGCTGGAGAGTGTATCTTGGAAAGCATAGCCTGGTGAGAGGAAAACGTTTTGTCAAAAAACCTGCAGTATAAAATCATTGCAGAAGATGAACACCTGGAAAAAAATCTTCATGGCAGTTACACGAGAAAGCTTGATGGTCAGGAACAACAGAATGAATAACGAGACCAGAGGAGCTGTAGGATGCAGGTGAGATGTTCAAAAGTGCAAAATTACCTTCCCTGCATATGCTTTTAGAACCAGCCTTGCTGTTCCTTTCTGTGTTGCATGCCTGGTTAAAAAGGGATCCTTCTTTTTTTTCATGGTTGATTTTGATTGCAGGGAAAATATTTTCAGTTTTCTGAGTAAACTATCATTTTTAATTTTCAGGTTTGTTTTTTCTTTAAGGAGAGCAGATTCTTTTTTTGTGTCAAAACCAAGGTTCATCTGACAAGCAGTTTATGATAAACTAAATTCTTGACAGTATCTGGAATGTTGCTTTACTTGCCTTCTGTTTTTCATATGGGTAGTAGTAGCCAGTAGCTATTGCTGAAAGTGTTTTGAATTAAAGCCACTAAGTTTATCATTAGTGAGAGCAAATATTTTAACACTGTTTTTTTTAATTCCTGGAGAATATTTTCTTTCAGTTTTCACAATTTTGCAAGAAATTTGAGTCTAATACTGGAGTTCAGCAGTGCTATCACCTGACTTGTAGGTGACACATCAAACTCATCAGACTCAGGTAGTACAAAGCTCTTTTGAGAGAGCTCACTTGCAAATGTGAAACCTTTTGGTTTGACTAATCCTTGTGGAATTAGCAGGTCCTAAAGTTAGAAATTAATCTCTATGACCATGTGTACTATCAGTATATCAAGGATGGAATGTGTTATAAAGGGCATAGAGAACATGAGATACATGATTTTTTTTCATAGTTTCAGAGACAACAGAGTTTTGTAACCCAGATGTGCTTCTGTACCTCATGTCAAAACAGCAAATAAGATGGGGAATTTCAACTGGAATTTGATATAGAGGCCAAATTACACTCTGTGGGTCACCTAGGCTTAGTTCAATTAAAGAGATGAAGAAATACTTCTGGTAACATGTAAATTTTTCTCCTGTAAATTGTTAATCTCAATGATAGAATCATTCTGGCATAGCTTTGTCACTTGTAATCGACTTATGTAATATATTCTGAAACGCAATTCTGAATCTGGTTGCAATGAAGGAAGAGACAGCCTCTTCTCATTTGTGCCCTGTGATAGAACAAGGGGCAATGGATGTAAACTACAGCACAGGAGGTTCCATCTCAACATGAGGAAGAGCTTCTTTACTGTAAAGGTCACAGAGCACTGGAACAGACTCCCCAGAGAGGTTGTGGAGCCTCCTTCTCTGGAGACTTTCAAGACCTGTCTGGACACGTTCCTGTGCGACCTGAGCTAGATTCTATGGTTCTGCTCTGGCAGGGGGGTTGGACTCAATGATCTCCAGAGGTCCCTTCCAACCCTTAATATCCTGTGATCCTGTAATTCATTGTGACTGTGAACAGTGCTGTCTGTAACCTGTGCTTGCCTGGTAGGTGAATTTGGAGAGAATTTAACCAACGTTTTTTCATCGCCTTTCATATATTTTGCACTTTGTTAGCTCAATTCACCCTGCATTTCACCAAAAAAAGCTTAGTTCCTTTTTTTTTACACATTACCTACAATGGGCGTGTCAAAGTGTGATGGTTAATGAAATAACTGAGCAAGTTGAGCTGAATTCCAAATAGACCTCATTTTTACTGAAAGCTTTAAGCGCTTGGCAGGGTTAGCCACAAATCTGGCTTCAATGTGCACTTACTAAGCCAAACTTTAGGCATTTTAGTCCTTGCTGTTGGTCATAGTGGACTTGGTTTTTCTTGTGCTGTCATCAGATGCTCACACTTTTCTCAAGCAGGGGATTAAGAGAGAAAACTCTTGTATGTACCATTAAAATGTCTGTAATACCAAAACCACTCAGACTTGGGCTGCATTTAAGGGGCTAAACAAAGGACATTTTTAACTTTTTACCTCTACAAAGAAGCAATTGTAATAGAAGCTGTTTTGATGTGAAAATAAAAGATTGATTTTATACATGCCATTGTGTTTGCCTGACCCTTTCCTCTTTGTTTATAGCTTTAGACAGTATGTGATGAGTATAGCTGTGGGGCAAGAGGAAATCTGAGAAGAAATGAGGAAAAAAAATACAAAGAGAATGCTGAGAAGTTCTGGAAGGGTAATACTCTAGAGAATTCTGGAACTGCACACCAGAAAGGCTTTTGCTTGCAGTTCTGCAGTGTACATGGCAAGGGTGCTGGGATGTCTGCAGACAGGTAGTATAAAGAGGTGGTTGAAGATACTGCCAGTGTATTGTAACAAGTGGAGCTCTGTACATGCCTAGTTTCAGCAAGGTGGAGGCAGCTATTACTCCAGAATATGCAGTAGAGACACTGGGGGAATTTGAGGAATGTACTAGTCTTAAAGCCTGCCTGTGTCCCATTGAAAGTTGTCAGAGCTTTTTTGAAGAACATTGCCTATAAACTGGAAAGAGAAGAGTGAGTGGATTATGCATTTATTGCAGGAAAGAGGATTATGCATCAGTAGCAATTCTGACTAGGTTGTAAACCCTAGATATAATATACTACAATAGTCCTTCATGGTGCAGTTATAGAATGCAGTGGATTGGAAGGGACCTCTAGAGGTCACCTAGTCCAACCCCCCTGCTGTGAGCAGGGACAACCCCAGCTAGATCAGGTTGTTCAGAGCCTTATCAAGCCTGACCTTGAACGTCTCTAGGGATGGGGCCTCCACTACCTCCTGGGCAATCCATCCCAGTGTTCCCCCACTCTCAGAAGTAAAGGATTTCTTCCTAATGTCCAATCTAAATCTACTCTTCTCTAGTTTAAAACCATTGCCCCTTGTCCTAGTGCTACATGCCCTTGTAAACAGTCCTTACCCAGCTTTTTTATGATTTTCTTTTTTAAAAAAACAGATTTGTTAGATTTATGGCTGGGAGGTAGACCAAATTGAATTTCCTTCATCAGCACAGATATAATTTCAAAACTAATTAGTTTAAAATATTTTAATTAATTAAAAAAAAAATCTAGCTGGGTGTGGCCTGGAAACTTGCAGACCTGGATGCCTTTTCTCACAGAATTCATTGCATTGTTCTAGGTGTTATAGTCAGTGACCATCACTTTCCTTTGTTGAAAATGAGCAGCTTCCAATAGAACATGTGCTTTCTTTTTTGTTGTCCTTGGGGTTTGTTTTTTTTTTTTTTTTGGTTGTTTTTTTTTTTTTTTTTTTTTGTTTTGTATTAAATCACTGGAAGAATTTTCCTCTGGATTACAAAAGATCAAAATTGACATCAGATTGGAGGCATGGTTAATGTGCCATTTTTTATAAGTTTTTTTTTTTTTTTTTTTCTGTGCCATGGTCTAGTTGATTGCTTGGGGCTGGGTGATAGGTTGGACTGGATGATCTTGGAGGTCTCTTCCAACCTGGTTGATTCTATGATTATATGATTCTATTCTAGAAGTAATGAATTGATGGGTAATTAACTATCTGCCACATCTGTTTAAAGAGGGGTCAAAGGAGTTTGGTAGTGGTGTGGAGAATTTTGTTTTTTATAGGTGACTGAGACAGGTGTTGGTGAAATACTTCATGTTGGTCTAGTGGTCATGGAAGTGTTGGGTGGAAGGTTGGAATTGATGATCTTGAGGTCTTTACCAAACTTAATGATTCTATGTCCAGGGAAAGCTGAAATGGAATATGTTTTGTTGTTTCATAATGCAGCTTTATGTATGTGTGTATTGAAGGCAGGAATAGAGTATTCCAGTGCTGCCTCAAACAGAGCACAAGTAGTTTCTTCTGAGGCCTCTGGTATGGGCTGCTGGTATTGCAGACATGCTACTGGAGTAGATGGAAAGAAAGAACAATCCAAAATGACAATTACTGCTAGATTCAGTGCAACCAGAACTGAAAATCAATGAGTTGCTTGTTCAGTCAACTAAACAAATGCTTTGTTGATGTATTTTTAGTCTTCTAATTCGTTTAGACATACAGTTGTAGGAAACTTAGAGTCCTCAAACAGCTGTTTCTCTAATCATTCAAGAGAGTAAACTCCTAAATCTCCAAATCAGGTTCTTGCTTAACTCTTTCTCAATCATTCTTTCCAGTTTAATATTGTTTTGAAAATCAGGAACAGCCCAGTGTGTATAGTCTGCTTTGTAATGTTTCCCAGTCTGTAAAACAATTACACCTTTGAAGAAAAAGGAAATTATGCCCAATACCCGTGAGTACCTCTATTATTTATTTTTCTTTTGGTAAGACCCTGATTTAATTAATGACGCTGCCAGTCTAACGCCATGAGCTGATCGGATTGACTTCTGAGTCATGTGTCTTGAATTTTGTGCTACTAAGATTTGGCCAAAAGTTTGAGCCTCCGAAAGTAACTTGTACCAATTATTTGTATCATAGCTCAGTCTCTTTTGTTTAAGATCATGTGGAAGTTAAATCACAGAGGGAGAAAGAGGACAATATAAGAGCATGGTAAGCAGCCAGCTATAGAGCATAGCAAAGCCAATTCAGAATAATATTACTTTCTCTTTTAATGTTACTTTTCTCTGTCTTTTAAATTTTATCCCTACTTGACTTTGGATAGAGCTTTCTTATGTGTTACATTATTCCTACAGAGTGAGAGGAAATAGCCTCCAGTTGCACCAGGGGAGGTTTAGATTGTGCATTAGAAGAAACTTCTTGACTGAAGGGCGTCTCAAACACTGGAAGAGGTGCCCCAGGGAGGTGGTTGAATTCCCATCCCTGAAGCTGTTTAAAAGAGGCAGAGATGTGGTGCTGAGGGACATGGTTTAGCACCAGACCTGATAATGTTTGGGCTTGATGATCTTAAAGGTCTTTTCCAACTGTAATGATTCTGTGATACAGCATATTGTTACCTTCAGATTACAGTTGCAGGACGTTATCCATGGGTATTTTTCCAGAGTGTGCTCTCAGGTCTTGAGAGACCTGTTCTGTTTCTCACTGATTTAAAAACCAAAATTACTTGGTGTTTATAGTTCTTCAGCATAATAGTGACGTGATGGAATGATTTCCTTCTTGCCAAAACAGGAAAAAGAGGAATCATAACGCTCCTGCTTGTTCTGGGACTCAAGCTTCATAGCTGAGGCTTGCTTGCACCTTGCAGTTGTAGAGTTTGCCATCATGTCTGCATTGCACCAACCTCCACCAAACACTCCATTCCAGGACTTTTGTGCCAGTTGTTCTGTGTCTGAGTGTAATATCTTCTACTAAAAGACTGCCCCAAATTATTTCTCAGCATTAGGAAAGAAACTCTCTAGAATGGCAGAGGCACATTTTCATGCACAAAAGTGCTACTCATTTGTTCCTTAGCTTGCTTGAGCATTCTTTGCTCTTTGACAGAGGAGCAGACATTCCCTTTGGATAGGGTAATCAGCAGCAGAAACAATGCAAGCCACGTTTTTCACAAGGCAGAAAAATAACGTTCTTTGTTCTGGTAGGGCACAATGATTGAATAGACATTATGGCCTTTATCCAGATGAACTGTGTCCTTGAGACTCTAACAGGGGCTTCATGAGAAGAGGTAACTAATACGGTTCCTTGTTTATTGATTAAAAAACCAGTGACATTTTTTTCTTTTAACAATGAGTTAGTTCTAGATACGTCCTGAATGTGAAATGGTACAGACAAAAGTTCAGCCTGTCACAAGATGATTAAGTTTTCAGTTTCTTCCTGTTGAAGATTCACATAGAGATGAAGTCTGCATCAAATGGTATGAGAGAAAAAAAAACAGTGATTCTTAAAGCTCATTAACTTTCATAAATAAGAAATTAGAAGAATGGTAATGAATTTTTTTTTAATTTTAAGACTGGATCAGCCTAAAATGGTGTAAAAAAAAAAAAAAAGAATAATGGTTAGTTTTTAAATTTTTTTTTCCTAATGAAAGACTGGAAAGGCCCAGAACCAGCAGATAGACATTTGGAAAGAAGCTCAGTAGAAGCAGAATGCATAAATGATAATTTGGAGCCTGAGATGTGAAACAAGAATTTTTAGTATAACTATTTGAGTGCAAGTTTGCCTTGGAAGAGAGTATTAAATTGGCAATCTGATCAAATGCAGATGCTAAATGAACCAAAAAGCTGTGTTGAAGGGGAATGCATGAGGAGCAAAGAAGAAATCCCTACAGGAAACATAGAAGTAAGATTAACTAGAGAATAAAACCATCCTACTGAAGAAGGTGTTCCCTAAGTGGAAAGCCCTCATTCACTGATCTTTTGGCTTATAAAGTCACAGTCTAGAATATGAGTATTTACCAGTTCAAATGAATGGATCCAGGAAGGCTCGTCAGTAGAGAGAAGAAAAATCTGGTCTGGGGAACAAAAGATTGTGCTCTTGTACATGATTTTTTCATTATTTACTATCAATTCACAAGTTAAGGTAGCTGCTTTGTAACAAGACTTGTGGAAAGGGAAACCCTGGACTTAGGCTGGAGGGAAAAAAAAGTAATTGGCTTTCTGATTCTGATGAGGCTGTAATCAAGGAGCCATATGACTGACAGCTTTGCCTTCAAAGGAGTCTAACTGAACTGTAAAAATGAGATGGGGCACGTGTTAAGTGAGAAAAGCCAGGACAGTATTTGATGACAACCACCAGCTAGAAAGAGAACTACAGTGAACTTGGACAGGACTGCCTGAAGGTTTTTCAGTTTCATTGAGAAGAATACTGAAAGAGAAGAGAAATAAACTATGTACTTTTTAAGGGATCTGTTATAGTCAAAATATGTCCTTACACGTAACTCTTTCTGATTCTTCCCAATTCTAGGGAGCTGTGGGCAGAATGAATTGACTAAACTGTAACTATAGGAAGCCTATTACAGTACAAATAACTTGTGACTCATCAAAAGGGCAGAGGGACAGGCCTGGAGGAAGTTGAAGTCAAATGTCACCACCTAAAAATATATCTGAAATGATGAAGTTTATTCCTCTGATGAATATATGGAGTAAATTTCACAAAAGGCTATGCTCTTTATGAACTGTGTGATGCCAACCTTGTGTGGGCTGGGGATAAAACATAGGAATGGGTTCTGAAAAGATGCTGTAAATAATTTATTGACCACATCCTGGGAACTGGCATCTGATGATGTTTTCAGGCCCACAGCCGTTTCAGCAAATGCCAATAGCTCAGGACTGAGTGGAGTGGTACTCCAGTTACAGTGAGATGAATCCTGTTACACGTCGTTTCAGGCAGCTTTCAGATGCCAAGAATAAGTATGCACAAATAGTGTGAGTGTCTGGCAAGAGGCTGGGCCATGGGGAAGATTCAGAAGATGCTTCCACATCTTGGTAATTTCATTAAAGTGAGAGGTAAGCTGCTGGTGGTATTGATAAAATAATAACAGTCAGACAAAGTGCCCCTTAACTAATGTGTTTCAAAACTATTTCAGAGAATAGCATCCCAGGAAAGGCTGAGGATAGCTGCCTGCCTGCTAGGGAGACCATACATGATTGAGATTTTCAGTATAATAAAGGAGCCTGTGAAGATACAACTGAATGGCCTCCTTGCATCACTGTGAGAACCTCATGTATGTAGGTAACCACTGATGGCCACAGGCCAAAGAAAAACTGTCCAGGGTTTTTTTTTGGGTGGGACTTAGTATCCACCAGGGACTTGTGTTCTGCCTGACAGTTTCGTGCAAGACAGAGGCAGCAGTTTCATAGCAGTTCTACCACCCTCAAAGGTCAGCAGTGTATGAGAAACAGCCCTACCTGTTGCCATGAAGTTGCAACTCAGAGAGCTCACAATACCCACTGCCTAAGTAATAAACCTGTAGAAAGGTGAGGTGACTGCCATTTTACCATGCAGCATACCGTTCCCTTCTCTGGTGCTGGCTCACCACTTTTTCTAGTTTGGTGCAATTCAGCTGGTCACAGAAAAACAATTGCTTTGGGTCCAGCACTCTCACCTCAAAGGTATTTCTTCAAGCCACTTTGCCTGAGCATTTATTGCCAAGAGTTTGGTTGCACCAAAAAGATGTAGTTTTGTTGTTTGTTTGTTTGGGGGTTTTCCCTAATTTTTATTTTTTTTGTATTTTGTTTGTTTCTTTGGTTTGTTTGTGGGTTGAGTTGTGTTTGTTTTGTTTTATTTTGTTTTGTATTCTTTTAAGCTACTGAACAGTGACAACATTATTTCTAGGAACAGACCAGTAGGAGAAATCCTGACAACTTTGGAGCTAAATTTTCATCCTAAATTGATTTCTATTACACAAAAAATTTTCATGGAAGCTTTCCTAACACATGGAAGTTAGTATACAGCAGTTTTTTTACTATCTGTACATTTGTCTGAATTACCCATTGTGGTTAATCTGCTGTGTCCTGGTATAAAGAGTGATGTGAAACATGAATGCTGTCATTTACTCATCAGGGGTGCAGCTGTAGCAAGAGTTCTCTGCAGCCATACAGCAAGACGTTCAGCCTCAAATACTTCTAAACCTTTCCTCTTTTGAGTTGTTCTTCATGGATTGTTGTTCTTCATCTAATGATAAAAACATTAGTAGTAGCTGAATACTTGATTCACAGGACACTATGATGTGAAGAATTTTTACTAACTGACAGTTTTTGGAGGTATAATTACTTTGTTGTGTAGTAGTCAACAGGTGCCTGATATTTGGCAGTAGAGGAAAAAAAGAATGTTAATTGCCAGATGAGGTATAGCATGAAAACCATACCCTGAAGCCTTTATCAGATTGTTCTCTTACTCTGTAGTTACTTTTACTAGTATTTTCTAAAATATTACTAGTATTTTTCAATACTTCTTTCATTTCTGAGTATCAGGTCTAAGCTAAATGACACATTAATTGTATGTAAAACAAAACGAAAACAAACAACAAACACTTGAGTAGCACCTGGAGAGCATATGCTGGAGAGATTCTCTTACCCAGGGACCTCATCTCTTGATTTCCATGGGACAAAAAAGAAATGTACTTATTTACAGCTACCATAGAATCAGAATGGTTTGCTTTGGTAAGTACCTTAAAGACCCTTGATACCAGGGAGAAAAGACCAACACCCACCTGATTCCAGCCTCCTTTCAGGGAGTTGTAGAGATTGAAAGGTCTCCCCTCAGTCTCCTTTTCTCCAGAATAAACAACCCTTGTTCCCTCAGCTGCTCCTCACCACCCATGTTCTTTAGACCCTTCAAAAGTTTCGTTGCCCTTCTCTGGATCTGTTCTAGCACCTCAATGTCCTTCTTTTAGTGAGAACCCCAAAATTGAACTCAGTAGTCAAGGTGTGGCCTCACTAGTGCCAAGTACAGGGGGCAATGTAGATAGAATATTCTGTGCATGTGATTATAGCAGCCAGAGAACTTCTCTGTGCATCCATCTGTAGACATTTTAATTTATGAAGTCTAATTGTGCCTGATCTCATTGTTCCTTTTCCTGGTTTGTAAGCTGACAGCATAATCCAAGACAGAGGCTACACCAAGGAATGCATACTGGCAACCTTACAGGAGTTAGCTTTATATTTCAGGAGCCTCTTTGTTCACTCCTCAGCTAGGCAGGCATTGCTCATAGCCATGTAGCTGAGCAGACATCTTGTAAGATTGTATGTGACTGCTCATGACCACTTTGCTTGTTGTTTGTTCTTGGTTATACAATCGCTTGTACACTCCTGCTCCATTACAAAATGGGTTTCTCTGGTTTGTAATACTTAACCCAGTCCCTGAGAGCAAGCCTCTGTTAGGTTGTTTCCTTTTCTTCCAAAACACCCTGGGAATAATGCTATTTCTGAGTCCTACAGGTAATCTCAGGGGATCCATGTGGTTCAGTGGGTTTTTTGAAGGCTCCAGAGACAAACAGACTACCACAAAGAATTGCTTCTCCCCTTACTGAAAGCACCCCTGTCACCTGAGTCTGAATGGGAGCCTCCATCTTCACCCCCCCACAATCAACACAGGATCTATCTGAAGCTTTGGAGTATGCAGAACCATTATCTAGAAGTTAAATATACTGTGGGCTCTTACTTGTGCTGAACACACTTGCCTTTTTCCTCGCAGCTCTTCTTTCCTTGTCTCTGTCTCAACAGAGACCTGACAGCTGTGGCCTCAAGCAGGGTGTGTTTGGTAGCTGCAGGGTTTAGATGCCACGTTCTGGGATATCATGCTCACAGTGGTATTTGGGTCTGTGCTAGGCTCTGGCATTGCACTGCCCGCAGCTGTGAGGCTCTCTGAGGTGGTGTCGGGTCAAGCTGCCTCCTCCATGGCAGAGTCCCTTGCTGATCACTTGCCACTTTGTCTACCAACTATTTCCTGATATGGTAGAAGAAATCCACATGCAGGACTCTTATGGCCACGGTGGGTAGGGTCTGCGAACTACAGGTTGGTCTGCTTTAGATCTGGTGCTGAGCCTGTAAAATCATCTCAGAGACTAAATGACATCACATCAAAAACTTGCACTCCCAGTGCAAGCTTATGTTCATCAGGCTCTGGGCAAATTCTTCAGGAGATTCTCAATGCTCAAATATTTATTAATTCAGACATGCTTGCTTCTGGAGATCCTGTGAATCTGTTCTACAAGTTGTAGGGGAATGAACATTCACAGCAGTTATTTTATTACACCTGCTCTTGGTTGCCCACCAGTTAATTCACTGAACAATTCCCCTGGCCCAAGCTGCATGGCCATATCCAGGAAAATGCTGAATTTCCATGAAGTGAATTGCAACATGCTTAGGAAGTCCTTCCCTCCTCCAGATTGTTTGAGTCTGGCAGCAGCCTAGAGCAACTTGCAGCACCTCAGTGCTAGACACTAACAGCATCTCTGTTAATTCCAGTATCTTGAGTTCATCTCAGGTGCTTTTGCTGTGGAAAGGTGACTATAACAGTGTTTGTTTCTACTTCTGTTTATTGTCTGTTTTGTTTGATCCTGCCTTTGATACGTGATACACAGACGTGTGCTTGTGTAGGTGTGTCAAACTGGTGCAACAGGCTTCCTTGATGAAACGGATTTGATCTGACAGGGTGAATTAGGTAAATACAACAATTTTTTTCCACAGAGCCACTGAGGCACTGTTAAATTACATAACATGTCCCCTGAGGTTTGCTGTCTAGAGTGGATCATGGTCACAAGAAGAATGAACTATCTGTAAAGGTCTGTAATGTGGAGACAAAATTTGACTGGAAAAAAAAGAATTTCTATTATTCATCTTCCCAACCCAACACTCATGAGATAAAAAGAGTAAAAGCAGCAATATTTGATAGATGGACTCCAAATAAGAACCTATAGATGGATATTTTAAATCCTGGTCTCCCACTGGTATTGGGGGAGGTGGTTAAATTCTTAGCAATGCTGAAAATCAGTGACATCAATTTCAGATAGTGCTTTGCTCTGAGGGATCTTTTAGAGCGGCTATTCTCGTTTGCACACCAGAAATCACTTGGCTGTGGGTGAAGCAGAAGTGTCCCTGGGATGGACACAGCAAATAACAATCAGAAGGATACATTTTTTGACTCTGATAGTGAGGCAATGCCATGCCTGCCACTAAGATCTTCCCTTAAATGTTCTCACTTAGAGAACTGAGTAGACCTTATTCATGGTAAGAAATGACTTGCTTTATCTTGTTTTATGCTATGTTTTGTCTCCACCTCAGCTAAATGACTGCTCAACATGCTGCTTTAGCTACTCCTTTATGTCTGCTAGTGCAGTCATCTAACATTGATGAATGTCCTCAGTCAGTACTGTGCTATGTGGCTTCCCCAGAATGTTTCGCTCTTGTTCGGACTGTCTGGATATGAGAGACAGGAGATTTAACTGGCTTTCTGGATGCTTCTGTGGATTCCAGTGTGGTCTAGCTGATGAAGTAAATATTCACTGGAGAGCAGCTGTTGAAAGGTGCCTATTAAAATGTTAAATGTAAAAGTGCTTCAAAGGATAAGATCAGTTAGAGTTAACAGTATGGTTTTAACCTGGATTTTGGGGTCTGAAGATGGGATTGCAATAGGAGAAATTGAAACCTTAGCAGAAAGGACATGAGACCCAAACTGCCCCCAAAAACCCCATAGGTATTTGCTGTAATTGCTGCTGTGGAGCAAATTGGGACAACTGAAAAGAGATTACCTACAATAGCACCAGATTTTTATAAAGCTTTCATGTTTTAAAGCCCCACTCTTTAATTAGTTTTACCAATATATTAAGTCACAACATCCTGCCAGCCAAATAGCCTCTTCATGTTGTTGGAGAAAACAAGGAGTGACATGCTTGAGGACAGAACCAGAATGGCCATCATACCTCAGGAGGAGATTTCAGGCATCCCTGGCTTTTTGAGATCCTTGGAATACTCCTCTCCCTCTCTTAGGCTGTGCCTCCCCCTGCTCTGTCTGACAGGCAATTTAGTAGCACCTAGTGCCCCTTTAGTCAGAATTCTGCACAATGCAGGAGCCGCCTGCTGAAATGCCATTAGCAGAATCGCGTTGGTTGGAAAAGAGCTTTAAGATGATTCAGTCCAACCATTATCTACCTCTGCCAAGTCTGGTGATAAACCATGTCCTTCAGCACCACATCTCTGTGTCTTTTAAACACCTCCAGGGACAGAGATACAAACACCTCCCTGGGGAGCCTGTTCCAGTTTTGTGAAGCCTTTGCATGAAGTGGTTTCTTCTGATATCCACTGCAAACCTCTGCTGGTGCAACTTGAGACCATTTCCTCTTCTCCTGTCAGTTGTTACCAGGGAGAAGAGACCAACCCATACCTGGCTCCAACCTCCTTTCAGGGAGCTGTAAAGAGCGAGAAGGTTCCTCTCACCCTCCTTTTCCCCAAACTAAACAACCCCAGTTTTCTCAGCTGCTCCTCAGCAGACCTGTTCTCCAGACCTTTCCCCACATTCATTGCCCTTTTTGGGACCTACTCCAGCACCTCAATGTCTTTCTTGTAGATATTTCTCTGGAGGCAACACCATTTCTGACATGTACATGTGCTGGGGCCACCAGGGGTGGTCTGGAAGCTGTTTCATGTGACCTGAGAGTTTCTCACTGCTCTGTGCTGTTTGTACTAGAGATAGCCACTACACGTTTCCTAAGCTATTTCAGTGAACTCTTGCATTTAATAATTAACCTCTGTTGGCAATAATTGGGATTGTGATGACTATAAAATGCAATTTTAACCAGATTAGAATATGCCTAAGGCCAGAGTTGAACTTTAAGAGGCTGACAGAAGAAGTCCAAGTGCTGATAAGTTGGTGCAATGTCTAGTAAAGGAAGAATAAAAGACTAATAAATGATTTAAACAATGTGCTAATTACTAGAATATAGATACTGAACACCCTGGGAAACTGATGGAGGGCTCTGTTTGCTTCAAAGTTTAGAAACTGCAGCACATACTGTCCTTGAACTAGGTAACCACAGATTTTTGCTAGGTTAAGGGAGAAGACTCTCTCCCTTTGAATCACTAGCTGGTCTTTCCAACTTTGGCAAAGAGAGCCTACCAAAGCTAGCTGAGATAGCAGGAATTTAAAAATAAAGGAATAAGTTGTGTATTTGTTGTTTAATTAAACAGTTCCTTGAGTCAGCAGGTAAAATTTGACTGCATTTGATATACTGGGCCAAGTAATTTTAAGATCACTGGGACTGATTCTGTGGTAAGCCTTAGAAATGAGACTGCTGAGGTATTTTAGTTGAATTTATCAGATGAGTATTAGACTAAAGTAAATTACTGTGCTTCATACCCAGAGGTGAGCACAACAGTTTGCTTTGTGGGAAAGTGTTTGAGCAACTTTTTAAATGTTAAAAGGCTTTAGGTGTGAAGGGATTCTTGTGTGTGTTGTGCTTGAACCACTTGGTGAAAAATGGTATGTTTGAAAAGTTTAGATGTGGTACAGCCTGGTGTAGTTCAGATTTTATTGAAAACTTTCTGGTTTGGTCTAAGGGGAGGTGATTAGTTCCACAGGCTTTAAAATAACTTTCTTTCATCCTTAAACCTAGATCATATTGTACCATATTTTGGGGCTGAGGGTTTGTTTTCAGTCTGAACTATATTTGTTTTTTTAAGGCTTAAAAAAATATAAGAGAGAGAAAGTAATTTTGTTATTAAGAGATTTCTCTTACTGTTTTTAAACCAGTCCTGCACTTCTAGAATGGTAAAATTAATGACTTTATTAACCACTCTTTACTCGAGTGCAGTGAAAGAATCATTTCTTCCAGAAAAAAAAAAATCATTGTGATGTGGGCATGTCAGACAGTTTTGTCTTCAATTTTACCTTAGAGACAAAAAGAGAACTTCTAGGATGTGTCTTTGACTGTCTTTTGAGTAAAGACAAAGGGAGGAAATGGAGCAGTGGGGGGAAGATTGGGGGAGATTTGTATAAATGAGAGATTAAAAGCATGTGAGGAAGACAGAAATTGTTTCTGGCTTTTAATAGGAAAGGCGGAGCTTATTCATTTTGTCTCCTTCTGAGTCTGCCCTGGAAGAGGTCAGGGCTGTGTTGGGACAGCCACCCTCATGGTCTAGCAAACACTCTGCTGGTGGTTGCTCGCAAAGAAGTGACACATTCCTTTTGAGCTGTTTAGGTTGTGTGCTCCAAACTTGAACACTGAAAAAAATTTTGTGTGAGTAGGGAGCAAGGGCTGCAGAATTAGCAAAAAAGAGATTCATGTGGAACGTACCACAGCTCCCAGGCAGGAGCCTCTAATCCTAGATGGGATGGCATTATACTGTGCTTCACATTGGCTGCCCTTTTGTATTATGAGGGACTATTTGGAGAAGCAAATGCTGTTTGGCATGAGTCTGGCCCTGCATAATTCACATTACTGTTATTGTATTTTATAGCATGCAGGATAGAGGCTCGGTTCTGAACAGTCTGTGGAAATGTGGCTGCCATTTGTCAGTCTGCATTGAATGAGTTGCATTTGCTGGAGCAGTGAAGACTGAGTGAGTAAAATGTGCCTACACACAGGCAGAAACGTCAAGAAACAGTTATGTTTAATGGAGAGTTGTCAAATTTATAATCAACTTTCACATTTCTTGGTTTTTTGATGGTGCAAGCCTGAACTCTTAGCAATTCATACAAATATGAGGGGTGGTGGTGGAAATTCTCCGAGATGGGACTTGTACAGCTGTAGGTTACCATCTGACACTGCTCCTGTATCCAGCTGCTATAGCAGAAGCACAACACCGCAGAAATTAAGGAAAAAAAAAAAAAAGCAGGGGAAGAAAAAGGACAGAACCAGCAAGCTTCACAGTAGTTATCTCAACAAAGCCTGGCACTGTCAACCATTTAAACACATGCTGGAATCTCAGCACCGTTGAAATTCAGCAGATCACTTATGATTGTGCTCTAGAGCATTGCTGTCTGTGCCAAAGGAGTGGGAAAAAGGAGAGGCTTTTTCAATACAAAAATTTCAATACAAAAGAATTATCAGCTTGTTGCACCTGGTGCTTCCCCAGTTGACATTCCTCAGCAAAACAGGTGTAAAAGAGCACTGTATCACATAGTAACCTCTCACACCACTCAGGTGTGCATATAAATGACTGCAACATGTGCAACTCAAGGTGCAGGTTTAGAACATGTTGCCTCAGTCTCTGACAGCAAGTATTTTCCTGGAAGTGCAGAAGGGCCAAACTCAGACCTGAGAGAGATCACAGAATGGTGTGGGTTGGAAGGGACCTCTGGAGATCATCTAGTCCAAGCTCCACCCAAGCAGGTTCACCTGGAACAGATTGCACAGGAATGATGGCTTCAACTTACTTGAAATCAGAATTACAAACACATACTCTAGATCTGCACATGACTTTAAGCCAGTTTGTATTTCCAGTTGAACTGTATCAGAGAGAGCAGAGGGATTTCCCTTTTTTTCTCCTTTTTGCATGAAATTTTCTGAGGACTAAGTTTGTTTCTACTGGTAAAACACATGACAGTGTTAAAGTAATCATGATTGACAGGCATGGTATAAACCTGCCTGCAGCCTCTGAGAAATAAAACTTAGCTGGCATGCAGCAAGGTACTTCTCAAGCTGGAGGAGAGGCTTTCTAAATAGACTGTATTTATTATGGGTAGCTGGCTATCTGCATTCTGGCTCAGTTCCCTGTAGTAAGGAACTGACCACATTACTATTTGCAAACACAGGGTTCACTCAAGTGGTACTAAAAAGAGAAGAGGTGGGGCAAGCAGAGCTTTAAAAAGAAAAGAGGAGTCAGTCCAAGTTTGTACGTGAAAAGCAACTGCGTTTTGCAGAAGGAGGGTACCTGGAGATCTCGCTCCCTGTACTCCATTGAGGGTTGTGGGGAACAGCTTTCCAAGACTTAAGATTTTTAAACAGCAGCTTTGCCTTTTGTGAGGAAATCTGCAGTGATCCTTGCGAGCTTTGCTTTTAAGCTGTGTTAGATTTGTGGCAAGAGTGTCAGGCATTTCATACTTGGCTTCCAAAACAGGGTGGGGGGAAGGGGGAAGGAAGAAGGGAAAAAAAGAAGAAAAAAAGAAAAATAACAAAAAGGGAAAGAAACAAAAGAGAGACTGAAGAAAACCTGACATGTGCAGGGAAGAAATCTCCCAGGAATTTCTTCAAGGTTATAGTCAGACAGAGTAAGGGCTAAAGTGACAAGAAAAGCAAGGCAAAGATAAAACTTGGTATTGTGATAAGATGTCCGAATATCAAGTGGGAGACTGCAGAAACCTTTTGGGATTACACATGCTCATCTTGTCCTGGATATGACCGAACACAAGCTATTTTTTCTCTAGTGACAGTTCAAACCCCCTCAAGATTATGTTTCTCTTCCTCGTTGCTTTTTTGCCAGTGTTTTTTGAAATCGGTTTTGTCAGCCTCTCAGCTCTGCAGCACTGGAACTGTCCTAATGGATACAGATTAAAGACTGAAATCTCTGCTTGTATAGGTAAGTTGCTGACCATAGGCTGAGAAAGCTGCATTTGTATTCTCTTAATTGAGCTTTGTAATTTCAGAGTTGGCTTGTTGGGTTTTTTGTTTGTTTGGTTGGTTTTTTTCCCAGATTTCTTGTTCATTGTACTGGCAGAACTTATAAATCAACTTTGCAATGTCTTTTGCTTCTCACAAAATCAACAGAGCAAATGCTATTTAGTATGTGTTTCAGAAATCACTCGTCTGTTAGTTTACTAGAAAGCAGAAGAAGCTTTTATGTGATGACTAGGAGATATGAACTATTCCAAAATTCCTTGCCATAGCTTTAGTATCTCTGTATTTTCAGTACATGTGCACACATTCAAATATACATTCAATACATGCGTATTTGTGCCTCCATATATGTTAAAATTGTGTATGGGTGTAGCCTTTTATTTCTGTATGAATAGAGAAAGAATATTTCAATGATTATATATTAGGATATACTAGAAAACTAAAAAATACTCTTTCTACTTTTATGTAGATATGTGTGCCTATGTTTAATATTGCATCTCATTCAACTCATGAGTTGCAGGTGTGCTGGAATCTGTAGTACTGAAGCCTGGGTGTAATGTATGACAATGATATTGATATAATCACCTCCTGCGTTTTGGACCATGTGAAATGCAGGTTACTAAGTGTAAGACAAAGAATGGCAGAATCTTTCTCCCTACCCTTCTCCCTTGAAGTCTATTTTTTTTAAAGAAAGCCAGAGCCAATGAAGTCATGGTCTTTGCAGTGAGGGGATGAGGAAATGCTCTGCGAGGATTCAAGCAAGCAGGTATACTTGGAGTTAATGCTTTTGCTGGATTGCCTGAGCTTCAGATGCTCTGACTCAGTTCTTGACATGATTCCAGCGATTTAATAACAGGTGCCTCCTCTATGCATTCTGCCAAGAAATACCATCCTGTAAGCAGAAAACAAAACTGTGCATGTTAAATGCTCTTGTTTTGAGAGAGGAGGAGCTAGGCAGTTTTGTGTACAAATGACGAACCTGACCAAATATTTCTTGGAGAGCCAAACACACCTAGGGTGTTTCCACACCGATGATTGAATTCAAATGAGAAACACACTTGTGAAAGGAATATCCCTTCTGCCACCTCTCCCTGGGCTTGTCTGCCTATTGCAGAGCACTCTAGAACTGCACAGACTGGAGACCCTTCAGGCCAACCTAAACCAGAAGGTGTTCCTGCAGAAGAGCATCTACCCAGTCTACTATTGATAGCCATTCGTTCCATGCAACCAGACTAGACCTGGTTCTTTGTAACCTCAACCTAAAATATAGGCAATGTGTATGTCATATAGTCAGCAACCATTGCACTTAACTCAGCCTTTCCTATAGGTCCACACTATATGCTGATGTATATGTAGCTTCTACAAGCTAGGTGGGTGGATATTAGTTATCACTTCTATGTTGCTGGGTTATTCAAGTAAGAGCTCACATGTAACAGGAAAATCCTACTGACATGAAAGGAATTGCTATTATTTAGTGAGTTAAAGGGCACTCTAAATACTGACATTCAAAAGGCTCAGAAGATATCTTTTTTTATAGTTCAATTAACATATTTCACATATTGATGCACATCACCCTTCCAATAATGGAGGGAGAACCTGCCCTGCTTTATGTTTTGTCTGTTGAAAATCAGATGCATTCAGCTGCTGTATGACTGGAGAGACTCTAGGTAAAGCACCAAAACCGGAATGGCTGGCAGCTCAGCACACTCTGCAAGAAGCAGTAAGAGAAGAGGTCTTTTGTGTAGGAGCTAATGCTGCTACACCATACTCTGAGCAATCCCATACAACACACTATAAATGAAAAATGACTTGCATGAGGGTATCTGCTTAATGAGAGACCACTGGATTACAGCAGACCAAGCAAAAGTCAAGCTTTGATATGAAACTGAAGACTGAAGGATGCTTTGGTGGAGTCAGTTTCCCTTGTTCTTTCCTTTGTGTACTGGATACCGATCATGTTCTGGCCGGAAGACCGGATGTGAGATATTCTGGTTCATTAATTATGTGAGAGAGAGAGTGCAGTGGAAGCAAGTGGTAGGAAGCTGGAGGCAGGCTTTGAAGGTAATAGTGGGGATAAAAAGGGTGAGTGGGAGACATGAATCATAACACCAAATTGTGAACGATGACAGCAAACTGAACTTGTGGCTTGGCCACCATTCTTGGTCAGCTGTAATAAATACACCAATTGTAAAATGTTCTTTAGCGTCTGTGACTGTGGTGGCACCCTGCCAGCCATGAGGACTACCCTGAATTGAGAAGGTGTCTGCTCTCTGATGGTGAACTCTTGCAAATGGCACTTACTGGGAAGTGTGTAGGCTGATCTAGATTTGTTTTCCATTCTGCCACCACAGATGAAGGTCTAGGTCATGCTCTTCTTGCACTGCTAAATAGCTCACTTCTTAATTATTTCCTTCTATTTCTAGGGATATTTAGAGATCAAAGACCTTCTCATCCTGTAGAAGGATAATGAAATCTAACCCTAAATGTCTCACATAATTTTATAGAGTTATGTTAAGAGAGATTATTTGAATCTTGACTTGGTATGGCAAGGGAGAAGAAGCCTTTCAGAGGGGACAGGTGTTCCACAATGACGACTTTTGTAAGAGAAATATGAGAGAAGAGATCATGAGTTCAGTCAGAACAAGGTTAGTCTGGTGAATGAACGTATCAATTATCAGCAAATTATGGTAGAATTGGAAGCATTTCTGGAATTTTTGACATTGCCACATTGATTTAATCATGTCAGGAGTGCCTTCACAGCTTCTATTCAGACAAATAGAATTGAGAAGCATCCCCGCCTGTGGCAAGGCAGTTGGAGTAAATGAACTCTAAGGTCCCTTCCAACCTAAGCCATTCTGTGAAAGGGAACTCAGTTACCTTTAAAGAACTCGTCTTTTTTATACCCCACTGAACATGCAGAATCTTCTACCTTTAAAGGAAAATGGTCTGGACTATTCAGGAATCATTATTCCTACAAGGAAAAAGCATGTGCCTAGCTGGTCTTGGGAGAGCTTTAATTGCTAAGATATTTGACCATGCAAGCATACATGGTACACCAAAGGATCGGCCTTATGCCTGTTGGAATTGGCTGCCTGTGGCCTCCTGAGGTACCACTCTAACAACACTGGGTTTTATTCTCACATGGTGTATAGACACTTTCCCAACTCCTGACCAAAAAGTTTTCCACATGGCGTTTGTATATCTGAAAAGGTTCCTAGAACAGCCTCTTGCATTATCAGTTTTAGCAAAGTGGCTGTTAGTCTAGGGCTACCCTAGGTAAATACATTGTGTTCTGGATGCTGCAAGACTTGAGGTTCATTTTGGCTTCAGGGCTGACTTGAAACGTTCACTTTGTAAGTTTTAGAAGTGAAGGAAGATAGTTAAAAAAAAAAAAAAAAGAAAAGAAAAGATTGTATAAAAGTACTGCAGATCTACCCAATTGTAGATTCTTAAATTCTGTGTCTGCTAACTTCTGACATTAACTGACCAGATCTTGTCACTTCTTCAGGGCTAATATGCTGCTCATTCCTACAGAGATACAGCCTGCAATTGAAGGTGACAACTGCAGCTATCTAGGTCAGCTTTTTTGGTCAGATGTGTCTCAAGTGTTCCTCCTTTCTTTTTTTGCTGTTCACCACACTCCAGCCACAGAGCACTGATGATGCAGAATATTAAGTTATTCCTCTTTGTATTACATCTTTAAATTCACCTGACACTTGAAAATATTGTTACCAAAAAGTAATTGAGAATTCTTCAACATGGGTCTGAACCTACAGACCAATTCCTGAGAAGATTCACTTTAAATTCTCTGGAAACTGGATCCAGATGAATGTCGTCAAACATTATCTTTAGCTGTAAAAACTTAGATGAAAGTAGGAAAGGGGCAAATATGTTGCAAGAAACAACAGAAATGGTCACACACCACATGAAGCTTAATCCTAGAGAGGGCTAAGGAACAGACTCCAGGACCAATGATTAATACCAGACTTACTGTTTTGCTCAGTGGAAAACAGCAGGTATTCTGTTTGAAGCAAAGCTGCCTACATTTTAATGTCTGATTTGAAACCTGACTTTAGAGGAGGATAGATGACAATATTTACTGATGCCTTTCAAAGAGATGGTAGTCTCATGAACTTCATCTTTGAAAGGCAGGCTGTGATGGAAGTTGCATGATCTGGGAAGTAAAGGTCCATTTCATTGTTACTAATTTACACAGAGAATTTATTTCAAAGAAAACAAAATATGTATTTATTTCCATTCTAGTGCGCAAAGTCTTGAGATCTGAGTCCAGAAAGGTAGAAAATTAAAAATATTGTAGTATGTTGAGATCTCTGAGCTGTGCCTCCTCTATTCTATTGTGACCTGCTAATAGATGGAACATGTTTTTCCATTCTGTCTGTGGTCAGTTCTTCGAGCTCTATGCTTTTAGCAAAATAGATAAAAGGGATGGGCTGCGTTCTTTGTAGCCCAGATGAAATTTCATGTTCAGCCTTGTTGAAAAAATTATAGTGGTTGCTAGGTATTGTGAATTGAACTAATCCCCAGTCCAACACCACAGGAACCAAATTTGAGTGAGGTTATTTGAATGTGTGTATTGCACATGTATTTTTAATGTATATAGTGTGTGTATTTGGGAATATCAAAGGCAAGTTCTGGCTCACTGTGGTTTCTCTGTGTCCCTGCCAGGCATGCTAATTCTTCACCTTCTACAATCAGAGCATTTCTCAGGACTCTCAATAAAGTGGCATATTTGTATGCAAAGTCATTGAGAGCTGCCAACATCATGATGACATGATTCATCGTTTTTGCTGAATCTCAAGGCATTTTTTGCATAAAGAAGCCTTTGAGAATGAAGCAGAACCTCATTCTTCCTTTCAGGACTGGCTGTCAGGGCACTGCAGACAGCTTTTGTGTTCACTAAGCCGATTTCTTTCACAGGGTAAAGTTCCCACTGGGGGATGTGGTTGCCAGGACACATTAAACAGCTACAGCAGGATGCAGCTCAACGCTTCACTTTGGCACTGTCAGTGCAGGTGACGGCACTGCTATCTATACCTGATGGA
Source organism: Indicator indicator (assembly GCF_027791375.1). Lineage (NCBI taxonomy): Eukaryota > Metazoa > Chordata > Aves > Piciformes > Indicatoridae > Indicator > Indicator indicator. The sequence continues at coordinate 37,400,366 of NC_072017.1, forward strand.
TGGATTTATGAGTCAGTTCCCCTAACTCTTAAGAAATATTTTTGGTTTATTTTGGTTTGGGTTTTTTTGTTTGGTTTGGTGTTTTTTGTTTAGTTTAGACGTGGGTTTTTTTGGTGGGTTTTTTTTTGGGTTTGTTTTTTTTTTTTACATTAAGCAAAGCGAGCAGGTTAAGCACAGGACCCACTTCCATTGTAAGCACCATAAAAGCTGAACGTTTCACAGTGTTGCAGCATGTTTTACAATAATGCGGTGTCTGTGGGTCCTTCCTGTTTACCTCTGGAAGGGGCATTCCCCAGTGACTGAGCTGCCTATTGCCAGTGTGCCCCTCATCTTTTGTTGGCCACTTATTCTTCTACTATGGCTATGCTTCTGCTATAACCTTTCTTACCCACTAGAAGCATTTTTCCACCATAGCCTTTCATCAGCTGGGGTGGCTGCATGCTTTTCAGTATGTCTGGGATTTCCTTTATTCTGTGAACTCTGACAGTGGTGAAAATGGGCAGATTGATAACCCTGAAATCCTCTTTTTATGTACAATTACTGGGGAGGCAGTGTAAATTCTTGTAGCCTGATCAATCAACATGCTTTTTCTTGGAGAGGCGGTTTCGTGCACTCATGTAAAGCTGCAAAATCCATCCTGTAAATAACAGATTATTGTCCAGTTACCATGGTACATAGCTCAGTAACCTGTGCTTGGTTACAGAGTGCCTTCCCAGTCTGATATCTGCTTGAGAATATCCAATGATGTTTTCCACACCTTCCCAGCTTTTCTTGGTAGCTAATTCATTCAGTGAATCACATTTCCTGTTAAAATATTCATTAAGAATCATAAATGCATTGGGTTGGAAGGGACCCTTGAAAGTCATCTTGTTCAACCCTGTTGCAGTGAGCAGGGAAATTTTTAACACAGAAATGTCTACATGTTTCATGTCTAGATTTGATATCCCTGGCTGCACTTCTCAGCCAGCAGACCTTATTGACTCTTTCCTGCGAAAGATTATAGTCTCCTTTAGAAAATCTGCTCCTTTTTCTTTGTGAAGGTATTTGTATACTGGGATCAATCCTTCTCCAAAGCTTCTTTCTGATAATCTAGGCAGACTGAGCTCATTAAGTGTCTCATGTAAAGGCAGTTTTCGTTACCATCAGATGAAGTTTTTTATCCTTATTGTACACACTTTCTAATTTCTCAGGATCCTTTAACAACCTATATCTGAGAAATACAAACAACATGCCAGTAAAGCCTGACCACAGCCACACACAGAAGTAAAATTATTTCCCCACTGTCATTCACTTCTCCTCTGTTTATATGGGTTGTGGTTTGAATTTTCTTGCCCGATAACATGCTAAGAAGTCAGTAGATGGATGCAAATGCTTTTGAGAGTAAGGATTCTTCCAGATGCAATCTGTACCTCAGGCCTGTCTTTTTAATTTTTACTTAATGTGCTCTTTGTTGTGATAAAGTATTAGTTCTTTCATCAGGGTTTCACATTCTTTAGTCAAATGACCTCTTCCTTTGGCAATCTTACCTCTGCACAGTTGCCTTTATCACCCATATTTGTGAGCTCTTCAGAGCAAATAACATCAACTTTATTCACCAAGCCATTATTATCATAAAAGTGTACTGACTAATGTAAGGTGAATTGCAGCCTTTACCAACAGTGCCTTCCACCAGCTTTTGTACTGGTGCCTAGACCGCATTAACTGTCCAGCTTAGCCAGTTACTCCATTTGAAAACCAGTGCATCAGGGAACAGCATTCATGCCCACATTCCTGTCTCTCCTAATGCTGATAGCAGCTGTGGCAATGAGCTAACATCACCCAAGCCATCCCATCAAAGAGCCCTTTGGTTTTAATGACATCCAGGCAATGTTAGCCAGGAGTAGCTAGTTTTAAACTGGCAGCTTAGAGCTTACAGTTTCTGTAGCCCATTAATAAACTTGTAAGCCAGTCAAACCTTTCTAGAGGGGATTTGGAGGAGTTATTCCTTTAATGCTGTGGAGAATGGCATGTACATCCCTGGTACATGTGGGAAAATATGCTCCTGAAAGCTGATTGTTTGACGATTGTAGGTCAGACTTAGAGTGCTTTGTGGAAGTAAGTTGCTGAAAATTCTTCTGCTTTACCTTCTTGGGGATAGGTTTAGCGGTGAACCTTGTAGAATAGGGTTATAAGTTGGACTTGGTGATCCTGAGGCCCTTTTCCAACCTGAATGAATGAATGTTTCTGTGATTCGTAAACTGTTCAACAGAAATCAGCTGCATGTGCTCTGATGACATTTCATACGTTGTCAGGTTAGGTCATCTGCTATGTGGAACATAATGTGCAAAAACTCTGAAAACAGTATGGAAACCTTCCCTGGTCTGTAAAGATACATTAGGAGGCTGTAAAGAACAGATGATCCTTTTGAACAGCTTTGATACCTAACACAGAAGAAATCCCTTCGCATGGTTTCTCTGAGCAGTTAGAGGAGACAGGTATCTCTGGGATATCAGAGGTCTGGTCACTCAGATCTCTCTAGGTTACTGAGAGAGGAAGTTTCATTTAGAGTGCTGGTGTGAGTCGTTTAAATTGCAACTCCTCATGGTGACCATGAGGTGCCGTTTCTGACTTTATTTGAACTGGAGATATCCTCACCTAACATAGCTCTCCTGAAGCACTGTGGCCATTTGCACTTGATACAAATGATCATTTAAGATAAGTTACAAGAAGAGAAGCTCTTCTTTCATTGCCCTAAATTCTTGATCAGGAATACAGGATAAAAAGTGAAATTGCTGTGACCTATACTGGGAATAACATAACAATGGACAATCAGAGACAAGAGTGACCAAAGTGTCTTCAGGGAAAAAAAAAAAAAACAACAACAACAATTTTGTGAATGAGACAACAGACAAAACAATAATTCTGAAACCAATCATGGAATTGTTTTGGTTGGAGAAGACCTCTACGATCATGGAATCCAACCATCAACCTAAGGCCATCATGAAGCCATACAGCAATTCTTCTCTCCTCTTCTACTGATGGGATAATAAATTATGTGACCAATTTATTATTAGATAACTATGTCAAGGGTATTTTTTCTCTTTGTTGCTTTTTCTAGCTCAATTGTCCTGATCTGTTTCAGATATTGATGAATGTCTTGAAGGTGGTTTGGGAACCTGTGGCCAGACCTGTATCAATGTTCCAGGCTCCTATATCTGCTCCTGTTTGCCTGGCTACACTTTGGATATTGATAAACGATCTTGCTACGTGAATGGTAAGGTCTTTTTTTTTTTTTTTTTTTTTTTTTTAATTACTGAAGAAGAGCTTTAGATATGTAGGTAACATTGTTTTTCAAAGTTAAGAATGCCTGACTGATCTCTACTGGAGAGCAACTGGTGTACTCTGGGTTACTGATGGAAGAACTCCCTATTTTACTGTGTAGATAAGTGACAAAACCAAAAGTGGGTGCTACAGAAAGGTAGCAGTGAAGAATGGAAAGTATGGTGGTGGGAAGAGGAATGAACATATGAAAAGATATGAAAACTAAGAAATAAAGCTAAATAATGACTTCCTGTTTAGCAGACATACTTTCTGTGTGCTTGGAACTGCAACCTCTTATCCCATCATTACTAATTCCGGGGAAAACACAGCAATATGCCAGATTCTGTTGCTTTTGCCTCTTTCAATTTCTTGGCATTGTTGTCTTTGCAGTATGTTTAGGTTCTGTGCTGTGAAATCACAAGGAGGAAGCCCTTACTTTTAGTTTGGTCCATTCACAGTTTCTTAATGAGGGTTATTGTGAGTTCTTTCTCTCGTTCTGTCCTGAGTGGACAAATTGATTTTTGAATGTCTAAGACAAATTAAATTTTAAAAGGTCTTTTTTCCCTTCTAAGAGGCAAATAGACACAGTTGAAGCCTTTGAATAACCTTCAATTTGTCCTCAACAGATGATACCTGCGGAGACAAATCTGATTGGATTTTATTGGTTTGTTTAATCCTATATTGCATCTGGACTATAAGGTGGAAGTGCTCAGAAGTTCTCCTCTCATCTCTCCACCTTGGTTTCCTGAATGTCTGGTTTTGGTTCCTGTCTGGGATATGCTACAGCTCCCATCTGATCCAGGAGCTCAGACTTTCTTTTTCAGAGATGGGATGTGACAGGGCATGTTTCTGACCCAAAAAATAGATGCACTTGAGTCTCCAAACATGTGGCCTTTTTAACCATGAACATATCCAAAAATGTTCTATGTAGTTTGCAAACTGGCACCAACAGAATTACTTTATCTTCTAGCATCATGACCATTGACAGCAACATGTGACTTACAAAGACACAAGCTGGATTTTTTGTCCTCCTGCCTTAATATCTCCAGCCTCTTAAGTAGAATTTTTAACTTTCTTTTAATCAAATGTTTTATAAACTCCTCATTTCTGAAGAGGTGTGAAAGCAAATAAATTATCTCACAATATTTGTGCACAGGTATCTTTCACAGAACAAGCCTACCTTAATACTGAGGAACTTGAACTTTTTTGTAGCATTATTACTAACCTTTATAACACCAACAGAAAGCTACTGAAGGTTCAGGAGATACAGTGATGGATAAGCAACCCTTATGCTAAGTGTAAACTCCCTTGGAGAGAATATTTTAATTGGGTGAAGTGTTTTAAAGAGAGGAAATTCTCAGGTGCAGGTGGTGTTTATTTGTTCATTAATGCCCTGATAAAATTAAGTCCCAAATCTGGCCGGTGCTTCTGCAATCAAAGCTAGACTTGTTCCATTTACAACCCTCATTCACAGGCACCTGATAAGAAATTCAGAGTGTGGAAAGGACCAAAACTTATACACCAAAAAGTGTATAAATGCTCTTGGTCAGCTAATTGTTGAAAATGCAGGCAGCAAAGCTGTCAGATTTGTGAGATAAATTGATCTTGCCTTCATCTTCACCTGTCATTTACCATTTCCATAAAACAAGTCTTCATAATTTAAATGTTCTAACACAGGGTTGCTCAGTGCAAATAGCAGCAGAAAAAAGGAGTCACTAAAACCCTAGAAGCAGCTGTTGGAACTGGGTGATAACTTGAAAAGTTGAGATACAAACCAGGCTGTTAATGTCGGAACAGTATGCTTCATGTGAGCAGAAGGAAATTACATCTTGGGTAGTTGTCAGAACTTTCTTCATCTGGAGAAACCAAAATCTCTCCCATTCCTCTGCTTTGAAAGGGGTTGAATTAACCTTGCAATCATGACAAAGGCAGAGCATTTGGCTGAAATTTGTAAAAGTGATATCTGTTGAAACTCTTAGGTTTCATGCTAGTAGGAAAGATACTTAGTTAAAAGGTTGTGAAAATGGTCAATAAACCCAGTTTAATTTTCAAAAGTGTAAATGCAAGAAAACCAGTGATAGTGCATCTTTGATAACATCCATCCCTGATAAATGGAGAGCTGCTTCTGCATTGCAAGGTCAGTTTAGCAGCTGATTAGAAGGCTTGAAAGCTGTGATTCTGTTGGATCTCTATCAATAACTGCACTCAATTAAAACACTACTTGTTTGCCACGGTCTGTTATTTCAGGCAACCATGTATATAAACCCTCACCATTGCCACCACAATGGGCTTTCTTCTTAAAATGTTGTTTCAGTGGTACATTAAAGACTGGGCTGTATACCCCCTCATTTTTATTTATTTATTTCCAATTAGACAAAATAAAAAGTTTATTTTTATAATGAAGGCTAAAATGTGACCGGTTACATAAAAACTTCTTTCCTCTTCTACACGCTTGATAGGTACCCATACTATTCAAAGTGCCCACATAAAAACTATTGTGATTTGGAGATGCAATTAAGGTTTACTGGCAATCATAACCCTACCCTGTGGTGATATCACAAAAATAACGAAGAGGACTTTATAAAACTGGGGTAGTCTCAGTTTTATTAAATACTAAGTAGAAGTCTGCAGTCCAAACTATTGTACTTCCATATCTATTACTTGGTTTTAAGTCTGTATTAGGCTATTTGGGCCATCTTAGCTGCTCATAACTTTCAGCCTCAATTGCTTTTCTAGATTTTGGAGGATAATTGGAACTTTAGTATATTTGATGTTCAATTACTGATACACTCTTCACTTAGTGTGAATGCAGTGTTTGTCTGGAAGGAGTTGTTGCTGTTGAGCTGTAGAAGTTGTACATAGAGGTATTTCAGTTTCCTTCAGCCTTCTGTATCATAAGGCACCTCAACAGTCTCTATAGCTTCTTCCTTTGCCCTGTCTTGTGACGGTAAAAGTGAGACTCCAGACTATCTCTCTGTGATAAGTTCTTACTATGGCACAATAGCTGAAAGCAGTCTTCAACTTGGAGATGCATCCCTGCGTAACAACAACTGCAGTCTCAATTTCATGACTCAAGTTTTGGACCTAATTTTCAGCATTAAATGTGAAAGGACCATTAAATATATGCCTTATTGATCCTCTGCAATATGCCTAGAAAGTTATCATTAAAATATATAGAGAGATAGTTAGATCCTGAATTTTCTCGTTGGCTAGTACAATGCTGATGAGAACTTCATGCAGCAAAAATGCAATGGTGATCTATTAAGTTGTCTCTTTTATTGTTGTTGTTTTCTTCACACCAGACCCTGCACCATTCCTACTCTTTAGCCATGGAAATGCCATCTTTAGAATTGACACTGAAGGGACCAATCATGACAGATTGGTGGCTGATACTGGTCAGTCAACACTTATGGATTTTCATTATGCAGAAGAAAAAGTGTATTGGGTAGACTCTGAAAGACGATTGCTTCAAAGAATTCACCTAAATGGCACAAAACGAGAGGTAAAGTAGTTTGTCCCCTGGAATTATCCAACTTAACGGGCATAAAGCCCTCTGCAGAAACCACCTGCTCTTTAGGTACACTTCACCCCTTTTTTTTTTTTTTTTTTTTCCAAATAGCTTCAGCTGTCACAATAGTTATGGTCCTGAGTCAAGGTTGTTTGACTGCTATTCACAGTTCATTCAGTATTTTCTGTGGATCAAGTGATAGGGAGTCAAAAATGAAGGAGTGGAAATTCAGACAAACGAAAGCTTTGAAGACAATAATGTTTCTATGAGCTTTAAATTAATCTCCTGAATCAGGGAAGTTTGTCTTCCAGATTACTGTAACTCAAGCTGGCACAAGTAGTGTGAGAAGAATGTGCTTGAATTCTTACTCATTTTTTCTCAAACCTTTGACTGGTTTCTATGGTTACAGAAATGCTTCTTTTAGCACTTCGCTCTTTGTTCAGGCGAAGTTGTGCAGTTCAGTGAATCTGGCTGATTAAGAAGGGCAGACAAGCTGTTGTGGCTGAACTTTAGTGCTGCAAGAGCCTTTTTTTTTTTTTTTGTTTGGTGTTTCTGGGGTTTTTATTTTGTTCTGTTTGAGAGAGATTGACAGTGTTTCTATATCTATGTGGAGTCTTCACCGATGTATTTTATGCTGAATTTTTAGGGATCAGGATCCAGCAACACTGTGTTAGGAATTCTTCCCTCTGTAATAGAACAGGTCTGAGTTCTTCATAGTGTGCAAAATGCAAAATCACAGAATGTCTTAGGTTGGAAGGGACCTCAGAGATCATCTACTCCAACCTCCCGGCCATGGGCAAGGATGCCTCTCAACTAGACTTGGTTGCTTAAGGCCTCATCTGTAGCTAAAAGATTAGTCCAGAGTGTTTCTTGTGGAAATCTGTTTTCCTTTTTGCAGACAGTCATTCACTTCTGAAGGGGTATGGGTAAACACAAAGATCAAATCAAAGTGATTAAGGAAAAGAAATATTTACATGTCTGGGAGAAAATGAAGGAGGTAGAGGAATGAAATGGGAAGCTTGAGTTGGGCACTCTGCTTCCTATACTGAAAGTCAAGTTTAGGGCAATCATTAGGATGCTCCTTGTTGTCAGCATGGGATTTTTTTTTTTATTACAGAGACTATGTTACATAGACAAAGGCACTTCAGGATTTGCTATTGACTGGATAAATCAAGACATTCTCTGGGCCAACAGGCAGAAAGGAACCATAGAAGCCACAGACTTGACTGGGAAGAAACGCCGAGTTCTTCTAAGAGACGTTGGTCGTCCCATGAGGATTACTGTTGATGCTGAGCAAAGGTAATTTTAACTAGGTTAGTAATTTCATTGAAATGGACTCAAAATATGCTAAGTGCTATGACTGTGGTTTGTAGGGTGCTGGGCTGCTCTGTTCATAGTGCATTTTCTGTAGTCCAGTATCTCCTTGAACTCTGACAAAAGAGGATTAAAGAATAATTCATATGTGAGAGGTAAATAAGGAAGAGATAAATAGAGAAGCAGATGAGAAAAGCCCACCAATCTAATGCAGCATCTATACCTCTTGGTCATCAGGGAAAATTTTGCTAGTGTGGAGAGCTAAGGGAAAAGAGGCATTGATGGTCCTTGAAGAAAACAAAGCTTCAGGGCAGCAGAAAACAGGATTAGAGCAGCAAGGGGAAGGATGCCTGCAAATGCTAGGAGTCCCTGTGCTCCAGAACAGGCATGCTTACAATATAAGTTAGGATGTTTTCTGAAAAGAGGTTGAAACTTAGTTTTCCCTCTATTTTCCTTTTTTCTTTGTAATTTGATCAGAACATTGCTTCTGAATCTACTGCTGCTACTGTATGTCATTACTAATTTGGCCTTTACAAAAGCCAAACCTCATCCAGTTTCCAGCCATTTAACTGAGAACCATGCTCACATAGGAGATTTGGTCTCAGGAGTTATCAATATAAATTGTCTTGGTAGTGTCTCCATGCTAGTTTCTTTTTAGACCTAAACCTCTTCCAATAAAGCTACAAATATTAAACCTTGAGGAGTCTTTGAGATGCTTTGTTTTGTACAGCAAGAACATGGTTTTGTTGCCACATTTCAGTTCCAGTAACACACTGTTGCAAATTTGAATTGCTTACAGAGTGTGGAAATATTTTAATATTGACTTATATGTCATTTCCTAGTACTTTTATGCATAAACCAAGCTTCTGATGCTAGCAGCATTACTAGTATTCTTTGGAGTCTTGTTGTTTGGGTAGGATTTAGAGGCCTGAACATCAACCTGTATGTGTGTATCTATATATATACATACACACACACATATATAAAATAATAGAATTGTAGACTTGTTTCAGTTGGAAATGACCTCTAAGATCATTAAGTCCATCCTTAAATCTAACACCACCATGTCCATGCTTTTCTTGAACACCCCCAGGGATGGTGGCTTCACCACCTCCCTGGGCAGCAGGTTCCAATGCCTGACCACTCTTGCAGGAAAGAAACGTTTCCTAGTCTCCAACCTAAACTCTCCTGGCACAATTTCAGTTTGTGTCATTCTAACACTTGATATTAGGGAGAAGAGACCAAACTCCACCTCACTACAACCTCCTTTCAGGGAGTTGTAGAAAGCTCCCTTCAGCCTCCTTTTCTCCAGACTGAAGAGTCCCAGTTCCCTCAGCTGCTCCTTGTGAGACTTATTCCCTACACCCATCACCAGCTTTGTTGCCCTCCTCTGGACATACTCCAGCAACTCAGTGTCTTATATATTTTTTATTTTTTCCCCCTAATTTTTCTTTTGAAGATAATATTTACCAATTTTGGAAATATTCACAAGTCCTCAAACCCACTGTCAAATGCCACTGTGACGCGTTATACAAATGGCATCATAGGGATTTATTTGCTCAATGTATGTGAAAGTTTGGAGAGACTCAGCTGTGTATATTCACCTAGGTGAGACTGACTGTGCAGAAGAGCTGTACATGTGTGCTTAGAGGGAGGCCAGTAAGATAGCAATAAACTGTAAAGAAAGTAGATTCCAAAAAGTCTATTTTTTTTTTTAATGCCCTGTGCCAATCTTTTTTGATATGAAAAGTCTAAGAGCTCTGTTGTTAATTTGAAGTGAATTATACCCTGTTTACAAGGCCATGTAGCAATAGGATAAGGGCAACGTTTTTAAACTAGAGCAGGGTAAATTTAGATTGGACATTAAGATGAAGTTCACCACAAGGTGGTGAAACACTAAAACAGGTTGCTCAGGAAGACAGTGGAGGCCCCATTCCTGGGGGCATTCAAGGTCAGGCTTGATGGTTTTCTGATCGATCTAATTGGGGATGTCCCTCCTTACTGCAGGGCAGCTAGACTGGATGACCTCTAGAGGTCTATTCCAACCCAATGTATTCCATGATTAAGCACCCCAGTATGTTTATATGCACCGGCATAAACATGAACTAAATTTGGTATTTAACAAAGTCTTCCTTCAAATGTGTGCAACTGTGAAGTCTGATACTCTAGTAATAGAGTTTCTCTGAAAAGATGTGTCCAGGTTTTAGCAGTAACAGGACTATTTTTGTAGTAATACTGTAACTATTGCTGTAAGGTTGATCTGATTTTTTTAGTGGCATTTAGAAATGTCAGAAGATAAGGATTAAGACTAAATAAAAATAGAGGACAAATACAGTAATGCTGGCAATTACCCAAGCTGTTTTTAATCTTCATTCTTCTGTCTTTCTGTGTTCATATCATTATCTTGTCACAGAATCACAGAATGTTAGGGGCTGGAAGGGACTTCAAAAAATCATCCAGTCCAACCTGCTGCCAGAGCAGGATCACCTATACCAGGTCACACAGGAATGCATCCAGGCAGGTCTTGAATATCTCCAGAGATGGAGACTCTACAACCCCCCTGAGCAGCCTGTTCCCAGTGTTCCATCACCCTCACAGTGAAAAAATTTTTCCTCATGTTTCCATGGAACTTCCCATGCCTCAACTTCTGCCTACTTCCCCTTGTCCTGTCACTGGGCATCACTGAGCAGAGCCTGACTCCATCCTCTCAGCATTCACCTTTACATATTTATAAACATTAACGAGGTCACCCCTTGTCCCTACACTGGCTTGCAAAAGCAATGCATAGAGACTATAACCACCTTGGTTTCTTAGTGTCCTTGTCTGTAAAAAGTGAATGCTAGGATTTGTCCAAACCTCCAGAATAGTGACATTTCTTAGGTACCAGGTGCTGCAAAATGCAAACAGATATTACTGAAGTGTTTGAAAATGGCAGTATAAAATTGGACTGTCTTTCTGGAAAGATGCTTTCCCCCATATATTAATAACCTATGAGAACTGTAGACCATGTAAGAGTGAGAAAAAACTGAGACAAGGCCTGATTCTTCCTGCTGGTTCAGCATAGTCTCTTGCTGGTAAGATCTAATCCATTTGGGAGCCTTTGACAAATTATTAACATAAACTTAGTAAAGCTGGATTTGTGCCACATTGCTCCATTCATATAAACTCTACAGTTTTGTGAAACCAAGACAAAATGATAATGATTCTTGGAATTTTTTTTTTTTTTTTTTTTTTGCAAAAGAAACCCAAGAAGAAAATCTAAATCCAAACATTAATAAAATGTGCATGAATGTGGGATAAATTGCTGTCTTGGAAGAACTCTTGTTAACTTCAGTCACATTGGTATATCTGGATTCTGATCAATGAGTAATTTGACCTACACTAAATTCGACTCTTTGGAGCATTGGAGCTATATTTTGACTGTGTCTTAATTTGATGACAGCACAATCTGGTTGCTATAATCATCAGGAAGGTAAAGAAATGAGAACAATAATAGAAGGGGTATTTTTAAGTTAAGCACTGAAGTGATATGTTCAGCTAGGGTTTCTGGAGACAGATTCCTCCCCATGCCTTTCCCCAGGTTTGCAGGAGTTCCCCACTGATTTGAGAGGTTGTTCCAGTCTCTTTCCCTGGCTGCACAGATGAACAAAGCAGAGAGACAGGCATTAGCCCTTCGTGGTTAAAATCGGCTGATTCCTGCTTGACCTATATGAGAGAACTTTCTCATCAATCCATTCTCCCTACGTACAGAGCCACAGAGTCTCTAATAGAAACATATTTTTTAAAATAAGAAAACAACTGTAACAAAACTTCAGTAGTAAAATTGCTTCTGTTAAATAGACAACACTTTGCTGTAAAAAAAAAAAAATCCCTTCTTTATAGAGCTATATTAAGGGGAGATGTTTATGGGGCTTTCTTGGAATATGTGAGTACATATTAAGGAAGTCTCTTGCTTTATTATTAGACTGTTAGAATAATTTCCTTTTTAAAAGACCTTTAAGACCATCGAGTCCAACCTATTAGTTTGGGTTCTGAAAGCACTGTGGTAGGACTGAAAATTTCTGTATATAGAAACAACTAAACAAGGAGTGTGTAGCAGCGATGTGATCTTGCAAACATGGAGTTTGTTTGCTGATGGTTTTTTTTGGTTCAAAACATGCCTCTCTTGTCTGCAGGCTATTATTTTGGTCTTCAGATGGCACGGTTTCTAGTATACACCGAGTGTCCCTCAGCGGAAGTGACGTGAGAAATGTTTTAAGAACCACAGAAAAAATCAAGGCCATATCACTAGATCTGGTTGACACAAGACTCTACTGGATACAACATGACCATGGGAAAGAGATTTCCCGCATTGGATCATGTGGCTATGATGGTGGAGCTGTTCGTTTGCTCAAAAATTCTGTCCGGTGAGTTTTCTTGTCAGAAATAAACCACTCATTTCCCAGGGATGTACTTAGCTCCCTTCCTCTTTCTCCCTTTTATTTTATTAGTTCATGACACTGTAAGGATTATAAAGTGTGGTAACTGTAAATCTAAAAGCACTGATAGGAAGATGGAAAGAAGTCACTGTTGTCAGGATAATACTGCCACTCAGTGCTCTCCATCTTCCAAGCTTTTTAGCAAATGATAACTACTTAATGCATAGAAATCCTCTCTGAATGTTTATTAGTGACATTTTTCTGCAGATAAAGAAGCCAAAAGCAGAGACTAAATTATTTGTCGAAGGTCACAACAGGTGAGCTCTGCTCAAGAGACTGAGCTCTGCTCAAGAGACTGAGCCTGATCAGCCTTTTCCTATCCTCCTCTAAGCTCGTTTTCCTCCTCAGGTCTGTGCTCAGGCTCTCCAGCAAGCATCCGTAGATGTTAGGAAAACTGTCCTACACAAGAGACTTGTTCCCTTCATGCTCTCTGCATGACTTGGGAGGCTGTCATACCCCTGTGCTTTTGGGTGACTTTAATATTTGACCTCCATGCTTTCCAGTGGTTCCAGATGCTCCATGGTGGGCCTGTTCTGACTGAGGTGCTCAGGAAAAAGTTACCCTGTATTACTGCAGTTTGTGTCACCATGGCAGGACCAACATATGCCTATTAGGGACTGTCAATTGCAAAAGGAGAAAAATACATGCTCTCTCTGGCGTGCTGAATTAAACACACAGCACACTGCTTGCATATGGTGAACACAACGCTAGTTGGTCCCTACCTTGCCAGCTCTTATGTTGGACTTGTCGTTACCCTTTCCCACTTTCTCCCTTGATTTGGCTGGTGTTCACGAGGGCTTCAGCATGTTCCCTGTGAACCTGGATGATATGGGTTCTCCTTTTTCTACCTGGGAAGCATAGAAAAAGTGTATGTACTGGGAAGTAGAGAACAAAATTCCCTCTTTCAGTATAATTTTCTGCTTTCCCTTTCCTTTAACACTGAGCCCTTTTATGGTTCCTGCTGCCTGCTCTAACTGGCTAGCAAACACAAACTAAATTCCTGTGATAGGAGAAGCAGCTACATGGGTTTTAGGAATGCTCTGCTCTTACCCCTCCATCTCTATTCTGACTTCCTGGGACAGTCAGAAGTGTCAGAGCAGACACTGGAAATTGGAGAATGGAGGAAATTATTTGGCCTGCATCCTTCAAAAAAAGCAGATGTCAGTTTGGCTTGCTCAGGATCATGCCCAGGCTTTTTCTGTCTATTGAGTCAGTCCTGAAACCTGTGAGAAATACAGGTTACCCATCCTGCATCTGTTTAATAAATATATAGGGATCAGGTAATGTGCCACTTTATGTTATCTTCTCTTTGCTGCAGACATCAGTTGCTTGGAATGTCTCTCTTTGCTGAGCACCTCTACTATTCAGAGATGAAATCTGGTATGATATGGAGAGCCAATAAGTACACTGGAAAAGTTGTAGTGACAATTAGCCTAAAGCCACTGTTTTTCCCTCCAGTGGAGATAAAAGTGGTACACCCATTTAAGCAGCCAGGTGCAAGAACAGAGTATCAGGATTTTGGTAAGTAAACTGTAATGACACAGCTGTTATGTGTGAGAATAATAATGCCATACACTCTGATTTTTCACAGTAATAGTTTTCCCTGACAAAACTCCAGGCTTCAGAGAAGCCAAGGAAAAGGTTTTCTTTAACTTTTCACTTAGTGTATGTGAATCCATCTGGAATATCAAACTGGAAGTGTGCTGGGCATGAACCATCATCTCATTTTGTTGATCTGAATATACATGCAGATAAATGTGATTTTTCTCCTTCTCTTCCCTTTGTTTGAAATCTTTTCTGCTAAATGTACAAAGCATACAGATTTTTAATCCTCCATGTAGATTATCTTCAATCAAATGTCTGCTCCTTTCTGGCAGTTTTATTCTAATGTGCATCTAAACACCTCTGATGATCTCGGCACTGAAGGTGTTAAAGTGCATAGTGTGCCCTACAAATAATACTTTTGCATGTCTCAATTTTGCTGTGAAATGGCTGGATTAGGAGTCAGCCTGTTTTAGACAGACTTCAAGTTGCCAGAATAACTATGAAATAAAGTGCTTTGGGTCTCTTTGATAGAGATCAGTTACCTACCCTATGAGGTGGTGCTGTCACTGCCTTTCATTGTGGATCAGAAAATGGAAGTCATTGACTATGGATATCTCATCTTCTTTGAGAATTCCTGCTGAGGCAGTAGTAGAATGTGGTGGGTGTGCAAGGGAAATAGTGTTCCCTGATCTCTGGAAGGCAGGCAGAGTATTCCTGCATTAATGGAACAGTTTTTGTCACCAGTTTTGCTTTGATATGAACGACTAAGCAAATGTCTTAGAGGCAGTTGTGTGTTGAGCAATGGCTGCAGAGCTCCCAAGGGAAGATGGCCATGGGTTCCCAGAGGTATAGGTAGAATAAAGGCATGAAGATAAAACAGTGGTTGTTTCTATGAGCAAAAATGAAACTCCTAAGTATCTCTCTTGAGCCATATCTAAGTATTTGCTATAAAGTAGCCTTTATCCTTCTGCATGCTGACCAACAAGTTTATATGACACCATGCCGTCCTGAGGCTTGGTCTGAGTGGGAACATCTTCAAGGGAATTTTCTTCTTCAAATGATTTCTTTTCAGTTAAAGAGCTGTTGAGATGCAGAAGAGAAAGCGTTTTGGGAAATCAAGTAAACTTGTAAACAAAGGAAGGCTCCATTTGGAGACAATACTTGTCCCATGCCTCCTTTGAGGAAAGCAGTCATCCTGGCAAATGGAAGCACGTTTTTCCACTGATATATTTGATGCTCTCACACAGAGTAACTAGGGAAGGACACATTCGTGGTGCAGATAGTGCCTGTGCACACATCTCAGGATTGTTTCAATGAGATTTGGAAAGCCTTGTGAGGCCTCCTTGGGTGTCAGTCACTGTGCCTGCATATGCATGGAGGGGAAGAAATCATGACCGAGAAAGGTCGTTCATGATAGCAATCTCTCAAACCTTAGGGGCTGTTGGTTGTATCACAGATGTCCTCTCCGCAGGGGTATGCAGCATCGTTTCAGTGACCCTTCACTCAACTACACAAGTCATCTAAACTTTTATCCTTCTGTCAGAAGATTAGCTCCACTTCTTCCACCAGAACATGCTGCTTTCTGGTGTTTCTCTTTCCACTGGAAAGAGGATTTTCCCACCCTGGTTAGTAAAGTACCAGTATATACTTACAATATATACCTACAGTATACACCAGTATAAAGTGGAACAGGCTGCCCAGAGTGGGTAGTGGAGGTACTCCACAAACTGAAGATACTCAAGACCTGCCTGGATATGTTCCTGTGTGATCTGGTATATGTGATCCTGCTCTGGCAGTGGGATTGGACTGGGTCCCTTTCAGCCCCTAACATTCTGTTATTGATTTCTGTGAAACTTACAGTATATACTCCTGTATTTTCAACGTGTGTAGTAAATTTTTGTATGGTAGTAAATGCTGCCTGCAGTAGGAGCTTTTTTTGCCCCCTTTTTGGTTTTTTAAATGCCAAATACCTTCTTGTAAAACTGTCTGGGAGATGATGGAGTAGAAAGAAGCTTAACAGGCTGAATCCAGATGAACCTTTTGGACTTTGCCTGCATGTTGTTTGGCTTATTCAGTGCAAGAACTGGGATGAAAGGAGGACTAATGAGCCTGGAGTACAAGTGAGATTTATAGCTGTTCTTACAACTGAGAAATCTGGAGATAAAAGCATACCTAGGCTAATTGGATGTTCTGAAGAAGCCAAGAAAGTGTATAATGCAGTGTAGTGTCAGCTGTGAATTATCAGGCTTCTTTAAAGCTGATAGTGAGTGAGTTCCTTCAGATGAAAAGGAACTGAGAAGTTCTCAACTGACACAATTTGATGTTTTGCTGGAATTTGAATTACTTACTGTACCACTTAAATTCCTCATGTCCCCTCTTTCTCTCTCTAAAGACTTTCCTGGATTGGTCAGGGACAACAAGTATAGTGAAGAGCATTTGTTGAGCAATGTACTTGCTGTAACCCCACACGAGAACTTTGGCATGGCAGTATCTGAATGATAGCTTCTTATTTACCTTAGCTCCATTTGACAGCTAACCCTAGATTTGATGGCAGTATGTGTATTTGTAAATGCCTACTGGAGTGTTCTTCACACTGTTATTAACGGCTCATGAAATGTCTTCATTACCTTAGAATCTCAAAGAATGCCTCTGGAATTTTTTTTCAAGGTTCTTCTCTTGCAGATTAACATTAATGTCATGATAGTTTTTTGGAAGGAATTATCTTGTGTTTCTTTCCAGTGTAAGATACCAGCAACAGACTATTATCTCACAACATCCATCCCCATATGAGAGGTGATGTGAGGGAAAACACCCAAAAAACCCAAACTAGAAAATGTCATTCATAAGCCTTGTTCTTCCAGAAAAGATTACCTTAAAATCTTTGTGATTTATAACTTAGTCACTGTTCATTTAGCACTCTGAAATGTGATTTAAATTTTTTAATTTTTAAACTTTTTTTTTTTCTTTTTATGTTTTGATTTGGCTGTATTGAGATTTTAATGATTATTCCATTTTAAAAAGTAATATTTTCTTGAGGTTGCACAGATGGCAAAATTGCTTCTGTTATTTCTTCTGTAACTCCTGGATGTCTCAGGAACAAGTTATTTACCATGAATGAAGTAGTGGAACACTGGAACAGGTTGCCCAGGGCAGGTAGTTGAGGCCCCATCCCTGGAGATACTCAAGGTGAGGCTCGACAGGGCTCTGGGCAACCTGATCTAGTTGAGGATGACCCTGCTGACTGGAGAAGGGGTTGGACTAGATGACCTTTGGAGGTCCCTTCCAACCATTCTGTGATTCTGTAATGGTACAAGTAAGGGCCAAAAACCCAGCACCAGTGTTAAGCACAAGAAGCAGCAGTGAATGTGGTCTTCTTTCTGGTTTGTATTGTGTGATTGCACTTCCACTTTTGTTTTTCTAATGAATTATCATAGAATCACAGAATGGCTTGAGTTGGAAGGGACCTTAAAGATTATCTAGTTCAAACCCTGCTGCCATGGGCAGGGACACCCCCATTAGACCAGGCTGCTCAAAGCCTCATCCAGCCTGGTCTTATGCACCTGCCTTGGAAGATTAGAGACCTCATTACTATATATTCCTGATTCAGTTGCAGCAGGGACAAAGATTCAGGATCCAGTTCAAAACTAGTTCTACAATAAAGGTATTTCATGATAGTGGTCTTTTAAACCTCAGGGGTTGTTGGCTGTGTTATATATGTCCTCTCCACAAGAGACAAGACTATGTAAAATTCAAGTCTCTCCAGAAGGTAACATGCTCAATAACATAGATAAAATCCTAGTTATCCATTCTTCATTTCTCATTTGGTGGTATAGATGTTGTGAGAGAAGACAGTTTGGTGCAAATAAGTGCAATGTCAATGATTTCACTCAAGCTGAAGAGTCTGTCTGGGAAATTATTTCTGTCTTTTATAGGTGTGATCTTTCATTCCACTACATGGCTAGCATTTTCTCTTCTGTGGCTAGCAGAAGACTAAATGGCAGGCTCCAATATTAGGCTGCTTTCCATCTCTTGGAAGTTAGAGGGTAAATTCGAACTAGCACAAGAAAACTGTTGACATACAGATTTCTTTGCCTGTATTAGGCCATGATTCCTTGTGTGTCACACCAACAGCCCAGGGCAAAGAGAGAGCGTTGTGTGTGGGTGGCTGCATACCCACATTCAGTAGCAGCAGTTCAGCTATTCTTAGCTTGGGAAAGGGGCAAGCAACCCCAGAAGGGCAGAAGAAGATTAGGAAGATTAAAACAAAAATAATAGTTTGGGAGACAAAAATAAAACCATGAGTGTTGCATATCTAGGAAAACACCAGCTCTAAAATGTAGCTGAGCATCTGCAAATCCCTCCCATGAAAAGGGATACTGGAATACCTGTTTGCCTTTTTCTGTGAAACAGGACAAGCAGGAAGGCTTCTGGGGATCTACTGGGTACTTTTATTTCTGCCTCCTTTGAAGATATTTTGAGTATATCTGAGTTAAATCTGAGTTCAAGATTGTATTTCTCATAGTCAGAAAGGAGGATTCACTCCATGACAAAGACTCTCTAGACTATAGTAATTGTCCTTGTCCAAATGAAACTTATGGTCTTTTTATTCTGTCCAGCTGGGGTGTTTTTTTGCTAAATAATGTGACACCTGAGCACTGCTTTCTGCTAATCATTTCCAGTCTTTGTGTACTCTCTCTCTTTTTAAAACTCTCTTCTATCCCTTTTTGAATGTATGCTCGCTCTCTTTCTCTGTCACCTTCTTCTTTTTGAGTGTTTTATAGGCCCTAGTAAAAATTAATACTTAGCAGGACTGGTGGCTTATGAAGCCAGCTATAATTTTTACAGTGACTTTTTGGCCTAATTTTACCAATTAAAAAAGAAAAGTAATTTTCAATTAAAAAGAGCTTTCTTGGGTTGAGAAGACAGCACATCCCTGAGTATCTTTGTTCAAGACAGTTTTTCCTTGTGTGTTGATATGGTAAGAACTGGATGACATTTGTATGACGTTTGTTCTTCCAGAACGGGGAGTCTATGATCTGAACAAAGACAATTGCAGAAGAAGAATCTGCAGGCCAGACTGGAAGTCTCTTCAGCTTAAATGTTCAAGTGGCTTTATTTTAAGTCGAAATAAACAGTTCTGTGAAGGTAATACTTGAATGTCCCCTCAGCTTTGTTCCATCACATGAAAAACTTTTTCTGTTCTTTTACTTTCTTATATCTCTACTATGAAGAAATACTCTGAGGCCATAAATTCCATTTCAGTGAAATTCCATTTCCATTATGCCATTTCAGTTTTGTGCCCTTCCAGGTTCTGAAATAATCTATAAGGAGACCAGTGAAAATGCTATTCTTAAGAGAAATTTTGGTCCTTGCCTGAACAGTTAGAGGAGCATTAGATAAGGAGACATGCTCATGAGTGCTTATTTAACTTTTAAATTAAAAAAAAAAAATAAACAGATGTGTTACCATAGGTGAAACATTGAAAAACCCTGTAAGTCCCACTTTCAAAAAAATATACATATTCTTAACAAGCTTCTAAATGTTTTAATCTGGACTGTTTCAATAAAAATCTAACATTGCTAATAATAGTAGTTAACATATCACTTTGAGAAGCATTGTTTTACTACATGACCAGATTTGAAAAGACTTAAAGGCATCAAAACTCCTAGCCTACAAGATTTCCAGACCTGCCTGAGCAGCAGCAGCCATCCAGGATTCAGGACATTCACCAGGATTGGTTTCTGAATGCCAGCTTCTATACCACTTCTGTGTTTTGGGGATTTTACTGAAGTCATGTTGGAATAGAATTTTGTTACAAGAATTTTTATCCAAAGATAGGGAATTTTTTTTTTTTTTTTGGTGACTAAGATTTAACTGACACTGGAATCCATATGGGAAGGCACAATTCCAGATGTTCTCCAGGCACCTATGCTGGACACACACCCTGGGTAGTTTCACTAGAAGGTTTTAAAAGCTTGTTTGAGTAAGATCTGCAAACTTCTTGTGTTTTTGTTGTTGTGTTTGGGTGTTTTGGGTGGTTTGTTTGTTTTGTAATTTATTAGGGAAAATATATTTCTTTCAAGTGAATGGGAAAAAGAGGTGTTTCTTGGGAACTGTTAATTTGTTTCATTCATCTCATGCCCTGACACTGGTGGTTGACACTTTAACACAGCAAGTCCTTCTTTTGGCAGATATCAATGAATGTGGCTTCTGGAATCATGGCTGTACTTTGGGCTGTGTGAACATCCCTGGTTCCTATTACTGCACCTGCCCAAGAGGTTTTGCTCTGCTGCCTGATAGGAAAACCTGCCATGGTAAGCAGCAGTAAGGCACAAATGCTTTGAGTATCACGTTGGAGAGAGTCCTGGTTTAATGCTGGAATTGCTGAAAAGTTTTGTGCATTGCATTGCTTGCTTCCAATCCCTCATTATGTAACTAGGATCAGCTTAAACTGAGTGAACCAAACTCAGATGTCATGTTTAAGGAAGTGTGAGTTACACGTGAGTAATCAAGTGTGAGCCTCTTCAGGAGCAAAAAAAAAAAATCTCAGAGCATCACGTCTCCAGAGAGACCTCTGCTCAGATGAGGCTCTGTGGCACAGTCCAGATGGATAAGCAGTTACAGCTTTTGAAATGTGGTCTCTGAATCCGGCTCACTCTATCCTGCAGAAGAATTTGCAGTTGCTGAATGAGCATCATCTTTTTCTTTTTCTTTCTTTTTAGCATCGCTATTGTGCATGACATGAATAACATGAAATTAACGTGCATCTGTTCACAACAAATAAGACACATGGAAGTATTCATAAAATTATTTTCCTGGGGATCTGCTGCAAATATGTTGGTTTTTTTTTTTTTTTTATGTATCAGTTAAATTGTGTATAATAAGTGTGCTTGAGAGAACTTAGCCATGGGATCATAGGATAGGATCATGGGATGTTAGGGGTTGGAAGGGACCTTCAAAGATCATCAAGTCTAACCCCCCTGCAAGAGCAGGACCATAGTATTTAGCACAGGTCACAGAGGAACACATCCAGATGGGTCTTGAAAGTCTCCAGAGAAGGAGATTCCACAATCTCCCTGGGCAGCCTGTTCCAGTGCTCTGTGACCCATACAACATAGATATATACCCGTGTACTCATGTGACATAAGTATGTGCATCAGGAAACTCTCTGAAGCTGAATAAAGGTGAATAAACTAAGTGCAGGGAATAAAGAGAAGTGGAGGGAAAAAAGATGAAGGCCTGCCAGTAAGCTTCAAGAACCATAAGTTAGCCAAACTAGGAGTCAGGGGTGAAAGGATTCGTTTGTCTTTATGCAGCACTGTGTATAGTCAGCCTGCAAATGAACAGAGCCTTTCCAAAATAAGTCTGGAACATAAAGTGTGAACTGAATTAAAATTTTTAGGATATTCCCAGTCACTTTTATATTTCATAATGAAGTGAAACTTAGGCACAAAGATCTTTCCACTTGTTTCCATGGAAATAAAGCATTGGTATATGCCTCAAGTAGATGTGCCATTACACACCAATGAGTCTTATCCAGTTCAGTCTAGATCATGGCAGGATCAAGACCTAGGGTATGGTAAATATCACTATCAGCAAATAAATGTAGCTCTAGACTCTAACAGACTCTAGCAGTCAGTCTATATCTATTTTAGACCTCCAAGATACACTTCTCCCACCCTATTAAGAGGGAACAAGGATCAGGTTCCATTGACCCAAATGTAGAGGTCCAGGGTGTGTGCAACAGCTGCACAAGGCAGCCAGATGTGACAGAAAACCTATGGCAGACCTGCAGGCAGAGACTCTTGGAGGTGGGATATCCTTTTAGATATCCTTTTTTTTTTTTTTTTTGTCCAAAACAACAGTTAGGAACTGTGCAGCTCAGTTCTACTCTGGATAACTAGCTTGAACTATGAGACTGAGTTTTGAGTGGCTCAAATTAGATAGAAAATAACATTTTTCTAACACAGGCTAGGGATGCAGCATGGACAGTGTAACTCCTTAAGTACTGCAGCACAAGGCAGATATGTCACCAACTACACAACCTGAGAAAGAGAGATGCAAGGTGAGAAATCCACATGCTGACCAGATGTTTTGATACTTTGTGGTCCAAGTCATTTACTAAACTCTTTTGACTAAAGCTGCCAGCTCTGGTCAGAAAGAAACACAAGACCAGCTCTGTGCTTAAGGAGTTAGAACAATCCAGTCCAGGGCATAGTTGCCCTGGAGAAGGAACATTTGCAACAGCTATGCTCCATTTAAGCCATTTTAAAAAATGGCAGCTGTGGGAAACTTACATTAGTTCAAATCACCCAGTGGATGTTGCCCTATAACACAAGAACTGACCTCAAGAAATGCAGCACTGCAGTACAGAAAGTGGAAGAAGCATATCCTGTGAAATTGCATTAAAGAAATACTACCAAAAATGTTGACGCTCCAATAGTTAGAAAATAAAGGAAAGCTATTGCCAGGACCTCAGATGGTTTTGCTCCCACATGTCACTAATGAGCATAGCTTTACTTCTGGAAGGTTGATCTCCTGTTTTCATTGAGTTTTCTTCTAACCAGTTTTTCCTCATTCCTTTTGTGTTTTATACTTATGCTTTTAGTACCACTTCCTTGTAGCTTTCCAAACCTGATATATTTTTTTTTTGCATTTCAAGAAAAGAAAGTTCTCTAAATTATTTCTATTTTGGTAACACATCTTAATATAATTTTGGAAAATTTAAAGCTTATCAGTATAATGGTTTTCAAGACCCAAGAATTTTGGCTTTCATGCTCATTATAATTAGGAGAGAGTGGGGGAAAAAATTGTAGGAAGGAAAAAAAGAAAGCAAAGCAAACCAAAGCATAAAATCATGGAATTGTTTTGATTGGAAAAGGCCTTTAAGATCATCAAGTCCAACAGTTATCTAACTCTACAAACCTTAGAAATAAACCTCAGAAAGACCACAGAAGTGTTGTAATCTTAATATCACATTTTAATTTTTGTTTTTGTTTTGTTTTGTTTTACCTTTTTTTGGCTTTTTAAGAAAGTGTTAACATGTCTTTTGTGCAAAGTAGTAAAAATCTATCGTAATTTAATTGTTTTTTTCTTTCCTTCTTAAATTATTGTAGAGTTAGTTTTCTGTACAAGGAATGACACTGAATGTAGCCATGGTTGCCTTCAAACATCTAAAGGGCCTGTTTGCTTTTGTCCTGAGGGATCTATACTCAAAATGGATGGCAAAGCATGCACGGGTAAGTAACTTTTTTTGAAGCTGTAGTGACTGCCAAAATGCTTATTCCTGGCACTAAGAGCCAGAAGTGAACGAAGGCATTTTTCACTCATTTTGCACAGTACAATCTTGTCATGATTGTATAAGATAGGAGGCAATGGAATGTCAGACACTTTGAAAGCTGAGAAGAGCGATCTTCATCTTCATTTTTTAATAGATGTTTTTTAGCAGCAACATCCTGGGTTTGCAGACCAAATTCTTTTGTTGTCAGCACAGATCAAGGCATCTCCCAGATGCATGTTGCAGGAGACATTTAAAATTTATGTTCGAGTGGAAATAAAGGTACAAAATTAGAACTTGGGTGAAAACTGAAGATTATTGGCATTATGCAACTCAGATTCAGATTCACTTTAACTTAAAGCAATTTCCTCTCATTACCCACAGATGGAATTTTTTGCAGTCAGAATATTTGAAGCTGTTACACCCACTAATCTGTCATTCCCCAGTCCAGCAAGCTTTCCAGATTCAGGGGACTGTATCTCTCAAATCTTTTCAATTTTAGCAATCAAGATAGCTCCATTCCTGCCAGCCTTACACCTTGAAAAATCCCCTTCCCCTTTACCCCATTTACATATTGTGTAGATTTAGTCAGCGTTACTGTTTTGCTAGGTACACTCCACTGAGTAAGCTCAGGTCGACGTTGAAGCTACAACCACTGTACAGCCCCAAGAATGGTTTCTCTTTGTATGAAGTCTTGGTTCGTTGTATTAAAAAGTATTAATTCACCATCCTAGCCTAATGAACTACTGGGGAGAAAATGGCATTAATTTCCTGTTTCTTTATACGGAGAGCAAAATCTGATAAAATTTGCTACTTTGTTGTAGATGGGATGAGATCTACAAAGGAGAAAGAGTTCTCTGAAACAACAAACAAATGGAAACCCTCTTCATATACCCCACCCCATCACCTTCCCATCTTAACAATCATAGAATGGTTTGTGTTGGAAGGGACCCTAAAGACCACCTAGCTCCAACCCCTGTCATGGACAGGAACAACTCCTGCTAGATCAGGTTGCTTAAGGCCTCATCTTGGGTTGTGAATTTTCAGGAAAAGCTCTGAAAGACTTTACTACTAATTTGCTTTCACTTCACTAGACTTCTGCTTTCATCAGGAGACCTTCCAGTGGATCTATCAGTGACTGAGATGCTTTGCACTGCAGAAATCTTAAGCAGAGTGAAGCATTCTCATACATTTGGTTATTGGTTTTGTTTTTATTTTTGTTTTTCTTATAATGGCAAAGTTAAATGTCTCAAATATTCTGTTTAAGGTTGTACATCTCCAGACAATGGTGGCTGTAGTCAGATATGTTCTTCTTTAAGTCCATCCTCCTGGGAATGTGCTTGTTTTCCTGGATATAAGCTTCAGCGAGACAGAAAGCACTGCTCAGCTATAGGTTGGTATCTTGGTATGCCTGTTTATTTCTGCTAATAAAAGCAAAAATATTTTAGAGTCCTTTAAAGCTAATTGCATAACTGGAATGCAATTTTTTTCACTATTTTAAAATTATTTTGTCAAACTTGGAATTGTTTGGAAAATAACCTATTTAGTAAACACACCAAAACTACCACCAGTATGTATGGTTCAGTCTCCCTCAGAGAATATCTGGTCTGTTACCCACCTTCTGCACTTCATTCTGGGCTCCTGTACTGCAGAGTTCTGCCTGTAGTAGTCAAGTTTTTGTGCCTTCATATAATTGTGGGTTGTGGTGGGTTGAAAATTACCCCCAACATTAATTTTGCTAGACCAGCTCAGTAGAAGCAAATGAAAGCTGTATATACAAGCAAATCTACAGTCTACAATGGAATGCAA
Organism: Indicator indicator; assembly: GCF_027791375.1. Lineage (NCBI taxonomy): Eukaryota > Metazoa > Chordata > Aves > Piciformes > Indicatoridae > Indicator > Indicator indicator. Next base: position 37,425,597 of record NC_072017.1, read on the forward strand.
TGAATATGTACAAATATACAGTATTTACAGGTACTTACAATTAACAAGCAGCACTAGGACCCTCCTGGACAAAGACCAGGGCAGCTGCAACAGCTTCTCTCTCCCTGCCTCCCCCTTGCCCCCTTGAACAAAAGCAATGAGAGAGAGAAGCAGAGATATTAGCCAAAATAAAAGCAATGCAGTCAAAGTCAATAAAGCCAGTTAGTATCTCCCAGAGTGAAGGAGTGAGAAGAGAGTGAAATTGTTTTGGGAACCAAATCTTATGGGAGATATTTCTCCAACAGAATTGTTTAGAACAATAATTATTTTCCTTTTTACACCCAATAGTGATTTATTTACATTTTTACTGCTTTCTGCTCAAGATCTGTGAAAAATTTGAAAGGCATAGTCTAAAACTACCACGTGGGTGTAGTTTCTGCCCAGTGTTACAGATAGGAGGTTGAAACATCTACATTTGGAGAACAGGGCAAGGAATCATCTATTGAAGGACTTTCCTAGGATGATATTTCTTCTTCACTGGCCCCAGGAAGCCCAGGCAATTGATGTGTATGTTTGAGAAAAGGACAGATCCTGATGAACAGCAAGGTATCAGCAATTGCTTGAGAGAGGGGAGGTAGGAGAAGCTTGTGGTTTATTTTAGGAATAAAGGAAAAGCCTTGTTTTTTTTGAAGACAGGATTTTTCTTGCTTTCACTGTGACAGGCAAAATGTGCAAAAGTCAAGTGTTCTGGCACTTATGGTGATGCTATGAAATGAAGAGGGAATATTGTCTTGAGGTTAAGTGAACCAGAGTGAAACACAGCAAGGCTTGTGGCTGCCTTTATCACATATTTTGAGGCTAACCTTGAGCAAGGCACTGATGCTGAAAACCTATATTCATGTTTAGTTTTCCTTTCTGAGGCAAGTGGAATGTAGAACAAGTGCCTTCATTTCTTTGTGCTTCTGTTCCTTCTTGCCTTCTATGGTTAGCGGTTAAAACATTAGCTGGGCAGTAATGCAGTCTGGAGATGACTTTGAACCTGGTGTAATTAACATGTGTGCAAATTTTCATCCACAGGTCCTAAGCCGTTCTTGTTGTTTGCAAATGGCCAAGATATCCGCCAGATCGGTTTTGATGGAACAGATTATGCAAGTTTACTTGACTGGCAGATGGGAACAGTCTTAGCGCTGGACTCTGACCCGGTGGAAAATAAGGTAAGGCATTAAAAACCAGAGGATTTTGAAGTGTTGCAAGGACAAAGGGATTGGGCTTTCATGTGCCTTAACCTTTCTGCTGTCAGTGATCCAGATTACATGTTGTGCTGCTCGTTGTTCTCTTGCCTGTCCAGGAGTACAACTGGTATAGGATGAAGACACTAGTTGAACACTGAGTTTCATCCTTTAGTTACCAGTTCAGTGTGCTTTGTACATTGACATGGCTAGTTCACAGAGAAATGGGATTTCTAAAGTCACTTTAGGTATAACTGCAAATACAAAGAATTTTTGTGTGATTGTTAGTTTTCTCTCTTCAGATTTCAGCACTGTTTTCAGGAAACACGTTGTGCTTTTTTCACCATGTAGCTGTAAAAGCAACACTTTCGTTTTTTCCTGTGGAGCTACATCCAGTCATCACTGCTAGGAGTAATCTTCACAAGAATTAATTCCTGTATTCTGACTGTATTGAACTAAACTGCTGAATGATCACTGGGTTTGTGGCTCTTACAAAAATGTATTCCTCATGTTACAAGATATTGCTGTTGGAAATGGGAATCTTTTCTGCATAAAACGTTGTTTGAGGCCACTTCCAGTGTCCTACTCCTTGTCTGCAGAGTGGAAAAGGAGTTCAGCTGTGCTTTGATAACCCTTCTGCGGCAGATAGTTATTTTTTCCCATGGGGAGACTTATTTACACTGTAAAGTGGTATAAAAAGATAATGGATGGTGCAGTGAAAGCTGATGAGCAGCTCAGTTAAGTTGCTGGAAACATCTCAAAGCCTGGATGGACACAGCTAAACACATGTGAATGTTACCAGATCCGTGTTAAGGGAGGACTGTTTCAGGCCCTGCTGGAACATTGCCACTTGCTCCTGAAATAGGGAGTCAGCAGTTGTCCTGTGCTGTGCCCAGCATAAATCAGCTTCCCCAGTGACACTGGGAGCGTGCTCTTCTTCCGCTGCACTGGGGTGGAGGTAGCAGAGCCAAGGTGGGGTGATGTGCAGGGCTGTAGCGGTCTGGTCCTGCTGGCACAGAGCTGAGGTCCAAGATGAATTAGCTCAGCACTGCTTTGTGCTCCTGTGGTAACTGAATTAGCTGGTCTGTTGCTGGGGGCATCCCTCCTGCTTTGTTCAGCCCCATGGTTAGCTTTAAAACAAAGGTGTTTGCTTTGTTGTGACCACTTGCAAAGAAAGCTTCTGCATTGCTTTGCATACCCTTTTGCCATACAGTGTTTGGCTCCCTTTGGATACCAAATATGAGACTTTTCTTTCTCTTCATCCTTGGAAAACACAAACCTACTGTCCTCACCAGCAGAGAACTTTTATTTTGACCCAAAACTAGGAAGCCGGTTTCAGATATATTAGAGCCTTACAGAACAGATACTTGGTAAAAAAATCAAGATAAGCACAGGCTGAAAGAAGGAAAAAATAGAAGCAAATTCTCTAACTCCTTTTCCCTTCCCACCTCCTTGACACAGACACACACAGACACGCACAGGCACACTACTACACTCTTCTCCTCACTTCCCCCTTTTAAAAATGAGCTGCCAGCCAAATGTTAACACGCTTCTTTTTGCCTGCTCTTACTTTTGCTTCCTCAGCTATGCTTCATGTGAGGTAACTGCTTGCTGAAACACAACCACAGGATATTCAGAAGGCTGTATATAGGGCAACCAGGATTTACAGCTAAGCACAAGCTGCCTGTAGAAGTCATCCTGGTTGAAGGCTAAGTGTCTTTTTCCTTGATCAGGGATCACAGGTTACCTCTGCAGCTTTTGGTTAACGAGCAATTCAGGGAACTTCAAGATGGAAAAAGTTATTTTAGCAGTGGATCTATAAGACAAGGGAAATAGAGCAGAAAGTGAGAAGGGAACTAATAACATCTCATCTATTATTTCTCCACAGATTTATTTTGCCCACACTGCCCTGAAATGGATAGAACGAGCTAATCTGGATGGCTCACATCGTGAAAAAGTTATTCATGAAGCTATAGACATAGCCGAAGGCCTTGCTGTGGACTGGATTAACCGTAAATTGTACTGGACAGACAGAGGGTACATGTTCCACAGGGCATCTATGTTGGAGCATGCCATAAAATATTTGGAATAAATGACTGGTGATACAGAAATAGCTGAGATATCACTCTAAATACAGGCAGGCTTTGCATTCTGTTTGGCTACTGTAATCTCAAGTATACACAGTTGGAAGGTTCTTTAAAACTGAGATGCTGGAAGTTCACTTCGAGTCTGCTATTGTATTTTTATCTTTGTCTTTCCAAGAAGCAAGGGTTTGGACTCAGTTGCAAGGAATTTGAAGCATGTGATACCTATATGCATATATTTATGTGCACATGTGCATGGGAATATATGTGTATGCACTTGTACTTAAAGATATACACTGTATGTCTGTATATATAGGTATATCTCTGTGTGTACATATATATATATACACATTTATATATATATAAATAATGAGTATTACTGAACTGAGTACATCTTGGGCAGAGTCAGAATGTTGTTGACAACTGGAATCATGCCCCTTTAAGCTAATGGAGGGTCTTTGTCAATCATCTCTGATAAAAGAGGAATGAGCACTGGCAGATAATGTGACTTCACATTTCATCTGATGCCTAACATTATGTGCAGAGAGAAACAAAAGTGACCTGTGGTGAAAAGACAATGTCAGATCAGAACATGTAATGAATACCCCTTAAGAATGGTCACAAATAGTAGAGGTTAGAAGGGTCCTCTGGAAATTTTCTAGTAAAAAACCCCTGTCAGAGTGGGTTCACTCAGAGCAGGTTGCACAGGACAGCCTCCAGACAGGCTTTGAATGATCCTGGAGAAGGAGACTCCACAGCTTCTCTGGGCAGTCTGTCCCAGTGCTCTGCCACCCTCAAAGTAAGAAAGTTCCTGCTCATGTTTAGGTGGAACTTCCTGTGTTCAGGTTCATGCTTCTTGTCCTGTTATTAGGCACCACTGAAAAAAACCCCTGACCCCATCCTCCTGACCCCCACCCTCAGTCTTCTCTTCTCCAGTCTAAAAAGCCCCAAGTCCCTCAGCCTTTCTTCATGAGAGGTGTTCTAGTTCCCTGATCATCTTTGTAGTTTTTTCCTGTACTCTCTGAAGCAGTTCCCTGTCCTTTGTGAAATGGGGAACTCAGAACTCATGCCCTCGATACTTCAATACAAGCCATAATTTATGAATCAAACCAACAGTGGTTTTGAATGTCCAGATCACCCTCCATCTCCCTTTCAAATATGCTGCTAGTCTGTCTCCTCACTGGTAGGTACCATCTCATCTACATGATTGGGTTCCTGTACCAGCATACCAGTGTCTCATGTGAAATGGGAAATCATGGTGCTCCCCTTTGTAAGACAAGAGCCAAGGGTGTAGCTGTGAATTTGCATCTGCTTCCTCCTTCTTGCTCACTGCATTTACCTGTTTATAGTCCAAAGCTGCACAAATTGATTTCTTTTTCCAACTTTGCCTGGCCTTTCTTTGCAGGTTCAGATAGGCATGAAAAGCTGTAGGCTTGCTTTCAGGTAGAGGCTGATATTTATCTGGCAAAGTGAAGTTTGTAGCAATAAGTACAGTTTTCTGGAAAAGTGGTTAGGAGATTGGCAGTGCAGATTCTATACATGACTCTGTCATAGATTTATGATCATAAGGATCTTAGCTTCATTCTTTCCTGTCAGATAGATACAGTATGTCAAATGCATGGTGATTTCTGTTTGAAAAATGCTATGTAAAAGTACTATTTAAAAAATAAAATAAAATAAATCCTTATACATTTGATAATGCCACTGAGTTAGGAGCTTTTTTCCCTCCTGACTCCCCTTAAAGCTAACAGTTATGTATTAGTTATCATACTTCCAACTCGTTATTTGCCCAAAAAAGGAGAACTTCATATCTCCTGTGGAGCAGCAGGTATTCTATCATCATGCTCTAGAGGAGATAACATGAATTACTTGTTGATAACACAACTAGACATCCCACATTACCAGAATTATTTCTTGTCATTGTAAAGTTATTTATTGGTTTTGTGCTAGACTGAATCAGTGCAAAAACTTAGTGTGTTCTGCCTGAGAAAGTATTTTTAAAAGATAGCAGGGAGGACCTAACAGTGCTCTGTGTGTGTTACAGGAAGGCATGCATTGAAGGAAGCAACCTGGATGGAATGCAGAGAAAAATGATCATCTGGGAGGATATCTCCCAGCCCCGAGGGATTGCCATTCACCCATTTGCTAAGTAAGGAGTGATAAACGTGGTTAATTTTGTAATGCCTGGGGAGGCTTTTTAAAGATGAGCATGTCAGCCTTGCCTTTGGGCAGTCAAAAAGTGCATCAGTCTCAGGATAGCCATTGCGCTGCAGAAGTGTGAACTGCAGTGTTCTGTTGCCGGGATCCTTCTGTGAGTTGAGATGTGTTCATTTCTGATATGGATTTGCCAAAACTTCAGGAGCATTAACGACACTGCATGCAGTTTTTAAGCTGAAGAAAAGCATCACAGAATCATAGAACATTAGGGGTTGGAAGGGACCTCAAAAGATCATCTAGTCCAACCCCTCCCAGAGCAGAATCACCTAGAGTAGGTCACACAGGAAGGTGCCCAGGCAGGTTTTGAATATCTCCACAGAAGGAGACTCCACAGCCTCTCTGGCAGCCTATTCCAGTGTTTCATCACCCTTACAGTGAAAACGTTTTCCCTTGTGCTCACATGGAAAAGCATGAGCTACTGAAGTCACCCTGACAGTTGTAAGCACCACACTACAAACTTTGATGATTTCATATGTATTAGTGTGGAGAAGGTTGTCACTTCTAACCAACACTTCACTACAGGAAGGATGGAGAGGAACTTTTCACAAGGGTTTCCAGAGATAGGAGAAGAGGAGGAAGGTTGTGGATGCCTTCTCCTTGGAGGGGTTTAAGGCCAGGTTGAACGAGGCCTTGATCAGCTAAGCCTAACTGACATCCATCCCTGCCCATGGGGATGGTTGGATTAGATGATCTCTAATGTCCCTTCCAACCCAAGCCATTCTATGATCTTTCTGGCCATGTTTCAATTTCTGAAGAACCTAAACCAAATTTGCTGTTGTGGAGATTTGTTGATTTAAATTCACCTTGTATCTTGTTTAGTGCTCAGGTGATCACAGGAGTTCTGTATGTGTAAACTCTTGATGAAATTGTGGCCATTTTAATCAATGGCAAAGCCTCATGTATTTCAGGCAATGTGCCTGTGGGAGGATGGTTTTAAAATCTATTGATTTTATTTATCCTGCTATAACTAAGTATTGATGAATGAAGGTGTGAAACTGAGTTGGGGAGGATGGTCTGCTAGCTTCACCCTGGACATGAAAGATCCGAAAGAAACTTTCAGTAGAGGTTGAACACAATGGAGACATTGTGCAGGATAACTTTTAGGAAGATTTATTGGTGGAAGTAAAGACTACAAGGGGAAAGGGAAAGGGGAACATGAGTAAAACTTCCCTTATTAGAAAGTTAAGAGCAAAAGGAGGAAGAGACATGATAACAATGCCCATAACTGTAGTCACAGAGAGGTCTGAGACTCTATTAAGGCTCTTGACAGTACTGACCCCAGAACTGGCTACAACTTCTCATGTAAGTAAAGCTAAGTCAATGTGAGGGTTATTTCAGTAAACCTAACAGGGCCAGCTGATGCCTGGGAATTTGTGGTCTTGAGTACCCCCTCTTTTTGAGCTGCTATCTAGCACCACCTCTTCAATGAAAACAGGTACACATGCATAGAATCATGGAATCATTAACGTTGCAAAAGACCTCTAAGATCATAGAGTGCAACAATCAACCCAACACCATCATGCCTGCTAAACCCTGTCCCAAAGTGCCATGTTTACATGGTTTTTGAACACCTCCAAGGACGGGGGATTCAACCACCTCCCTGGGCACTCTGTTCCAATGCTTGACCAGGCTCTTCCAGTATATATTTTTTTTCTAATATCCAATCCAAACCTCTCCTGGCACAGCTTGAGACCATTTCCTGTTGTCCAATTGCTAGTTACTAGGGAGAAGAGACCCAGCCATATCTGGGTCCAAGCTCCTTTTGGAATTTGTAAAGAGTGAGAGGGTCTCCCCTCCTTTTCCCCAGACTAAACCCCAGTTCCCTCAGCTGGTCCTCACCAGACTTGTTCTCTAGACCCTTCACCAGCTTTGTTCCCCACCCAATGAGGAATGTGTAGGACTCCTAGAGAGACAACCTGACCAGCGCCCTTGCAGTGAGCAGGGACACCTCCAAATAGATTAGGCTGCCCAGGGCCACATCAAGTCTGATCTTCCACATCTTCAGGGACAGAGCCTCAACCACCTCTCTGGGCAACCTGTTCTAATATTTCAATACTCTCATTGTGAAGAACTTCCTCCTGAAGTCCAACCTAAATCTACCTTGCTCCAGTTTAAAACCAGATACAGGCTTATTTTGTTAAAGCATAGCAAGCTAAGGACTCTCCCTTGCTTTCCATGGTTGGTGGGTAATTTTGTTCCTGTTCGTGCAGCCTTCTTTAGCCAAAGGGCTGGCAAATACATTGTCTGCTATTTGGGTTTGCTAAAGTGCTATCAGCAGTCACATGAAATTGCAAAAAGGAGCTATGAAGAGACAGCAGTTAGTATATATGGGAGTTGTTTATTCCAGGGTTCTGTGCCAATTGACAGAGCAGGGATTCTGCATAAGTCCCAGTGCAATCACCTGGAATCTTATGGAGCATGTGAAAAGATCAGCAGCCAATATATTTGCTTGAGGTGTGCACTTTTCCTCATGTACCTCAGGCTTGTATTGCTCTGATCTGATCTTTCTGCTTTGAAAGAGCTCCACGGAGAGCAGGAGAAATACTTGGTTACTGACTTCCTGCACGCTTTTTGTTTTCTAAAGGAGATTATTCTGGGCTGACATGGGGGTGAATCCTCGGATCGACAGCTCGTCGTTAGAAGGCATCCATCGCCGGGTTATAGCCAGCACTGGCCTGCTGCAGCCCAGCGGAATAGCTCTGGACTACTTGGCCAACAAGGTGTACTGGTGTGATGCTAAGCAGTCGGTGGTTGAGAGCGCAAATCTGGATGGCTCTGGTCGTCGAATTCTTGCACAGAATGATGTAGGTGAGGCCTTGGGGTTGATAACTACCTACTGCTGCTTGTCAGTGTGCGTATGGCTGTGCTGTATACCCTGTGCAAGCCTGTGCTGAGGTTAATGGCATCGCTCGCTGTTACCCAGTCGACTTCTGTTTATTCACCGTAGCAAAAGGACACTCTGCTAACGCTCCCTGCTTTTACTAACCAGACATTTATCATTGTACAGAGAACTTCTCTGGCTTCACAGAACAATGAAGAGAAGGGAAAAGTTTAAAATGTGGCTTCTTTTTCCCATGCATGGCTGCTTAGTGTAATTCAGGTTTTGCTATATTTATTACACCACTGATTCTCTTCCAGTTTATATCACTATAACTCACTATAACTCATAAGCTGGAAGAGAATTAATGTTGACCATTAGGGTCCTTGAGCAGCAAACCTGCATCTGCACAGTGTTGACACTAGGATGATTCTAAATATGTAGTAGATCCTGAATGGAAAAATTATTTATGCAATATGCTGGTAGTTGTCATGGCTGAGATTTCTTTGTTTGACATGTAAATGTGTTGCTCTGGAGCAGAAGAACAGAAGTATCAGCAATGAGGATCTGATGTTCTACCACACATAAAGGGAACCACATGTTTGAGGATCTTTTATGTGGAAAATTAGTGTCTGGAGAGGACAATTGCCAATCTCTCTGAGCATCACTTTGTAGATATGCATACAAAACATGGGCAGAATGAGGACTCTTGGCTCAATACCACGTCTGCCATGGGTAAAGACCTCATGGTTACTCTGTTGAACAGCTGCTGCCCTAGTCTGTGCTTTGAGAAGGCTTGTGTTCATCTCCTAAGCCAGATGCTCTCCCACTTGTTTGATACTGAGCAGAGTGAGGTTTTGAGGGAGAAGTGCTTTCCAGTTCATCAAAAGCCCTGAGCAGAGTGACTTCCCAGCATTCCTGTCTTTTCCCCTGCTGCGTATATTCTGCTGTATGATTCACCTTGTGACTGGTCTACAAAGGAGGATCTTGAAGCCTGTTGAAAGTTTTCAGGCAGTGTTTTGTGTGTCAAAAACAGAGGAGAGTTATAGGTGCTGGAGAAACACAGGGCACAGGAAAGGAAGTAGGCTTGGAGCAGTAATATGGCTGGTTGGAAGTAGGAGAAAAAGAACATCAGCACCTTATGGAAAGAAGTGAAAGAAGTGAAGCACAGAGCTGTAGGGGTACAAATTTAAAGAGGCAGAGAAACTTGGTATCCTGATGTTTTCCTAATGCTGTTAGTGAGATCAGAATTCGGTTTCTGTTCTTGGACAGCTGTACACTGAAGCATGGAAAGGTGGCATCGCCTGTTGGGTGTTCTGCAGAACATCAATTTTTGTTACAGCAGCTCCCTCTAGTGCTCCTGTACTGAGAATTCCTTCACTACAGGTGCATGCAAAATAGAGAATATTATTTCTACTCTTCTGCTAACCCTGCTATCAAATGTAAGTAAAACACTCTATAACCACCTGCCCAGGGCAGCAAACAACATGACCTTTCCTTTTAGTTATGCAACGGATTGGATTTGCACTGTTGTGGAAAACCTTCATGTGATTATTAATTTTTCATTTCCTTCTATCTTCTTTGATGATGCCACACTTCTATTTTTAATCCTGACTGTGTTTATGAGCTCCTCTCCACCTTGTTATGTGAAGACTGTGAAAGGAGCTGTGTACTTCAGCATCACAGTACATTAAAGGTTGGAAGGAACCTCAAGAGATCGAGTCCAAACCCCCTGTCAAAGCAGGATCACTTAAGGTGGTCTGCACGGGAATGCATCCAGATGGGTTTTGAAAGTCTCCAGAGAAGGAGACTCCACAACCTCTCTGGACAGGCTCTGTACTGGGCCACTTACTGGCAGAGGAGGGAGGTGCTCCACTTCTGAAAGGCTAGTCACAGTGCCAGCACCTCAAGAAAATATGATATTTAGGTAGAAGCAACTGGTGCACTTGGTCTGGTTGGAGGCCACCAGCAGTTCTGAGACTTTACTGAGCCAAGCAAGAGTCATAGCCTCCTCTTCTAGGCATATAAGCAACGTGTGTCCATGGTCCACTATTCATAGACGCTTATCCCTCCACGTGAGAAAAGAAAGTGGAGAAGTGGCTATAACTATGCCACAGTGTTGGAAGATGACCTGTATGCAGATACTGCTTTTCTTTACATGGTTGCTTGTGCCTGCTCTATAGATATAGAAATGAGAAATCTAATTTCTTTGTAGGCCACCCTTTTGATGTAGCGGTGTTTGAGGATCACCTTTGGTTTTCTGACTGGGCTAGGCCATCACTGATGAGGGTGGACAAGAAGACCGGCCAAAACAGGGTACGTCTCCGAGGCAGCATGCTGAGACCCTCATCAGTGGTTGTAGTTCATCCTTTGGCGAAACCAGGTATACTGCAAAAATCAAGCAGGCATTGCCTTCCAGCCTCCTCTTGTTCACTGATACCAGTAGAATAGATGTCCTTGGGGAGAGGATGATCTCCACAAAAACAAGCTCTTCAAAATGCCTTGCATAGTCAGACTGGCATTCACTGAAAGCATCGCCTGGCCACGTGTCTCGGGAATGCTAACAGATTCTGCACATTTATAATCATGCCCCAAAATAGAGGCTGATCAATTGCCATGAGGCTTTGACAGTCTTCTAATTCCTATTTACCTTGGATTATTAACACCCTTCACACACAGAAACAATGACAAATGACATAGTGAAATATTTTCGTAAGGTTTATTAGCTTTGGATCAAATAATTTGATTTTCAGTTGGCAACAATCTCCCTGTAAGCAGAAAAAAAGTAATTCAGTAGACAAGGAGTGAGGGAAAGTAACCAGAGGTTCCCTATGCCTTTGCAATGTTCTTTTAGGGAATGCTGGAATTGAAAATATTAAAAGAGAAATAATAAATGTTTTTTGTTTATTTTTTTTTCAAGTGATACATTTATTAGAGGGTGTGTAAATCTGCTTTCCTGCCAGAGGATAGGTGATATCATATGTTATTATTTGCATCTAAATTTACTTAACAATATAAAAGAAGGTGGTTCTAGTTTTTGTCAGTCCTTATTCTTTTTGTTTTTCAACTATTTCAACTCTGCACAGCTAAAAGGAGATGTTGACTGAAGAAGCAGCTTGTTAAGTTGCCTGTTTTTCTGCATTAGGGGCAAATCCTTGCCTTTATGAGAATGGAGGCTGTGATCAGATCTGTGAAAACCATTTTGGAGTTGCCCATTGCATGTGCTATCCAGGATTTGGGAAAAGTGAAGATGGGAAAACCTGTCGTGCTCTGAATGCTTCTAGCACATCAGCAGGTACTGTCCTCTAGTTCCAAAACCCCCTTTTCCAAATCCCTGAGGATTCTGACAGATCACACTGGAAAATATTCACCTTGTTCTACATAAATTTATGATTGATGATGTGAAGAATGTGAACACTGGGATGTTATCCTAGGATTATGGTGCTGTAATTCTGATTACTGTAACTTTTCCCTTAAGATTAAGAGAGATATGTGCAGTGCTAACAAGTATTGTGAGCAATAAGTTGTATTCCTTGTCTTCTGTATATGAGAAAACCCACCAGTAAGTGGTTTTAGGAATAATTTGAGGCCAGAAACAGGGTAGATCGGGGAGATCACTGAGCCACAGAATGGTAGGTAGTGGAAGGGATTTCTAAAGATTGTTTAGGTCAAGCCTCCTGCCAGAGCAGAATCACCCAGAATAAATCACACAGGCACACGTCCAAGTTGGTTTGGAATGCCTCCAGAGATGGAGACTGCACAACCTCTCTGGGCAGCCTGTTCCAACGCTTTGCCATCCTCAAAGTGAAGAATTTTTTCTTTATGTGGAACCTCCTGTGTTCTCATTTGTGCCCACTGACCCTTGTCCTGTCACTGGACACCACTGAGAAGAGTGTCTCCATTCTCTTGACATTCACCCTTTAAATACTGATAATCATTAATGAGATTCCCCTCAGTCTCTTTCAGGCTAAACAGCCCCAGGTCTCTCAGCCTTTGCTCGTAAGAGAGATCTTCTGTTCCTTTCATTATGCTCATAGCCCTCTGCTGGACTGTCTCCAGTAGCTCTGGAGAGCCCAGATCTGTATGCAATACTCCAAATGAGGCCTCACAGGGAAGAGTAGAGGGAGAGGAGAACCTCCCTTGTTCTGCTGGCTACACTCTTTTTAATGCAACCCAGGATGCCACTGGCTTTCTTGGCTACGAGGGCACATTGCTGCCTCATGGTCAGCCTCTTGCCCATCAGCACTCTCAGGCCCTTTCCTCAGGATACTGATGTTTATTTTAAAAGGAAACCACCAAGATTATTGGAAATTGGACAAGTAATAGAAAATCAGGAAGTGAGTTCAGTAGATTTAAAGAGCCTGCGTCACTTTTTCTCTTACCTTCTTCAGAAAACGTTGCTGTGCACAAGGAGGTGGTGCCGATGCCAACACCAGAAGCTTTGCTCCCGAATGCACAAAGCAGTGGGATGTTCAAGGGTACAGACAGTGGGGAAAAGCAGAAAATGCTGATGGCTGAGATCATGGTGTCAGGTAGAGTCTGATGATGCCTTCCTTTGCTGCAGGGCTTTGAACAGGTTTGTGGAACAGACAGAAATCAGAGCCCTTAAAGGAAGAAAAGGCTCAGCGTTAAGACTAGTGGCATTCATGCTCCTAATCCACCTTCAAGAAGTTGGGTCTTTGTAATTAGGCCAGGGTTTTTGTTTGTCTCCCTGGATTTTTGCTATCCCAACAAATCTTGATGATATTATTCAAGTTTAGAGAACAAACATCTCTGAAACATTTGTAAAAGTCTCTCATATTTTATAAGTATATTAAATACCTCTGAACAAAACTGCAGTCCAACCACTGAATTTTGCCTATGTTAGGTGACACTTCATCGTTTAGTTGTACAACAGGCTTTGCATACAATATTCAGAAGTTCTGATCCTAAATGACATTTCATTTCCAGCTAGACAAAGACAACAGCCCTAATCATAGAATAGAATCATTTTGGCTGGAAAAGACCTCTAAGATCAATGAGTCCAACCATCTACCTAACACCATCATGGCCATGAAATCATGTCCAGAAGTGCCACATCTACACATTCTTTGAACACCTCCAGGGGTGGTGACTCTACCACCTCCCTGGGCAGTCTGTTCCAATGCCTGAGCAATCTTTAGGTAAATAAACTTTTCCTCATGTCTAGTCTAAACCTCCCTTAGCATACCTTGAGGCCATTTCCCCTTGTTCTGTCACTTGATACTAGAGAAGTGAGATGAACACTCAGCTCACTGCAACCTTCAGGTTGCATTGGCTTGTCATTAACCCTGGAAAGCTATGTTTCAAACTTTGTCTGGATGTTCTGTTTTTTCTTGTTGTTTTGGGGCTTTGGTGGTTGGGATCTTTTCTTAATACCAAGAGCCTCCTTTGATCTATGCAAATGCATCTATTGGTACTTTTGCTTTTGTTTGTGCTGCAGATCAAGATGACTGTACTACACTAGAATGTGATGTCAATGCACAGTGTGTGTTGCTGGAAGATGGAGCTGTGTGCCAGTGTTTGAAAGGATTTACCAGGAAGGGGAAATCATGCTATGGTAAAAAAAGACATTAATACAACTTTCTGGAAAACTGTAGACTGAAGGAGAGGATGAAAAAAACCCTATCTTTTCTCACACTGATACCTCTGCTGCGTGAGCCATCACAGAAAGGTCAATGGTATTGCTTGTTTTGAAAGGGATGGTGAGCAGAGAGTGAGATGAAATGGCTAATTACCACATGCCTTCTTTTCCCCTGAGTCATGAGTGTTAATCCTATTAATATTAACAGGCAACAATGGGGATAGTAGGAATAAAAGCATAATGCATTTATTTATAAAAATTGCCTGATTATAAAAACTCAGCCCATGGACATAATAGCTGATGTATTATTTAGAGGTATGTATTCATGATTCTCTTACAAATTAGTATTCTTGTTATATGTTTGTATAAAAGTGCTTCTTTTTCCTTCCAGCACTAGACAGAGATTCTAACAACAGGATGACACATTGCTCAGAGTGGTTTTTATGTTTTTGGACTTGCATGTAACATAAATGCATGCTCTTTATTCACTCCTAAAGGCTAAGTCTGGAAGGCATTAGAAACAGCATGATTTACCATTTGGGATCAAAGCATGAAGACTCACAGGAGTCTGTGTTGCTATAGAAAGGCGAAAAAAAAAAACCCAAAACCCACAGTGGTGAAATGGGTGTAATTTTATTTTTCACTGCAATATCCCTTTTTTGTTTGTTTGTGGGTTTTTTTGTTTGTTTTGAGCTTATGCATTCTTTCTCAAAGCAAAATTTCTCTCTGAGTAGGGCTTAAGAATATAAAGGCTAGTTTTGAGTAGAATCATTCCCTCCAAAGGGAATTTTTTTTTTTGAAGCAAGTGGTATTTGTGGAACTTCTAGGTCTCCAGTTGAAAGCAGCTGGTTGACTGTCTTAGGCTCTTATAGAATCATTGAACTGTTGAAGCTGGAAGATACCTTTGAGATCATCAAGTCTAACCACTCACCTAGAACTTGCAATCCCATGACTACTGATAAACCATTACCACTAAACCATGTTCCTAAGCGCCACATCCACTCATCTTTTAAATACCTCTAGGGATGGTGACTCCACCTACCTTTTGTAGACCTCCCCCATCAGATTTCATACCAAAAAAAGACCACAAAACCCTTCTCCTCTTCCTGTTTGCTTCCAATGCACAAATGACAAGTGGGAGCATAGTTGAGGGAAACCCGTGATATCCCCAATTCTTTTTCTGGATTTACCTGCTGGTTTCAGGACCCATGTGTCTCCTCTCCTTGTTCTGTCTCCCAGATGTTGATGAGTGTGCTGTCAGTATGGACCACTGCAACCGTAGCGTGTCAAGCTGCATCAACACGGAAGGAGGCTACGTCTGTAAATGCCTGGAGGGCTTCACTGGAGATGGAGTCCATTGCTATGGTACAGGCATGTCTGAGGGCTATGCTGTCTCTGGGAGGCTGAGGCTGGATGAATGAGCAAGAGCCGTGTCTTATGGTTTGGGCTATCCTTGTATCAAGCTGTGAAACTGTCAAATGAGCTGTTTGGGTTCTCCATGAAAAATCTAGTAGGGGCATGGCTCCTAACTTTGGCTCCTCCAAACAGTCAACACCTACAATTTCTTTTTGATTCTTTTGTTACTATGTGAAGTCTGGCAGCCTTAGCAACTGATCAATATGCAAAGCCTGTAGTTGTCAGTGGATACCCTCCTCTCAGTGTTTGCACTCTTTTTAGTAGCTATAGCAGGAGAGAGAGGAAGGCTGAAGGGGAGGAGGGAAGTGGGGGTGAAGCAGTAGAGCTTTATTGGAAATCGTTTCCATGAATATAAACGAAAGCAGATATTGAGTGTGTCATAATACTCATCAAATAATTCCAGGCCTGTTTAATAGGCATGAGGTTCAAGGTGTTGACACTGACAACTCGAGTACATTTAGAGTCTTGTTAATAATCAGAGCCACTGATTTTCTCATCCAGCTCTAATACATTTCTTTAGTTTATTCCCTACATTTCTTAATTTTTAAAATCCATTCTAGCAGTAAATATGAAGGATCAGGAAGTTTTCCTGCCTTCCAGTATTTGAGTAGCACACAGCATGTTCAGAACTTTGTAAGAATCTTGACTTCTCTTTTGTCCTTTTTCCTTCATAGCCTAATTCAAAGTCTGCTAAATTTGACACAATTTGTACATAGCCTTTGCTGGACTTTGATTCTTTAACATAGATAAGGATGTCTGAAACATGAAGAACAATGCAGTGTTGTTATGATACAGAATCACAGAAATCACAGAAACATTTAGGTTGGAAAAGACCCTCAGGATCACCAAGTCCAACCAATAACCCTGCTCTACAAGGTTCACCCCTAAACCATATCCCCAAGCACCACATCCAAATGACCTTTAAACATCCACGATTGACAATTCAATGTCCTCCCTGGGCAGCCCATTCCAAATAGAACTGAAAAGAATTTGGGGTTTGATGACTTGAAATCTACTATAAAACCCAGAAACTGACAAGCAAGTGAGTTTGTACTTCAGTTTAAAATGCCTGCATGCAGGCACACTCTCCAGAAATGTGCCAGTGTATTCAGAGATGCTACAAGATGAGTTCATCTCCTATTGTTGACATCACATTTCTTCGAATATTTTGCAACAGTTTTCTTCCTGTATTTTTGCTTTAAAAAGTGCTCTGAATCCTCCATACTTTTCTGGACTAGATCCTGTTAATTTTACTCTAGGAAAAAATTCCAGTGGCTTAAGCAATAATTTCACACACATTGAGATGGTAGATTTGTGATTTTCTTTCCCCAGAGTAGGTCTGTCACATATATTCTGCTGACTGTTCATAAAATGAATCAGAGGGTCTCAGTTTCTGGCATGTGAACCCTTTTTAGAGTTCTCACCTTTGAGGGGAGTGCTTGGGCACTTAGCATCATTCAGATGCCAGCCTGAGGGGTAAGTACCAACCTGGCAGGAGCTGCCACCAGGGGTTGCCACCAGCAGAGTTTGGGTGAGAGGTGTATATGAACCTTAACTCTTGTTGCAATCAGGTAGCCTTTTTGTAGTAATTCAAAGACTCACTTCATTTTAAGTGTTTGCACAAGATGGATAAACCTGTAGGTTTCTAGACCCCTTCTGCCTAAACCTTTTGTTTAGGCTGGACCAGTTGGGTGGTACAGTGGTGGCCAACTCTCCTTTCCCAAAATCTTCTGCTGCTTTAACATAGAATGCCAGCTGACAGCATTCCAGCACTCATCCAGGGTGCATGTTGTGACTAGCTACGCCAGGAGAATGTCTCTTTCAACTCTGCTGTACTCATTATGGTTCATGGGGAAGCCTTTTATTTCTTCTCCTATGGAGAGCTTCTGCAGCAGTAGAGCATGCTGTGAGGGGCTGGGGAGGCTGTGACTACTTGGTGTAGAAAGTATCCTGGTTGCTTTTCCATTATGATTTCCATGAGGCACATTGACAGAGGGAGAGTCAGTGGTGTTCTTCCCCACTGCCAGGAATCTGCACTGCTGCAGCTGCTGCTCTTGTAATGGAAGATCTGAAGCCTTTCATTTTTCTGACTGCAGACTCTTTGGGTGACAGGTATTGATGAGTGCAAGATGGGATCTCACACCTGTGGAAAGAACATAACCTGCACAAACACAGGAGGAAATGTTACTTGCTTGTGTGCTGATGGTGCTTCTGGAACTGGCATTGGCTGCAGTGAGTAGATGGAGTGAGCAACTGAAATGAAGCAGCCCTTAACTAAGAACTGGGTCCTTGGATAAACTGTTATATCTGGAAATTAAGGAAACCCTGTATAATGACATACTGGGCAGCTTGTGGATTCATTTATCATCACTTTAGGAGGTTGTGCTGAGGTGGACTAAGGAGATCAGATTGGAGTTTAATTTGGAAATACCTACATGAAGGTTCAATGCTAATTGTCACTGGCAAATCTTTCTAATGGCCTTCACAGTCTATGACAGAAGTAAAAGCTCCTTGGAGGTAGCATTTTTGGATGTGATTTTAGTCTGTGTCATTTTTCAAACTTCCAAGCTGCACCAGGGGAGGTTTAGACTGGATACTAGGAAATATTTCTTCACTGAAAGGGTTCTCAGACACTGGAATGGTCTGCCCAGGGCAGTGGTGGAGTCACAGTCCCTGGAAGTGTTTAAGCAGCATGTGGTCCTGGTGCTTAGGGACATGGTTTAGTGTTGACCCTTCAGTGCTGGGAGGAGGATTGGACTGGGTGATCTTTGAGATCTTTTCCAACCAGATGTATTCTGTCATTCTTTCCCTCTGCAGAAGGCTGACACAAGAATTGCACGTAAGTCCCAATTAACTCTTCAGAACAAGCTAGTCTTTCACAGCCAGCAGCTAATTTTTCAAAAAGGCTCTGAAACTCTTTAGAAAATCTGAT
Source organism: Indicator indicator (assembly GCF_027791375.1). Lineage (NCBI taxonomy): Eukaryota > Metazoa > Chordata > Aves > Piciformes > Indicatoridae > Indicator > Indicator indicator. The sequence goes on from NC_072017.1 coordinate 37,443,874, forward strand.
TGCCAAGTTAATGAAGGGAGCTGCTAAAAATTCAGTGCTATTGACTATCTGGCCATCATTTCAGTATCTCAATGTGACAGCAGCAATCTCTGAAAATGTGGAGCTGAGCGACTCATTGTCTTGGTGTCTGCCCTCTTCATCAGAGTGAATTTTCATAGAATCATAGAATTTGGGTTTGGATTGGAAGAGGCCTTAAAGACCACCTAATTCTTGCCTCCCTGCCATGGGCAGGAGCACCTTCTGCTAGACCAGCTTGCTCAAGGCCCTGTCCAATCTAGTCTTGAACACTACCACAGAGGGGGCATCCACAGCTTCCCTGGGCAATCTGTTCCAGTGTCTCACTTCCCTCACTCTCAAGAATTTCTTCCTAATATCCAGTCTAAATCTGCCCTCTTCCAGCTTAAATCCTTCCCCTCTTTTTCCTATCACTGCAAGCCCTTGTAAAAAGTCCTTCCTCAGCTTTTTTTTCTCCTACTCTAGATCAAATGATTGCCTGGTGGTGGAAGGACACTGTATAATTGTCACAGGTCTGTTTCTGCAGGAAAGAAGAAGGAAATTATGCCTTTTTAAAAGCAGAACACCTATGAAGATCCTCCTCCCTCCCCTTTCAGTTACTTAAGCTTTCAGTAGTTTCAGGTGTCACTCAGGAAATGATAATTGCAAGTGATGCATGACTTGGAAGAAAAGCCTTCTAGGTCCCTCAGCTATAAGTTTGATCCTATGTCTTCATGGGTGTTAACCACATAGTGGTTTAGCTCTTTGCCTAATAAGCTCTTAGAGCAAGATGAAATTTTCTTTGCAGAGCACAGTCACATCTGTGGTTCACTAAAATCACTCCTTCCTTTCCATTCAGGCTCTTTGCTGTGGCAGTTCTCCTGCAAATGAAATTTTAAAAAACAAGTGTCATTGAAGGTCACCTTGCAATAAAACTGGTGTGAGTCATAACACTCATCCCATGAATGTGTGAGAGCAATTAGGTGTGCTTCTGCTAAGCTGTACAGCTGGAAAGTCTTTGGTTCTGACCTATAGATTTGCTGTAGATGTTTGCTCCTCACCTATAGATTTGCTGTAGCATTAAAGCAGGCAAGAAAGCGTTACATTTGTGTGAGGGTATGTCTGTACTGTAGGTCATGCTGTGCAGAGATCATAGTCACAAAATCATTAAGGTTGGAAAAGACCTCTATGATCATCAAGTCCAACCAACAACCCAGCAGCACCAAGCTCACTAAACCATGTCCCTAAGTGTCATGTCTATAGGTTTTTTGAACACCTCCAGGGATGGTGACTCCACCACCTCCCTGGACTGTTCCAATGCCTGACCACTCTTCCTGTAAATAAATCTTTCTAATATCCAATCTAAACCTCCCCTTGTGCAACTTGAGGCCATTTCTTCTTCTTATCACTAGCTACTTGGAAGAAGAGACCAACATCCACCTCACGACAAAACTTTAAAACTGGTTAATTTGAATATCTGTGCAGGTGACCATGAGTGTGATTCAGAGCAGACTGCAGAACCCTGTGAAGAACTGGGTCAACACAGTTCCCTGCTTCCCCAGGGACATACCTGATAACATTCCTAACAGGGCTGTTTTCCTGTACCTGAGCTAGCTTGAAACAAGAAAAAATATTATCTACAGCCACACACAGATGGAATCAACTAGGACAAGAGGAAATGGCCTCATGTTGCACCAGGGGAGGTTTAGATTGGCTATTAGGAAAAATGTCTTCCCTAAAAGAGTGGTCAGGCATTGGAACAGCCTCCCAGGGAGCTGGTGGAGTCACTGTCCCTGGAGTTGTTAAAAAAATGTGTAGACATGGCACTTCAGGGCATGTTTTAGTGGGCATAGTGCTGCTGGATTGATGGTCTGAGAGGCCTTTTCCTACATTACCGATTCTATGATTCTGTAACTGGATGGCAGCAGAGCAGCAATAATCAGCATAGTGACAAGCTGCATGTGAAAACTTCTCAGTCTGAGATCCAAGTGCTTGAGATAGAGTCGCCCTTCACTTGTACATCTGACTGGTGCTTTGTGATGGTGGGTATTTACCACACACTAAACCTGCACAAGTTGCAGAAGTCATCTAAGTGTAGTTAAACAGGCAGGCAGTGCAGATTATTTTAAGACCTTTACTCACACACCTAAACAGGCAGAATGCAGCCAACCTCCCTGGGTCATTCACTGCAAATCTAGAATCAAGCATATTTATTATTTTGATCTTGAGTTCTGATATACAAGGTAAGGAAATGGGTAAAAGACAAGACATTGGTTGAAATTAGAGGTTTTAACTACTTTCCTACCTTGAAGTTTTGACACTCTTTCATAAGATCATGTTGCCAGTGCTGCCAGAAGTTTGAGGTATCCTTTTCAAATCCTGTGTTTCAGAATCTACTGTCCCCCCCACTGCTGTCAACAAGGAATATTCCACACACCCCATGCAAGTTGATGTTGTAGGATGCCCTCCTTCGTACGAGTCCTACTGTCTCCACGGTGGAGTGTGCAATTATGTTTCTGATCTCCAAGACTATGCCTGCAAGTGAGTAGAGGGATATGTATTGTCTGTGCTGATGAATTGTACCCTTAGGGCTCAGCTGAGTGCCGGCAGTGAAGTGTTTGCCCATAAATTATCTGTTCATCACTCATGATAGCAGTTATCATTACTCTGTTCTTTCCTGTAAGTGATCACTCTAAGCGCTCACTCCAAGTGCTCACTCCAGCCACCTAACTGATCGTAGGATGGGATTTGCTGCCGAAGCACTCAGATCTTTGCTTTAGGCATGTAAGATAACTTGTTAAATGCATTGGTGCTCATGGCTTTAAAAAGAGGTGCTGGTTGTCTCTCCTGTGTATATTGTGCTGGTTTGTACTGCTGGTCTTGCTGTTCATGTGCAGGATGGGGTGGAAGAGGACACCTATGTCTTGTCTTCTCTGATTGAGTCCAGGGATAAGTCTGGTATCAGCATCTTCCCTTACAGTTTGAAGAATCCTGGTCCCTCCAGAAAGGGTAGAACATGATGATCCTCTTAAAAATAGGGAGAGTAGAAATGAGACCTCAAAAACAAGGCCTTCTTCCTCCTGATTATATTTTTGTGAAGGCTAATTCCTGGTTCCCTAAATGCAGTTACTGATAAAACCAAAGAGAATCTCGTATCTCCAGAAGCAGAGCTTGGCCCTGGGCAGTGTGATAGCCTAGTCCCTTGGGGTAATAATTTCTTCAAAACTGTTAGTGCTGGGGTTTCGTTGTGTGACTTGATTATATTTGAATCTGTGTTATATCCTTCTTGCAAATCAAGCATTAAAATGTTTATTGTGGGACAAATCCAATGCCTGCCTTCTTCCCTGGGATCTCTTCTGGGAGGACTTGTTCAGAGGATGAGTGCTGTTCTGTAGTAGGCAAATCTCCCTCTGTGTCTCAGTAACTTGAGTGGCCCTGGTATATGGCCTGACTCACCCTGGAGTGAGGAGAGCAAACTTTCTGCTGAAGGGTTTCTCTGACTCACCGTTCTTCCAGACCTTCCTTGTACTGCACTGAAGGAACCTATGCATGCAACCATTCCTGCAAGCACTGCCAAGTCCTAGAATTTCTTAGTTTCAAATATGAGGCATCTCCCCTGCCTACAGATCTCTGTACCTGCAGGAATATGAAAAGTACTTATTTGATGTACACACATGGAAAAAAGTGGATAATTTGTGCCATGAATTTAGAATCGTGGTGCATATGTTTCCCTCTGGCTGAAAAGTGTCCAGAGAAAGGGCCATAAGAACAAAGCCCTGCCATAGGAGGAAAGGATTAGAGAACTGGGTTTGTTCAGCCTTGAGAAGAGAAGGGTTAGAGGAGACCTTGTTACCATGTACCATAAAGGGTGGCTACCAAGAGGATGGAGACTCCCTCTTTACAAGGAGTCATACGGACTAGCCAAGGGGTGATGAGGACAAGTTACTGCTGGGGAGATTCCAGAAGAAAATATTTCCCCATGAGAACAGTTAGACATTGGAATCATCTTCCAAAGGAAGTAGTGGATTTGCCTACACTGGTCTCAGATTCTCAAGGTCTTAAGACTCAGCTTGGCGGGTGCTGGGCCAGCTCCTTTCAACTACGCTATCAACTAGAAAGGTTGGACCAGGTGATCCTCGATGTCCCTTCCAACCTGGCATTCTGTGCATTTCATAAGTCCAGGAATGCCCTTTGTCAAAGCCATTACAGGAGCTGGACTCATAGTCAGATCTGGTATTTGTAATGAATTAGTAGTGTCAATTTAGAGGCACTGAAAACTATCATTTCATACCTCACTGAGTTTCTTCTATTGAAACTGAAGGGTCTACAAGTGGAGAGCTTTCAAACTGGATCGCATCTGTTTTCTTTTGTTACTTGTTAGTGTGTAACAAGAATCCAAATGTAAGTATTCTTCAGTTCTGGAGGTGGAAGCTGTTTAATAAATTGCTGCATAAGCACAGCTTAATTATGTACTTGGGGGCCAGGATTTGTGAGTTCTCCCCTTGCTGGAGTCTCACACTGCTGAATTTTTCACTAGATGGCAGCCTTCATTCGTGTAGCCTGTAATATGTTAAACCTCCAAACCAAGTAGTGGAAAAATGTTATCCACCAAAAATATCTTGCAAAAATCACACACCAGATAGGATTTGTATTCAAATTACTAAAAATTCTTACAGTAGACAGTAGATCTCCTAGCTTGTCTGGATTTTCTTGTGATCTTACATCTAAAAATGAGCATTTTTTTGCCTTCCAACATACATACCTTTCTAATTTGTGACAGCATCAAGAGTGCTTGTGCCTGAGTCAAGGAATGCTGATACAATGTTTTCAGGACACTAATTAAAATCTGCTTCAGGTCAAGTCCTGCTTTTTTCACTCATTTGACTTGAGTAAAATTAGACCAATAAGAATTGTGAGAGGGATTTGAGTGTACATTGCTGAGAGATTGTTATGAATTGAATAAAGATTTGTTTCTTTTACTTTCATTATTCCCTTTTTTTTGATCTCTCACCTTGGACAGGAAAACCAGACTGAGATAGTTTTTGACCTATTTATTTCTCACTTTCTAGTAATTTTTATTTGAGGATTTCATGCACTGTAAAGATATTTCTGTGTTGGGTTTGACAGTGTTCCAAACAAATAAATAAACAAAATCTACCTACAGAAGAATTACAATATAAAGATATTTCTAAAACTACCTACAGAAAAAGCTGGTATTAAAACTAAAATATAAAGATTTTTTTTTACAACTACCTACAGAAAAAGTTTGCATTAAAATTAAAATATAAAGATGTTTCTAGAACTACCTACAGAAGAAGCTTGTATTAAAATGAAAAGATGAAAATATCTCTAACTCACCCAAGTTGTTTTTTCCTTTGAACACTTTCATTCGTCTTTTATTTTTAAATAAGAATTCAAATGAAAATTTGATTCTCTTAACCAAATGGTCCTGAAAATACAAGTCCTCTATTTCAAACAAAAGGAGGCTTCCTGCTAGAAGCAGTTAAGTGGAGAAACACTACTGATACAGAAAGATTCAAGAGAAAATTATTTTTTCTGTTTTTAACCAAGGGAATCTGGAAATTATAGCCTCTCTGTATAATTAAATAGGTGATTTAATAGGTTTACAAAAAACAAACAAACAAACAAACAAACAAAAAAACCAACCAAACACCCAACCCTTTTGATACTGGATTCTACAGATTTTGACAGCTCTTCCTTTAAAGTCATTTTGTCTTCACCACTATGAAATTCAGCCAGATATTTCCATAGAGGTTGCCAATGGTAAATCAATAGGCAAGGTGAGTGAAGTGATGATGTGGGGCCTTTTCTGTGCTGCCTGTTGCAAGGTGTGCTCGCTTCCTTTTGGCAGCTGTGTGACCGGCTACGTCGGGGAGCGGTGCCAGTTCAGCGATCTGGAGTGGTGGGAGCAGCAACACGCCGAGCGGGTGAAGATGAGGAACATCACCATCACAGTCTGTGTAGCAGTGCTGGTTCTCCTGCTGCTGCTGGCGTTCCTGGCTGCCTACTGCCACAGGTAGTGCTTCCAAATGTGTGCTGTGAATGTGTGGCACAGGGCTTGAGCTGTTGTGCCTTTTACAGAGGGCTTGTGGAGAACACCGTGAGCTGTTCCTCAGCTGGTGAAAACTGCCATATCATCCTTGTTCCTCCTTTGCTTTTCAGTAACTGGATCTATGAATAATTCAGAAATTTCTGTGAGTACTCTGTGAGTACCTGCAGTACTCACATTGGTGTCACTGAGTGATGTGTGTCTGAGGGGAAGGAGAACAAACTTTATTAGGTTTGAACAACATCCATAATTTGTATTGATGAGAGAGATCAGGAGCATGACCTTTACTTCTTCCTTAGTTTCCATTAAGATTTCTGTATGTCTGAAATTCTCTGTTAGGGTTTGCCTCTTCTCTGCTAGCTATCCCATCACTTTGGTTTTGCTTCCCTTTCAGTGTAGAGTCACACCTGAAAGTTTCCTTGCTGCTGAGAAAAGCAGTGTACTAACCTTCTAATAACAAACTCCCGAGCTGGTACCTCCAGCAGCGAATGTGAAAGCAGTTTTCCTGATGTCAGAAAGAAGAAAAATCAGGGATGTGAGCCTGGGGCACATCTGTTGTAGAGGTATTCCCTGGAATTTTCCATGGCTGTAGTGAATTGTGCAGGTTTGGAGTTCTTTTTATTTTTTTTTTCTCCATGAGAAGAATCCTTACAGTCACTACTTAAGAACCCAGTCTGATGTGAAAGTAAATGTCATTGATGTCCCTTGGACATTCAGCATTTAATAATTCAGAGTCTTTTGGCCATGACCTTGGCAGATAACTGTTCTCAGAGGCTCTTATTCAAATGCATATTTATATTTATATTTAAAGGTAAACAAACAAAAAGCCAGACAGCAGCAAAATCAGTTCTGCTTCACGCTAAGCTGCCCTCCATGTGCAGGAGTTTGGTTTGTGGTTGGGGTTAATTTTAAAATTAGACTCTCCTGGGCATAAAAGGTTGAGCTACCAAAGAAGTTAACTGTGGAAACTGACATTTCCTAGTCTTATTAAATGGTTCCTAGTATATTTAGTCCATAGAAGTAGAGAAGCTGCCACACTTCTTATTTCTATAAACTAATGGTAGAGACCCAGAATTAAAAACAAAGACCAACTGATGTGTTTTCATGACCTGGGACTCAGAAGTGGAAAGATACATAGAAAATAGACAAATTGTGAGATACTTGTGTTTCCATATATACCATATGTTTATATGTCATATAAACTATCATGAAAAATAGCCAGAATATGGCTTGGTTTAAGGTGTGAAGATATTAAATCTCTCCTCTTTTTCTTTCTCATGTCATTTCTGTCCCCTTTCTCTCTTGCCAAATGCTTTTGATCACTATAACTATTTACCTCAACAACAAGTTTCCAATTACATGATTGACAGAATTTCTACTGCAGCTATTACTAGCAAAACCAGCTCAAAATGAAAACACTGACCTAAGATGTCTATTTAACTGGCATCCTCCAACCCAGTGTTTGGGTTGAAATTTCTGTACTGCCTTTTCACATCATCTGCCATATTTTGAAAGCTACCAATTAAGTCTGTGATAGTCCTGTTCCCCTGTAAAATCATAGAATTATTAAGGTTGGAAAAGGCTTCTAAGATCTTTCAGTCCAACTGTCAGCTGATGACCACCATGCCTCTAAACCATTCCTCAAGTGCCATACCTACATGTATTTTGAACACCTCCAGGGATGGTGACTCTGCCCCTTCCCTAGGCAGCCTGAGAGCAACATCAGACCATCCAATCATCTACCTCAGTAGAGGCTGGAGTGACCCAAAACATGACAGCTTATTAGCCAAAATTTCACATATATGTTACAGAAAAGTCTTCCTTCTACTCAGAACATAAATTATAAACTCATAGAGACGTAGAATTGTTAAAGGTTAGAAAAAACCTCCAAGACCATCAAGTCCAACCGTTGACCCAGCACTGCCATGCCCAATAAACCATGTCCTGAACTGCCATGCCTACACAGCCCTTGAACACCCCCAGGTATGATGACTCCATCACATCCCTGGGCAGTCAGTTTCAGTGCCTGACCAACATTTATCATGTAGAAAACATACAGCAGCATATAGGCAGGTCATGGCTAAGCATCAAGAAAAACAATCTGAAGTGCCCTTCAAATAAAATACAGATTGTTTATGCTGGGCAACCTGTTCTGTCATTAGGGGGTCCTAGTGTTGGGGGAAGGTTGACCATAAGCCAGCAATGTGGTGTTGTAACCAAGGTCAATCTATTCTGGGGTGTAATAGAAGGGCTGTGGTTAGTAGGTCAAGAGCAATTCTCCTCCCCCTCTATTCTGCCCTGGTGAGGCTGCATCTGGAACATTTGTGTCCAGTTCTGGGCCTCTCAGTTCAAGAAGAAGCTCAGGGAACTGCTTGAAAGAGTCCCACACTGAGCCCCAAAAATGATTAAGGGAGTGGAACATCTTCCTTATGAGGAGAGACTGAGGGAGCTGGGGCTCTTTAGTTTGGAGAAGAGGAGACTGAGGGGTGACCTCATTCATGTTTATAAATATGTAAAGGGTGAGTGCCAGAGGATGGAGTCAAGCTCTGCTGGGTGATGTCCAATGACAGCACAAGGGACAATGGGTGGAAGTTGAGGCATAGGAAATTCCATGGAAACAGGAGGAATTTTTTTTTTCACTGTGAGGATGACAGAACACTGGAACATGCTGCCCAGGGGGGTTATGGAGTCTCCTTCTCTGGAGATATTCAAGACCTGCCTGGATGCATTCCTGCGTGATTTGGTATAGTTGATCCTGCTCTGACTGGATGATCTTTCGAGGTCCCTTCCAGCCCCTAACATTCTGTGATTCTGTGATCATTTTACTACTATTTTACCATTTTTCATATTAGCAGTCCCAGTCTCACCTTTTACTGGAGAGAATTACTATGTTTTTAAGAAAAACATTTGAATGCACAGGAACATGTTACAGAGAACCTGGTGAGAAAGTTCATGGTGGTGACAGGTTCTTGGTTTTAGCAAAAAAACCCAATTGTTATTTTCATTCTAATTTCACAAAGGAAGCAACATATGGTAATTACTGCAGATGCTCTCTCCCTGTGAATGTGATGTGAAAATAAAATAATTTTTCCCACTTCGTTTGGTACATATCTATTAAATTTCATTTCAAATAGATCAAGTAAAGGGATATTATAATGTGAGACTTCTGGAATTAGAAGAGCATAAAGATGATTTTGTTAGCTGGCATCTAGGAGGAGGAAAAACCATGCATGTAAAGTCAGCAAAGATGTACTGATGTGGATCTCCAGCAGCGTAAATGAACTCCTTTTCCTTATGACTGTGTTTTCTATGTTGGAATTTAATACTGCCTTATAAATGATTGATGTTTAACAGCAAAAATAATAATTTTTGTATTTATGGAACTAACCATTTAGAGGTGATTATTCATATCGTTTTCCAGCTCCAGGTTGTACTTTTGGCTTTTTTTTTTTTTTTTGTTCCCCCATGAGATATTCTGTTGGTCATGCTTTTTCCTGCCTGAGATTAATGTCCTAGCTCCAAGCTTTTTGAGGCTTTCAGGACTTTTTAATAGACATTTCTGAAATTGTTGTTTTTTCATAAGTGATGCAGATGAACATAGGAGTGGCTGTATTGGAACTCCACTACTTAATGACTTCTTTTCCTGACAAGCCACTTTGCAGTAATTGACAGTAACACACCCTTTCAAATCCATGAAAGGAAACAAGCTGTATGCCCCTTCTACAATTACTAAAACCATGTGAAAATGATTAAAATATCTCCAAAACCCATTTCAAAACAGCCTGAAAATGATCAAAATATCTTCAGAAATCATTAAAAATGCCTGAAAATAATCCAAATAGCTTGAAAAGACATTAAAAAGTCCTGGAAAAGAAAATCTCTTAAAAATAACTAAAAAGGCATGAAAAGAATTGAAATCTCCTCAAAAGTAACTAAAAAGGCATGAAAAGAATCAAAATCTCATTAAAAATAACTAAAAAGGCCTGAAAATAATCAAAATATCATAAAAAATAACTAAAAAGGCCTGAAAATAATCTAAATCTCATCAAAAATAACTAAAAAGTCCTGAAAAGAATCCAAATCTCTTCACAAATAACTAAAAAGGCCTGAAAAGAATCAAAATCTCATTAAAAATAACTAAAAAGGCCTGAAAAGAATCAAAATCTCTTAAATATTGTTAAAAATGCCTGGAAATTAGCAAAATATCTTAAAAAAATCATTAAAAATACCCCAAATAAGCAAAACATCTTCATAAATCATGCATAATAATGTGAGAAACGAAACAGCATCTGTTTCTCCCAGAGCCAAATCCTTTGTTTCAGCTTTTTTTTCTGTTGCAGAAGTCAGAACGTGTATAAGAAGAATCTCTACGCAGAAGCGATAAGAGACGCCAGCAGCTGCGCTGACAACGAGAACGTGACACCTACCAGCTACAAGTCTCAGGTGACTATGCTAACGTGGAGTGGAAAGGGAAGCAGGAAGGATCAAAGAGTGTTAGGGATCCACTTGAGATTATCCATCAAATAATTCACATCTTAAATATATTAAATAGCTGCTAGAGTCATCAAGCGCTTTGCTGTGAACCCTAGTTCAGCTTACCTCATTGTTATCCCTCAAAGTTCACAGCTGCCTGGATGTATTGCAACCATTAGCCAGTGTTATTGTTAGCTTTGAACACAACACTCGGGGAACTGTGTTCTAAATTAAGGAAATGGCAATGTGATGACATGGCATATCACAGGGTTGTTTGCACAGGATAGTGTGCCCTCTGTGGAAAAAAAAAAAAAAAAAAAGGCTTCTTGGAAGCCAAGTATTGTGTGCTGCATGAGATGGTGAACTCTGTTTTGGGCGCTGATGAAGTGAAAGGTCTTCATATTAGAGGCTGCTGCCTTGTAAAGACAAATAGCTAGGGTGTTACTGGGTAGTTTGGGAGGGAATGTACAATACCAGTTTTGCACTGGTGTAGGTAGAAATGCCACCATGATCTGGGTGTACTGGCCTGTTTCTGTTCTTGGTGGTGAAGCTGCACCAGAGAATTTGGCCCCATAAGAACTGATTTAAGGACATGGTTTTCACTGGCAGTAAAATATTAGACTGCTGAGTGAAACCTGAAGTTGGCAATGTGGCACAATTATTACCTGTGGCTACTTCTGTGCCCAGTGTGAGACTCCTTTCTTGCCCTGAGAGCTTGCCTGTGCATACACGCTATTCAGCTCTGAATAAGCCACTGTCCAGGTAGCATCACATAGCTAAACAGCCTGCACTCTTCAGAACAAGCACAGTTATCCCAGTGGAAAAACCTACTGAAAGAGTTTATACTTTTACAAGATCAGCAACAAACTCCAGTGAAGCATACACCTTTTTACTGGGGTACCTGCACATGTTTTTCTAGTATAGCTACTACTTCGAGGCTTTAAAGCCTTCCCCACCCAACTAGAGTTGGAAACGCACAAGAACCATGTGTATAGTAGTTGTGGTCACAAAAGAATTTGACTTCAAATGGCCTGAGGTTTGAATATTCTAAATTTTTGGGTCCAGAAAGAAATTAGCTTGTTCTAGTAAGAGTCTGCTTGAGAGATTGAGTATCATGAAATATTTATAGTGCAAATCCAAGGATTTTTAATCAGCCCAAAGAAGGTCTTGCAAATAGTTTAGACTTGAGTGTCTGGCAGGATTTGTGAGTGATTTTGATACACGCTATCAAACATGCTTTGGGAGTACTGAATTGACTTTACCCTGGTTACAACATATTGTTCCTTGGCTGGTCAAACACATACTCTTATGGACCTTTCTGACCAGCACTTCACTTCTCCAGCAAATGTGCTGAGTCATGGTGATGCCATCATTTGTTCACAGCAGACACCAAAAAATGCAGCTTGCAAAGTATCTGGGGATAGGAAAATCAGAAACATTTGTTGGGACAGAGAACGGTTCGTTGCCAGAGGGCAGTGCTCTAGAAGACCTGTGGCTCATCAGTTCTGTCCCCACCTGCTGTTGTCCCCACAGTTAATGCTAGCAGGCAATTACATTTTCGCTGAGTATAGGAGCAATTAGACAGCTAAGCAATGAACTGAATCAACCAAACCAAATCCAACCTGCTCATCTATTACACACTTGTGTTAAATTCTACCATGCATTTGTGAACTGGGAGACATGAAACACATTAACAATTTACTGCAAATGGTTTGTTGCAGGCTGGAAGAGGAAGTCACTGACACTTTGCTAATTATTGCTGCTTGCACACTAATGGATTCCTGTGGTTTCATGCATATGATTTTTTATTTATTGTTTTTTCTCTGCACTGATGTAGCCATCGAGTGTTAAATTCACTGGGGCATCAGGATTCCAAAAAGCAGCAAGAAGTTATCCATTTCTACTATTCACTTAAAGTGGTTTATTGGGGAGCTTTATGTAAAAAAAAATAAAAAAAAAAAAAAGATTGTACAACAGAAAACTCCACAACTGTTAAGGTACTGGAATAGGTTTTTGGGTGCTGTTGATTTACACAGCATTAACAGTCCTAAGGCAGAACTTAGTATGGTGACTGGATATAATTATAAAGAGCTCTTGAAATTCACCCTTGTAGCTTGCTGCTACTGCTTTTGTACTACTGCTCAGTTGTGAGGCTGGGGAGAGGGAATGGAAAGGCTTTCTTGCTCTTTCTAGGCTAGTGTAAAGAAAAACAAGATTTTACACAGTCACAAGTATCAAATTCTGGGTATCATGACACTGAAACTATTCCTATAAATTCTCCAAGTGTCATTCACTTTTCCTTTCTACTCTGCCAGCAAAGGCTACATTTACATGAGAGTATATCTGGATATATTTTTTTCATTCATATCAGCCAGGCTAGGCTTGTCCTAAGGAAATGTAAACTTTAGTACACTTCTGCACATGCTTGGATTTTGATGCTATTCTGAGACTTTTCATCCAGCAAGTGTTCTGCTTTACACAGCCAAAGAGAATTTGCAGAACTGTACGTAGCTGCATCTCTTTCACAGGTCTGTCACATGTAGGTTAGCAGCTGTAAACCTACAGATTTTATGTGAATGAACTTGTGCCTAAATAGCTGCACCTGCTATATCTGTGATCTATCCACATAAATCCACCCATTATCCACCTGGACCGCTGAATCTGTCAGTCCTTCTGCTGGAACATCTTATTTACAGACCTTTTCTCCTCTGCTTCTGTCCTTTAAACATTCCCCCTTTACAGGATCTCACTCTTTCCTTCTAAACTATTTCAGTACCGTGCTTCACCTTGGTTTTCTCTATCTCTGTTTTTGTAGTTTTCCCTCTGATTTTTACAGCATGTTCCCTTGGAGGCTCCTGTCTGAGGTGTCGCTTTGACTGTCACTGTGGGACAATGAAATTGCACCCCCAAAGTAGTGCTGTGAGCCAGAAAGCAAGACTTGCTTCTTTCCCTCTCCAGTTTCCTGCTGTCTGGTTGTGGGTCTTTTTAGTACTTCAAAAGTGGCCCTCAATACTATGGAGAGGGTTTGTTTTCATGAATTTTTGTTCTTTCATCTGGAAAGGTTGATGTGCAAGGAAAGAGAGTGGATAGTTCTTTACTAGACTGGGACTGCATGCTTTCCAAAGAAAGATTGGGGCTGTCATCAACTCAAATGTTTAATTATCTGCAGGGGAAGGGTCACCCCAGAAGCCAGGATGACCTTTTTCCCCCTGCTGTGGTTGGAGCATGTAGCCCTTCCAGTCTGCCTCTTGGGTTTCAGAGAACCAGTCCATTTGATATTAACTTGGGTTCTGTGTGTTTTGTGCACCCTGTACGTGTTTGCAGTTTGCGGTTGTGAAGGAGTGTAGCAGCTCTCCGGAGGCTAACGTGGTTGATCTGATTGAGTGTGAGACAGCAGATCCTCATCCTGCCTGCCCCTCAGAATGTGGTGAGTAGGATTTCCTTCTTTGTGAGATCTCTCTTCACCTTTGTAACAGCAGGAGTAGTGCATTGTAGAGGAGACAGAGAATTCAGAATTTTATTTCTGGCCCTTTTCTGTGCACAGCAGAAGCCATGGTTGTGTTGCTGTGAGGAGACCACTCGGTCCTTCACTTTGCAGATCATTCATGAGGAATTACACTACGACAGAGTTTTCACTCCTGATAGTATCCTATCGTATTTTTGCATTTCTACAGAGCTTTTCACAGCTTTGTTTTGTCACAGGTGAACTTATACCCAGCATACCGATGGGGAACGTGTATCCGTGCAACTGTGTACTTTGACATTCCTTCTTCATTCAGGCAGGATAACTGGAATGGTGTGAGGAGTCCAGGTCTCCCCAGAAACCTTTTGCCCTACAGCAGCAACTGCAGTTCTGCTTTTTATGTTAAACAAGATGTCTGATTGCTTGGGGAGTGTTGGGTGTTTAAACAGAGATGAGATGAGTGAAGATGTGTCTCCAGTCCCTGGATGAAATATCAGCAGGCAGCACAGAAGCACACAGCAGGCTTCTAGGGCCCACTGGCTACCACCTGGACCACTCTGAGTTTTAGGAAGTGCTGCCTTCTAGATGGCAACTGAGCCTCCTAATTGCTCTGATGATGAAAAGCTGAGCATGAGCCAATAACATGGGCTTGCAGCACAGGCGGCCTGTCGCATCCTGAGCTGCATCCAAAGGAACATGGGCAGCAGGTGGAGGGAGGAGATTCTCCCCTTCTGCTCCACTCTGCTGAGACCCCACCTGGAGCACTGTGTCCAGTCCTGGATCCCTCAGTCCAGGAAGGACATCATACTATTGGAACAGGTCTAGATGAGATCATAAAAACAATCAGAGGGGTTGGAGCACCTATTCTATGAGGACAGGCTGAGACAGTTGGAGTTGTTCAGCTTGGAGAAGGCTCCGGGGGACTTTTTTTGGCCTTTCAATACTTACAGGACCCGATAGGAAAAACGGGGACAGACTTTTTAGCAGGGCCTGTTGTGACAGGACAAAAGGTGATGATTTTAAACTGAAAGAGGGAGATTTAGACTAGCAACAAGGAAGAACTTTTTGACACTGAGGGTGATGAAACACAGGCCCAGGTTTCCCAGAGAGGTGGTAGATGCCCCATCCTTTGAAACATTCCAGATCAGATTGGGCAAGGCTCTGAGCAACCTGATCTAGTTGCAGATTTCCCTGCTGACTGTGAGGGAATTGGATAATATGACTTTTAAATGTCCCATCCAGGCTAAAGCATTCTATGATTCTATGAGAACTGATGGAGAAAGACTGCTGTCACTCTAACCATTTATCATGCATACCTCCTAACTGCAGAAGTTACTGGAGAACCTGGTTTGCCTCAGTCAGTTACAAATAGGCAAAGACAAAGGTTTGAGGATATTTGAACGGGCAGGCATCTTGCAAGAGTTTGAAAATTGCCCATCCTGTCTCTAGACATGCTGGGGAGTCATTTTATTAATCAGTAGAAAATATGCCTCACATTTACTTGATTGGACTAATATTGTGAACATGTGTAGAACTGTATTGTCCAGAGAAGGATGCCTGATGTTTCCCATTAGAAGGCTCTGTTTTCATTTAAAGCTTTATCAGATCCAGCTATTGCAGCAAAAATTTCCCATAGCAGGTGCCTGATTTTTTTGCCTAGTTGAAAACTTGAGCAAAACTGGTTCAACCATTTTAGGCAACAAGACTGGTAAATAATCTGATGTCTTTTCTAACATGTTGAATTTCTCATACTATGCAGTGAACAACTCTAAGGTCTCTTGACTTTGGAGAAGGTGGTTTAATTTTGACAGGCAGTTAATCTTCCTGTCACAGACCTGATTTTTCCTGTTCTCATGTATTAAACCCAGAAAGCCACGAAATTTTTCTAGGGCAAGTAATTTCTTAAAATCTGAAGAAAGTGCTGTATTTTGCCTCCTCTCTTGACATGAGTTAGTTTTGTAATTTTCTGAACCAAATTCACAGAATCACAGAACAATAGAGGTTGGAAGGGACCTCTGGAGACCATCTAGTCCAACCCCTCATGCTAAACCAGGTTCACCTAGGGCAGGCCACACAGGAACGCATCCAGGTGCGTTTTGAAACTCTCCAGAGAACAAGATTCCATGACCCCTCCGGGCAGCCTGTTCCAGTGCTCTGGCGCCTTCAAATTATTTTCATAGGTTTCCTCTCTCAAAGCTGCCATTAGTTTTCTTTCGGTTTAGTTGTTTTGAAGCTTCTGAGATGGTTTTTGGTAATGTGTATCTGTTTTCTGCGGTAGGAGAACAGCGTATAACATATGACAGAGCAGCAAAGACTTCTTTGGTGGAGGAGGAGAAACAACAAGACTGTCAACAAGAGGTTCCTCTCGGTGAGAAATCTTGTCAGCCCATGCGAATGGTGAAGGGTAGTCCCCAGGCTCCCTGGAGTATCCACCATAAGCCTCTGCTAGAAAGGGAACCCTGTGAGCTTGTCCCAGCCAGCCTACTGATGCAGCCAGACTAGAGGCAGCCTGCTCTGGAGTTGGAAAAGGAAGAAGGATGAAGTCAGTAGAGAATGGGAACTCATGAAGCACTGAAACAAGGCTTGTTTTTTGTTTTTTGTTTTTTTTTTTTTTTTAATTAAAAACTGCTCTAGAAGAAAAGCACAAATCAAAACAGAACAGAGAAGTCCTTGCTACTCCTTTCCTGTCATCTCTGCTGGGAAGAATTACTGCGAACAATGTATTAGCAATGAGTTTTCTCAAGTATCACTTTAAGGTTCACTGCTGCTAACTTCATTAACTGCCTACTAAAAGGACACCGAGGGGAAAAGAGATGGGTGGATGATGTATCAGAGATAAGTACTTTCTAATGGAGTGGTCTTTATGCACACACAGAGTCCAAATTGCCTAGAAAATGGTCCGCAAGGACAACTGCAGAGATACTGCAATGGAAGATGATGCAGGAAAATGAGTTTAAAATTCATCTTGTTATTAAAATCTTGTCTGAGGACACTTTAAGCCTCTCCCTAGCACTGCTGTCAGGCCTGGGTAACTTCTTAGACTTCACCAGAGATATTCTTGTACCTGCTTCTGTAAGTGAGCACCAGATGGCATCTTGCATTTGTCAGGGTCAGTGGGCTAGAGGATTGTTTGTGAGCATATGGTACTAATGATGGTCACATCTATGAAGTGAAACTGAACATTTGAAGGGAAAGGTCTTCCATTAAATTTTCCATGACAGGATTATTTCTGGACTGAAGCAGCGGGTCTGCTTTCTGCCCTGTGAGGAAGCATGTGCTGGAGATGTCCTTGCTTGTTCCATTCGCTAGGACTTAGTGTGGAGAAAGAAGCAGAGCCAGTTGCTGCTCCAAAAGAAAAGGAGGAGTGGGACAAGAAACAGAAAACCCTCCTCACTTTGGACTGACTTCCACGTAACTGATTTGTGCTGCCTGCTAAAATCCATGGGAGTAACTGGACAAAACCCAACATTTTTTCTTGTAACTGGCTTTCTAACAGCTACAGTTCCCTTCCAGTTATTTACTAAGAACTAACTCACAAAGCTCTGTGGTATATGGAGTTGTAGCTTGTTTATCATATCAAGTGATTGTCACCATTGATCTTGACTTCCTAAGGATGTTTTCAGAACCTTTGGGAAGGTATCTGGATATCAACTGGGTTACTAATAATGATTTCATTGTAGGCAATGATCTCTCAGTCCTCTTTTTTTTGAAGTCTACCATCAGACATCATCTTTAAACTCTGTTACAGTGCCCACCACTAGCTGGGTAATAGTGGCAAATGTTATTAATTTGTATGTTTCCATCCTGCGTTTTGGGGTTTTGTCAAATTCTGCCAGGAAGGTATGGGATGTTTCCATTTAGTTACCAGCTCTGTAGGCCAGTGATGGGAAAGTGTATTGAAAGGCTCTTACCTCTTGTCCAAAACACTTGCACACTTGACTAACTTGGTGGAATCAGTTCTGATTTCTGTTGGTGTAAACAGTAAGAGCATTGAGCCCAAGGTGCCTGAATTACAAGCATTGTAATATTCTGTTGTGTAGAGAGTTGTCACTTGTTTATCTTCTAAAGTGATTTTTGCAGGTGGTTTTGAATTGTTGAGTCTGTTTTCTAATCATGTCAGTTCTGAATTCAGAATAACCTTGTAAAATAGCCATTGACAGAGGTGAGTTGGAAGTAGGAACAATGGAGATGCACTCTCTTGTGTAAACAGCAACAAGGGTATTTCCATGGAAAAAGAAGTGGTTGAGGAGAGCTGGCATATTGGGCTGTGTTCAGGAGAGGGCAACTGCTAGCTTGAACCACTAGGTTTGGTAGCTGTGATTTTAAGATCAGTAGAATTCCATTAATATTGTTGAAAGCATCTGCTCTGGACTCCCTGGTCTTTCACAGTTCATTACTGGTCTTGTGTATTTTGATGGGAAGAGAGTCCAATTATTAAGTCCCTGATTCAATAAAGCATTTTATTTCCATGAGAGCTAGACAATAAAATAGCTTTGGTCCCTGCATTTTGATTATCTCTGGTGAAATATGTTTGTGTGCCTAAACCCAAAGTGTTGTGTTGAATGACAGTCAACAATGGTTGGAGGTTTTCCTGATCAAAGAAAATAAAGATTTGTAACTTTAAGTCTTGTCTAAACAAGGGTGCTTCAACACTCCTTACAAGTTAATTTTGTATTCTACCCTCTGTTTTGTTTACTTTGCTTTCCTTCAGTGTAAGGATCTCCATTTAAATTTAATAGTGCTCCTCACAGAATAAGACAGAAAAATCCAGCTGATCTGTTCTTGTAATTAGGGTGTTCCAAGATTATAAATGTTTCCCAAACTCAGCCCTAAACTCAAAATAATCCTTAGTGTAAAAGCTTGAAATGCTATTTCAACACAAATTATAATATATTTGGGTTAGTTGCATGTTTATAAAACAAAGTAAAATCCCTGGTGTCCCTCTTGTTTTACAAAAAGAGACTCATAGAATGATTTGGGTTGGAAGAAACCTGCAAAGTTCATCTAGTCCAATGCGTCTGCAGTCAGCAGGGACATCCTCCACTAGATCAGGTTGCCCAGAGCCATGTCAAGCCTGACCTTGAATATCTTCAGGGTCCTTGAATATCTCATCTACGTCCCTGCGTAACCTATTCTAGTCTTCCACCACCCTCATGGTAAAGAACTTTTTTTTAACATCCAGTCCAAATCTACCCCTCTCTAATTTCAAACCATTGCCCCTCATCCTGTCACTACAGAACTTTGTAAGCAGTCCCTCTGCAGCCTTCTTGTAGGTCCCCCTCAGGTACTTCAGAATGGAAAATTCTGGTTTCAGGTAACCCATGCCATGTTTGTTGACTGTTCCTTTGTTTTCATACAGCCAGTTTGAAATGTGTTGGTGCAGCATGTGCAGATGTCGTGGGGGTTTTGTTCACCTCTCAGAGAATCTCTGCCTACAACGATTATCTTCTGCAGCTCAGAGGTAGATCCCAGCTGGACTATTGGAAGCTTTTATTTATGTTTTTTGTTAGTTTCAGGCTATGCTTATAAACCATCAGAAGCTGTATACTCCTTCTTGTGTACATTTAAATGAATGTTGTGGCTGTTGCTATTTGTTGTCTCTAAATATTATCCATGGTTTCACAATATGTTTTTAAACTGGTCTCCAAAATGTTATTCTCAGGCTTTACATGGAGATCAGTTGTAAGCAAATAGTTGAAGCCTGAAGGTTCCCCAGGGTTTATTTTGCTAAATATTTTTCAGATATGCAAACCAAACCAAACCAAACCAAAAAGCTCAAAACTTTAAAAATTATTAGGCTGTATCTAACTTAGCATTGACCTCAAATCCTGCTGGTGTACTCTGAGGTTTAAAAATTAAATTAACATGTTATATCAATCTGTAAAAGAGGAATTTATAAATATAGGCATAAAATGCTTGACAAGTCAAAAGGGAGAAAACTGTTGGGCAGTTCTAAAGAGCAAGGGAGAAAATGAGTTTGCTTAGTGAATCTGGACTTTATGGAAAAGGGCATTTCCATTCTCTAAAGTCATAGTTTCACAGTAAAAAGGTGAGGAATGATTCATGGCCATTCACAATGGACATAAGCAATGCAATGGTTTCCAGTCATGGGAATGCATGACACATCTCATTTTAAGTCCCTTTTCCAGTCACTTGCAGCTTTGCAGAGGTTTATCTGTTCAGGCAAAAATTTTCTCTCCTGGTAATGTCTTTCAGGATGAAAATATATAAAAACAAATAATAATAACAAATTCTAGGGAGAGAATAAAAAATGAGATTAAGGGAAGCCTCTGCCCTGTTAACATACATTGTGGTTTTGCTTTATTGGGAGTCACTTTTATCCCATGGTATTTCAGAGTGATGCCTACACTTCTACGTTAGACTTCAGGAAACACTTGGTGTTATTGCTCCTCTCCCTGATAGCTTGCCATCTTTATCTCTGTGCATGTGAAAAGCAAAGATGTTAGTTGCATTAGAAACCTCTCCCAGGGCCCCAGGAATGCACCCCAAACACAATCTTCATGGTGATAGCCTAAGCTGACTCACATTTCTCTGATCTTTTATTGAGACTGCTGTTTAATGCCAGGTTTGATGTGGACCAGGAGCAGCCAACTTTGTGAAGACCATTCATCATGGGATTAACTTTCAGGCACTCCTCAGTACTGAGGTGGATGAGATTCAGGCCAGTAGAAAAGCTTAGTCCTTTCTAACCAGCCTTAGGAGTCCTCAATATCCTGCAGTTTCAAGACTTTGGAACTTGATTTTTGAGGCAACTGCTGCGATAATCATCTATAAAGATGCAGAAGCCCTTTTGCATTGAGAACCTGGCCACTATCATGTCTTCCTCATCAAGCTAGGTGTTGTAACCAGAATATCTTCTCCCTGCCTACTACTTCTTTGGAGGGGGTAGTTCTTACCCTTTCATTCTATTAAGTGCAAACAGAAGCTAAACCAAAGTCTAGAAGGAGTTTCTACACTTCATAGATCAAGATCTTGTATTCTGACAGCTGACTGGCTTTCAGGTAAGAAGTGAGGGTATGTCTCCAAGAATAATTTTAAGAACATCGAAGTCCTAGACCTTTGTTTTTGCTCTCACCCACTGCTGCAGGACAATGTTAATTTATTCAAGTAGATCCATCCAGGGTCTACTGTTCCCAGGCTGTCCATGCTACCTCTAGTCTGGCCCCATCAATTTGACCCTCACTGTACACCCCTTATGGTCTGTGGGGCCCTGTCTACCAGCCAGTTTTCAGTCCCTGTAGCAATACTGGTTTTACCTATATGGCATTTACCCAAACCAATTTGGAATGGTTTTAAAAGTAAATCAAAGACACCATATAAGGGAATTTCTCACATCGATGTGAGCAGCTACTGGAAATAGAGCAGCTGGAGTCCTGGTCCATTAATAAGTCCTCTAGGCATTAATATAATGCAAACAATGAAAAGAATACTTAATAATGTATAATAGAATTAGTTACTCATGCCTACATAAAGAAGAGGAAGGTTTAATAGGTTCATAGTTTCATGACCCAGCAATTTTTGTGCAGCTCTGGGCTTTTTATTGATTAGAGCCAACAAGTTTTATGTGCTGTATCCAGGCTACAGAAGAGTGTGCACATTTTAATGAACATGATCTCTTTTAATATTGATTGCATTGGAGGGTGATGTAATGAATTGAGAGAATGCACAGCTGCTATTTCATTAGCCAATGAGTAGTCATTAGCCACAATGTAAGAGTGGTGAAGTGGTGCTATATATAAATTCATTCTTTTTCACTTAGTAAAGAATTAGAAGTGTTTAGATTAAGATTTCAATGGCCATTACTTCTTGTTAGCATTGGAAAGTTGGGCCCAGTTCTGTGCAGCCTTTGGGCACTGTATGTGCCTGCACATAGAGAGTGAAACAGAAGAAACTTACATTTTTACATGGCTCTTGGAAGGTGACCATTTGAAAGAGAAATCAACAAGTTAAACACAGCCAAATACTAAACATCTCACTGGAGGCCAAAGTCACCAACAACGATGGGGAATTCAAGGATCTCCACAGCATTTGTATGAAATAATAACAGAGCTCAAAGTTCTTTCTGCTGGCCTTAATGTTACTCATTAAAGGTTTTTTGCAGAGACCTGGACACAGTCGCATTCAAGTGAGGTGTTTGGAATTAAAATACAGATAAAAGGCAAAAGGTTAATCCAGGTCAAGGGAACAGACCAAAACTGGGATTGCATAAGATTATAGTATCTTTCCTCATTTCTTCAATGGTCAACAGCAGTTAGCTTTCAGTAACACTATTCTCTGCAAAATCTGCTAAATGAGAGCCTATCCATGGTATTAACTGTGCAGTTTTTGGCCTTGTCAGTATCTGTAAGCACTATGCACTGATTTTTGACCCCTGAGAGAGTTTTGTCTGCCTTAACGCAGAAATGTGCTAAACACAACCTCTGGGAGACCAGCATACAGAATTGCTTATTGTCTGATGTAATCATAACATTTCTTTCCTCTTTTCCCATCCATAAGAATCTGTATCAGTTACAGGAAGTACACCAAAACACTACTGACCCCATTTTCCTGATAGTGAGTGAGCCAGGACCCCCCAGCTGAACACTACCAAATGCTGAGGCAGATGTATCTGAATACACCCTGCCTTGTGGCTGGATGTAGTAATGAACCAACCCTGAAGTCTTCAGCCAGACAGTGCTTCCCTACTCTTCTTCTGAATCCCATATAGCATCCCCTCAACATGCAAATTCAGAGCTTTGTGGCTGAGGATGCTGTTACATTAGAGAGTGACAGTGAATAATCAGGAGCTATTGTTTCTGTTCCTCACTCCACTATGCATGGGGTGCTGTCAGGCAAATGACTCAGCAGGTCCTTGCAAGTGTCCTCCCACTTGGAGGAAAGAAAGAAAGAAAGAGGACACAGGAATTCTTACCTGTATTCTAACAGCTGTCAGTGTGGCATCCTTTTTGATCTTTAAAAGAAATTCCCAGAGGAGGGCTATTCTTATAAACCAAGCTTACATTAAAACCATTGAACTTGGAATCAAGCTGATTGAGATCTGAATTTCTTGCTGTTCCAGATACAAATTAAGACCTATTTGAAGTGGATGCAGCTTTAGCACAGTGGTTAGTATTGACTCATTTTGCACCAGATCCGAATCTATCCTCATTCTTCCATTATTATGTGCAAAGAGTGAGTAGTGTGCATCCTGACTCACTCAGTATTTTATGTTTGAGTGATGTTAATCCATCTTTCTTGGTAAAACTCAACCATTTGTCTAGAACTTGTTCACCACAGAGTCCAACTTAAATGCTAAAACAGTTAACCTTTTGTGCAGAGATGAATCCAGCCTCTGTTTATATGTGTAATGATAAGCAGATCCAGATCTCAGACTTTAGAAATGCTGTGCAGGACAGAAGCACTGAAGCTGTGCATTGGGAGGCTTTAATAAGCAAAATACAGGTATGTTTGGCTCCATGTATATTTTAGGATGAAGGGAGCATTAGAAGCATTCAAATGTATTGGTGCAAGGTCTTCTGATCTACAGTAACACAAGGCATGCAGTGTGCAGTCTGGCTCAAGAGTTTTTTCAGTCAAAGACTTCAGCCAAACCTCTAGTGTGTAAGCTGGGTTATGTGAATGTGCTCAATACCACCCAGCTTGCTAGGAGCGAAGGAGGGAAGGGTGGCTGGGTTCTTTAAACAGTTAGACCTAACAAATGACTCATTTTGAAGTCTTAGGAAAGAATGTGTGCTAGAGTGCACTAATACTGGCAAACAAGAGAAGAGAAACGGATACGGCCAAAAGTTGGCAGATCTTCTCTTGGAATGTAAAGGAGAGGGGGGGGAATGAAGCCAAGAATAAAAAGACTAGGTGTTATTTTTTCCATAATTGTTTGGAGAAAAGGAACAGATTTCACTTTTCACCTTTTTCCAATTTAATGTGTATTTTTTTCTTCTAGTTTGGTTTTTGCTACTTTTTTTCATTCCCCCATCCATTGTTCTATTCCAGGTCATTCAGCGTTACATACAGATGGCTTTGTAACCCGGGTGGTATCCCTCTGCTTCCCATCTGCAAAATCCAAGGATCATATTTAGTACACTGCTAAGCATTTGCATTTATCCTGCATGCTGTGCAGAGAAAACAAGCATCCACAGTCGGTTTCTTCAAGGGCATAAAGGCCAAACAAATGCCCAGAAGGATGGGAAACATCTTAAATGCCAATGGCTGGCAGATTTCAAATCTCATCATCATAAGTGTAAGGATGAAATATGAAGTTTATTTATTCTGGAAGTGGTCTAGAAGAGGGAGAGGAAATGAACAGTGATTAAAGGTAATGGCTCATCAGAACAGGCCTTCCTAGATCATCTCTCATATTACATAAATGAATATAAACTCTGCTTCTATTATTTCTATGTGCGAAATGTTTCACATTCTGGGGCAGCGTTTTGAGGTTCTTTCACATGCATGTTTGTGTTTCTGTCTTTACATTAACACATAGTGAATTAGTTTAAGGATTTCATTGAACAGACTGTGTTATTATATGAAGGGACAGTGGATATATCCAAGAAATAGCACAAAGCTGAATGTTGTGTTCAGAGGAACTAAGCTCTTTCCAAGGGTACAGAGGTTTCTGAAAGCTCCAGGTGCTGGATGAATGTGGTCTGTGCTACCTCTGTGGGTTCTGTTGAGTAGATCTGGGTAGGGCAGTGATCACTCTGCCACCTATATACACACTGGATTATGATTCACACACATGCCCACTGTTGCATTCACGCCGGCAGAGAATGTAGATCAAGCATCCACATCCTTTTGTTGGTTACCTACCCAAGCTGTATCTTCTTACCACATACTGAGTGACTACCTAAACCAGACATTTATATAGGTTTTTTTTGCCTTCATCATCACCACAGCTGAGAAGCGACATCAAGTGACCCTTCTGCATTTAGGAACTCTGGATATTCCCAGAAACATGTAATTTCATTTAACATTTTCCATCCTACCAAGTGTAAGGGCCACAGCAGTGAATTGTTTCAGTCCTTTGGGTGTCAGATGAAAGTGGCATCCATCTGCTGGTAGTTTGGGCTGTAGGACACATTCTTGTTTAAAACTCTGAAAGGTAAAATATCATTGTGAGTGTTTGATTTTTCTTGGTTCCTGGATAGACAAGTGATGGTAAGTTTGTGGTAGCATCTTTCTCTTGCTGAATATAAATAATCAGTGCTGTGAAACCTGAGAAGCCAGGTTAAGTGTATGTGAGATTTCCACTCACAGATCCAGTCCTGCAGGGTATCAGACTTTCAGCTTCTTTTTTTGGTTGGTTGGTTGGGGTGTTTTTGGTGGTGGTGGTGGGTTTTTGTGTGTGTTTGTTTGTTTTGTTTTGTTTTAACTTCAGGACATTCTGAAAAGTTTTTGCAGCAGAACATTTCAGGCTTTGGCTAAGCTTCAAAGAAGAGTTATGTGAATGTATAGGATCATAGCTGGAAAGAACCTGTCAAGTTCCTTGTAAGTATCTGGAGAATGCTACTGAGCCTCTGGTTTTGCAGAACTCTCAAACTGTTGGTTTTTTTTTTTTATTATTTATTTTGAGAGTGTTTGTGTTCGTTAAACTTTCTTCATATATTCAAAACTCCATCTATTTTCTTGTGGATGGTTTTGGGATCTAAGTTTCAATCAGCCTCCTAGGTGAGGGCATACAGGAGCAGAGAAAAACCTTAGGAAAAAGAACAATGAATTGAGTAGGCAAATGCTATCTATAAAACAGAACACTCATACCCTTTCCCACCCCTCCAAATGAATATCCACTCATTTACTAGCAAAGGTGATCAATTGAAAATTATTAAATACTGTGCTCAAAGCTTTCTGTCCAACATCCATTCAATCACTTTACGTGTGTTACAATAATTTATTTTCTTTGCTCCTATGGATTTTTGCTTCACTCATGAACAAAACAATTTAGCATAGATTTGCATGAGTAAATTTATGCTCATTTGTTGCTCAGTTTTAATTGGATTTTACCAGCAAAATCCCTGGTGTGGTTTTAGAGAAAGGAAGTATTAAATTCATTTAAACAGAATCCTAGAAATCATGAAGCTAATTTCAGGTGGAACTTGGGTCTGAAAGTTGAGTTCACATGTGCCCGTTTGCAACAGTAGCACCGTTGTATAAACTATTAGCAATTTTTGGTCTTTTTGTCCTGCTGTTCAAGTTGCTCCATTAGAAAACCTCAAAAAGTGAAGTTGTCCCTGATCCATCACCTAACTCCAAACCTGTATGCCTGTGGTGCTTGGCTTTTAGCATGGGCAGCGAGGCTTTTGTAGAACCTGTTCACATTCGGGTTGCAGAGGTTTAACACGAAGAGTTTAGGAAAGGATGGAGTTCCAGCTCATGCTTTGAATTTCCTGGCTTCTTATTAAAACCAGATGCTTGGTACTGTTCTAACATAGATTTTTATGGGCGAATACAGCAATATTTTATTTCATAAATGCGTGCTTTACAACAAATCTATTGTAAAACAGTACCTGACAATATCAGTGTTTAAGTGTCCCAGTGCAGCATATTAAAACAATAGCAATTCTTTGCTCATGACACAGCTGAGGTGCAAATCCATCTGCTGATATCCTCTGTTAAATGTGTCAGATGGAAGAGAGAAACACAATCTCTCAGGACAGTATTTTGGGGCCAAATGCAGTCTCTTATGGGATGTCTTTACAGATCGATTTCTTGGGGGTATGAAAAATAAATGTAAACATTCTTGCGAGACTCTGTAAGCATTTATGGCTTTGCATTATGCATAACTTCTGTCCATTTATGGCAGAAAGAAACACCACAATGTGTCATGCAGACTGTTCCATGCTGAATACTAGATGTTGCATTGGTATGTCAATGGGATTTTAAAAAAAATCTTGTCCAGCTCCATGTTTGCTTTCTCGGAAAGAATTAATTGCACACCTACCTCCTTCTCCAATGGGAAAATACCATGTAAAGCACTTTTTATTCCCCTTTTTTCTTTTTCTTTTTCTCTTTTGTATTTTTATTTTTCACCCCTTCCCCCTGCCCCTTACCCCCTACTCCCTTTCCCCTGCCCCCTTCCATCTGCCCCCTTCCATCTGCCCCCTGCCTCCTTCCCCCTGCCTCCTTCCCCCTGCCTCCTTCCCCCTACCTCCTTCCCCCTGCCTCCTTCCCCCTGCCTCCTTCTCTCTTCCTTTTATTATTTTTCTTCCTTCCCCCCCTGCCTCCTTCCCCCCCTGCCTCCTTCCCCCCTGCTTCCTTCCCCCTTCCTTTTATTATTTTTCTTTCTTCCCCCTACCTCCTTCCCCCCTACCTTCTTCTCCCCCTACCTCCTTCCCCTCTACCTCCTTCCCCCCTACCTCCTTCCCCCCTACCTCCTTGCCCCTACCTCCTTGCCCCCTACCTCCTTGCCCCCTACCTCCTTGCCCCCTACCTCCTTGCCCCCTACCTCCTTCCCCCCTACCTCCTTCCCCCCTACCTCCTTTCCCCCTACCTCCTTCCCCCTTCCTTTTATTATTTCTCTTCCTTTGATTTTTTTTCCCTGTCTTCTCGTTGTGGGAAGACATCCAGCCATGTTGCCAAGCACTGAGAGATGCAATCCCAGCCAGTAAGTGGTGGAGCCAACCTGGCATGTGTCAGCTTGCTGTCCCCCTACCTGACCTCTTCATGCCAATGGCTTGCATAGGAAATAAGGATCCTTTGGTTGTAGCAAGGCTACTTAAGCTTGGTGCCTCAAGTTTTCACCTTATATTGCATTTTATAGCAGAAGAAACTGTTGCTTCTAGGCAAGAACTGGACCTACTCTACAGGCAGAGATCAGAGTGTGATTTGTGGTCTGAGCAGCTGTACTGACAAAAAATCCCTCTTGTGAATGTATATGCATAGACTAAATTTTCTATACATAGGGGCTGCTGATCAGCTGTGGTGCAAACCTTGCTTTCTAGGTCCACCTTTCCTTTTTGCTCTTGCAGCTCTTTCTGCTTTCTGTTTCCTTTAAACTTAGTATGAACACAAGCATATGAAGGCAGATTTCAAACCCACAAGCAGAACACCATTGCAGCAGCAGATTCAAGAGTTACAGTGTTTGCACTCTATAGAGTGTAAAATCTATAGAGTTTACTCCAAAGCATTGAAGAGAACTGACCCAAAACATTAAACACCATTTTTGTTTAGGAATGAGAGTCAGGACAAAGCACCACTGTGAAGTGTCTTCCTCATTTCAGAGTTAGTCTAAACATTGCAGTTGTTCAGTTCCTAAACCTGGCATTATGCTTTTGTTCCACTTCACAGTAGATGTGGCTGAGATTGAAAGTGCTGGAATGAGTTGGTACCTTCAGCTTGTCCAATGATTTCTGTGCCAAGGAGTCCATAGTTCTCTAGGGAGTACAAATGAAGGTTTTATATGGATGAAAGTCTGGATCATCCTAGGCAATGTCCATCACTGTAACATTTTGGTCTATGAAGAAAAACAAAAAGTGTTCTCTTATGTGAGATCTATTTGGTGTTTGTGAAGACATATGGAGTGAGAACACTGGAAGCCACATTCCTGCATTTATCTGAGGGTTGGGGATTATCCTTCCTGATGGGTGAGAAAGAAGTTGTCTCAAATCTTATTCAAATGCTTCCTTTGTTTGAGTAAATCTTGGAAGAGAAATCAATTATAGCAAATATGCAATTTTGGCATGAAGAACAGTCCAAAAGGGCCTAAAATTAAACCACAAAGATTAAACCACAAAGCACAGAGATTGAGCAGAGCTCTCTTGCAAATGATCTGCTCTCACATGTCAAAATGCCAAAGGTTGGTCTTTCTCTTTCTTTCTCTCTTAACAGGGAAAAAAAAAAGGATTGTTGCTCCCCCACTTCATTAGCTCTGCCAGTCTCCAGTATTAAATCTCTCTTCTTAGTAATTTAAAGCAACAGTTTTACATCATTCTAAACATATACCAACATCAGCTTGGTAAAGGTCCTGCCTCCAGGTGTCAAGTTGGGAGTGGTAGTAAGATCAGGACCTCGGGGAGAGGATCTTCATGTTCTGTCACACTCTTTCTGACTTTGACCTTAACAGAGAAAATACTACCTAAGGGACTGCATGAATCCACATAATCCAGCAATTTTTCTGTTCTGGTTACAGGTTTCCCATGTAACTGCTCCTTGATGTTGGACAATGTGGTGCTTTGTTTTTATCTCTTGAGACAGAAGTTTTCCGAGTGCATGAGAATCACCCCCTGTGCAAAGCCTACTTATGCCATGCCCTGCAGTGCTGTGCCCAGAGACATGCCCAGTTTTACCTGAGCCAAGTCCAGAGCATCACCCTGTTGGTGTGACAGCCTGGGCAAAGGGTTCAGCCATGCTCTTGCTCTTTGGAACAGACCTGAAGGTGGTCTGGATGATGCTGCAGCACGGTACAGCTTCTCTAGCTGATCCAAAAAGGGTAATCATAACAATAAGATACATGGTGTTGCTGAAGCTCTAGTGTTTATATACAAAATAGACCATCGGGTTTCTTTCCACTTCTTTTCCCTGGAAGGCATGTTCTTGTTAGGAAAAAAAGGTGTACCAGAAAGTAGCTGTAAAAATTACCCATCTGAATGATCATTGCACCAGCTGTTGCAGGCTCTAATATTAAACTTTAATATGTTTAACATAAGAATATTTCAGTGGATGTCAGCTGCCAGCATGCTTTTTATGAGTATCTAGGCTGTCACATCATTGCTTTCAACACTGGAACTTGATCCCTGAGAAGCATAGGAAGCTGCTGTTTGGTCATCCACCCTCACCCCACTGGAGGTCCTTTTCCTCTAGGTTGTGTCATTTGAGCTGGAGAGCAGCATTTTGCTTTGCTGTGGATATACTTAAGGCAATAGGAACAGTGGCAGGCTTTCTGCTCCTAACCTTGCTTCCACAGCAGCTTTGAGACCACTCCACTTCTGGTTTTGACTTCTCCGGCATTGCCCTTTAGGATGTAGCAGGGAAAAATATACCAAACCCACCATAAAGTTCCTAGGTAAGCAAAGTAAGATATGTGGTTAAACAGCTTGCTAGAACTGGCTGAAAGCTCTGCATTAAGAGGGAAGCCATGTGTTGGATGGATTGGAACTGGTGTGAGGAGGAATCTGCAACACAAGGCAGTACTTCTGTGCAGGCCTCCAGAGGAAGGGAGGGAAGTCTCCTCTTTTATTATCTCATGAACATCTGTCCCTTTGGTCAGACTGCTGGGCGCCTTCTGGAGCTTAACCTCAGATTAACATCTGCTTCATTTCAGTGTCTGTCTGATAGTGGTGTCAATAAACATCATCATCTTACAGTCCAACCTGATAATTAAAACTGGGCCTGCTCACTCACTGTCGATTGTGCTCTGGGGAATAATTGCAGATAGTGAAAATTAAAGAGATAAATTTTAGATTTCACTGAATAATGGATATGAAGCTCTTGTAAAAACAAATAACCTTACATAATGTGTGTCTGAATGCCTCAGTGCTGGAAGTCATGAGGATGGGGCTGAGCTCTTTTCACTGGTGCCCAGTGATAGGACAAGGTGCAATTGGTACAAACAGGAATAGAGAAGGTTTCACTTGGACTTAAGGAAAAGATCCTTTGAGGATGCTGTGGCACTGGAGCCAGCTGCCCAGAGAGGTTGTGGAGTCTCCTTCTCTGGGGACTTTCAAAACCCACCTGGACGTGTTTCTGTGCAATTTGCTCTAGGTGATCCTACTTTAGCAGAGGGGTTGGACTAGATGATCTCCAGAAGTCCCTTTCAACTCCAAGCATTCTGGGTTTCTGTGACTGTTCAACAAGAGAGTGGTGGAGACTCTCTTCCAGCTGGTGGTTTTCTATGAGCTCAGTGAACCGGAAGGGAAATTATTTTGAAGTCACCAATATCAAAAGGTGTCTGTTTCTTTTCTGTGTGATTCTGGGCAATCTAAACATGCTTTACATGCTGGGCAATCTAAACTCCTCTTGCTTTAGCAGAGGAGTTGGCCTAGATGATCTCCAGAGGTCCTTTCCAACCCCTACCATTCTGTGACGCTGTGCAGTGCAGCCAGAGGTAAACTGAGCTTCCTTGTGCTGATTTAGCCCTTCTGTAAATGTCTAAGTCCTGTGGACCAGATTTGGAGTCATTACACAATTATGGTACCTGCAGGTCTGCCCCCTGCTTCTTTTCTGCTATCCAAAAGATCTGTGGCAACTGAAAAGAGTGTATTGGAAGCAAAACTCAGATGAGCACAGCGTCACATCACATGTACGTTCACAATTAATAGCTCTTGCCCTCTCCAGTAGGCAAACCTACTGCCAGGCTTCAGTTGGACAGACTTGCTTTTGAGCTACAAAAATCCATTTTTCATTACTTTCCTCTAGATCACCACATGGTGTCTGGTAAACAGACTCTTGAAGTGATGAGGCTGCACCTCCCACCAGCGATGAGAAGCAAGGAATATCCTGAAAGAAAGCATGAGGCACAGAGTACTTTGAGCAAGGTGAGGGCTGACAAGTATTACATCTGAGGCCCTATAAGAACTGATCTTGGTTCAGCAGGGAGCACTATCTCCTCCCACATGGTAGTGGTTGAGCATCCTGCTGAAGCCAGTGTGCAGCCCTCAGCACAGAGAGTGTGCAGTGCTGCTGTCAGCCTCCATTTGTCACTCATCCCATCTCTTATGGTCAATGTCATGTTGAACCATAGAAGACAGGCAGCTAGGTAGGGCTCAGTCCTCAGCCTTGGAGAAGTTTATGTAGGTGTTCAACTGCGCACTGCCAGAATGAGTGGTGCTCAAAGCCTTGAGCTGAGGGGTTTTTGTTGTTGTATTGAGAAGACAGACTGGGAAAAAGAGAGAGGAAAACAAAAATTGAGCATTTAATTTTGCTCTTCTAAGCAGCCAGCCCACTTGTTTGTATATTTGGATAAAGTCATTGTCAGGAAATGAAAATGCAAAGAGTGAATCAGAACATGAGTGCAAAAATGTAACTCTGCCATAGGCAAGAGAAAATGAAACAACTTCCAGATCAGTTATGGGCCCCTCATTAGAAGGAAGGCATTGAGGTGCTGAAGCAGATCCAGAGAAGGGCAACAAAGCTGGTGAAGGGTCTGGAGAACAGGTCTGGTGAGGAGCAGCTAGGGGAGGTGGGGTTGTTTAGTCTGGAGAGAAGGAGGATGAGGGGAGGCCTTCTCACTCTCTACAACTCCCTGAAAAAAGGTTGGAGTGGGGTAGTGATCTCTCTCTTCTTCCTGATAACAAGCGATACAAGAAGGGGAAATGAAGTTGCACCAGGGGAGGTTTAGATTGGATATTACAAGAAAAATTTCTTTACTGAAATAGTGGTCAGGCATTGGAACAAGCTGTCCAGGGAGGTGGTGGAGTAACCATCCCTGGGGGTGTTAAAAAAAATGTGTAGATATGGCACGTGATGGTGTTGGGTTGATAGTTGGATGTGATGCTCTTAAAGGTCTTTTCCAACTGAGATGATTCTAAGACTCTTGAGTTTTCTATCAAATTCTGTCCTTCTGGTTTGGGAAAAAAAGATATAGTAGGGATGCTAAACTGCCTACATAGGCATTGATTTTGATTTTGATAAAGTGTTTAAACCAGTTGAAATACTTCAGTTGGGTGCACACTTACTACTTTTTTTCAGTCTACCTGTTCAAGAGGGGCGTTTGCAAGTCACGTAGTGTTATTTCTGGAGATGGATCAAGGAACACAATTTGCTCCCTCTGTGGCACCACATCACTGAACCACATGAGGTGGGCTTGCCAATGTGTGCAGGGTGATTCGGGTGCTGTAAGTCGGTACACAGAAAATGTGCTCTTGATTTTGGGGTTTGTTCTGCATCCCAGGTCGTGGAGGCTGAGGCGTACCTGAAACTGTGCCTGGAACCCTTCAGAGCTGTGATGGTTTGAAACTGTCTTTTTAATTTTCCTTTGCAAAGTTCAAGCAGAGAAAGCAAAAGAGTGTAAATAAGTCACTATTGGGTGTAAGAAAGCAAAATACTGATTGTTCTAAACACTTCCATTGGATACATAGAAATGTTGAAGACCCACTACTCAAAACAAGTGGGAGCAGTCAGAGTGGGGAGTTCGCTTCCTTGCTGGGCTGTCTGGCTGCTGTTTCTTCTTCTCTTCTGGTGAAGGTAACACACTGACCTTGGTGAGCTAAGTTAACAGCCTCTCTGCTTTTCAACTAACTCTGCTTTCTGCCAGGGGGGCCTGGAGGGAGGAGGCCCCTGGGAGAGAGGCCCTTTGGGAAAGGTCCCCTTCGGGGGGAAGCAAAGGGAGCTTGGTTGTGCTTTTCTGTCGATTGTATATATTTGTAAATGTTGTGAATTGTGTATATTTGTACACATTCATTGCATTTCATCATAGATTGTAGATCTGCTTGTAAATACAGATTTCATTTGCTTCCCGACTGAGCTAGCCTGGTTGTTGGTGGTGTGGGAGGAATTTCAGCTCACACTGACACAAGAGTTAAAACTGAAGGTTGAATTTGGTGCAGTTTCAGCTGTTTATGAGTAAGGATGTATAAATGCCTTAATTAGGCATTGTTAAATTGCAACACGGTTAAAGGTTACTTACATTTAATTAAAAACCCACAGACAAGCCCCTGGAACCCTGCAGTTCTGCACTACCACAAGATTAAAGCAAGAGGTAGGTGAAAGAACCACATGAGAACACACAAACCAGGGATCTGCAGACCCACGTTAAACAAATCTTTAGAGATCTGACATAAGCAATTCCTACTCTGGCTGATCCGCATCGTTAAAACATGTGCATTTATCATGGATCAATAAATATGTTGGGAAGGCTTTCAGAGATTTCAGAGAACAGCTTGGGTTGGCAGGAGCCTTAAAGATCATACAGTTCCACCCCTTCTGTCACAGGCAGGGACGCCTCCCAGCTCACCAGATTACTGAAAGCCTCATCCAGCCTGGTTTTAGTTCCAGGGATGAGACATCTACAACTTCTCTGAGACAACTCATTCCAGTCTCTCACCACCTTCATAGTGAAGAACTTGATTCTATTAAAATCAAAGACAATTTGGCCCTTGATCTTGATAGGCTATCATTTCAGTTATTTAACTCATTTCTACTGAAAAGAAATAAAATAAACTCTCTGTAGCTCTGAATGTGTATTTAAGACAGACACCCAACCAGAGATCAGTACATATTTTATGTAATACTTCCAAAATAAAAAGTCAAAATGTGATCTTCCACATTTCACTAGTGCCATTCTGCCACTGTTTAGACCATGTTTTTTTCCCAAGAAAAGTTGGGCCATATGATCCTTGAGGTCCCTTCCAACTTGGTGTTCCATGATTCTATGAAAACGTGGCCCAGGCAGCCCTGAAATGGAGTAAAGACAGCAAAGCATATTCATCAAACTTTTTATTGACAGGGGAAATCTCCTTTGCTGAGATTTAGGCTAAAAGCTTTTGCTAGAAAAGGTAGTCTTTGGCTTGATGAAATACCATGGGTAGCTGAGTGGGCTGGAGGCAGCTAGTCAGCATACACAAGGTCATAACATCCATCTTCCTCCTGACTTGGAGTCACAGGCCACACAGGTGGGCACTGACCTGGCAAGTGCAATGGAGCAGGAGAACCCTGAGCAGGTGGGTAATTTGTGCATGTTACTTTGAACATATGAAGGTGCCAATTAAAGTTAAAACATTAAAATGTCGATTAATATTCTGAGGTGTCTAAAAGCATTTTTTAATTTACTGATGGTGTTTTCTTTAGCATGCATTGGTAAAGAGCTTCTGGAAAAAAAGGACTATTATTGTTAATGTTAAGAAAAGGAAAATGTTGGGTTACATGTCTAGTGCTGTCTTGGAAAAATCTGATAGCTTGTCTGATTAAAGTGAGACCAAAATTAATGGAGCAGGGCTTACATTAATGGAGTAGAGCCAGCTCATAGCCTTCGCTGTCTGAGCCCTGTCGAAAGTTCTGGAAGCACAAAGATCCCCCAGGAACCTTTCTACTCCACTAAATGTATTTCAGCTACAGCTCTTAAAGGAATGGTAGCTCGGGGTGCAGCATTATTGGCCTCCTGTATTTATACTGAAGACACTTCCATCCAAACTCTGAAGTGTTTTGCTGATGTTAATGAATCCTGGCTGGAGAGAAACATTGTTTGTATTTATGAAGAGGGCACCTGAGGCATGGAGAGAGTGAATTAGTTTTGTGAGTGCAGAAAGGCACTAACATCCACCCACACAACGTGCTCCTCTTTGTGGCTGCATTAACTAAACCTGGGTGGCTTCTACAATGTGCCTGTGGCTCAACAGCACCCTCATGGATCATATCAGCACCATATCTCCCCTGTCCTTCTCTCCTTGTTTTCAGTGATCTCACACCTAAAGTAAAAATACCAAATGCTTTCAAAGATCTTGCTGCTTGGTGCATTTTCATTGCTTCCAGTAGTTTCTGTTTGGGTTGACTGAGCTTCCATAAATAGATATAGTAGGAAAAAAGCCACACCTCATACTAAGGTTTGTGTCCAAACCAGGATCACTTTCCAGCTCCTAGGTCTTCTGCTTGCCTTGACCAAATCTGCAGTCATCACTCAGTGAGACCTGCACACATAGAGATGCTGGCACCCTGTTTTCTGAGTGACGGAAACCCAAGTGGATAGGAAGAGAAATCAGCTGTGGCAGCCTCCACCAGGCCCCTGCACAGATCATCAGGGCAGCATGATCCTGGGCCATGAAAGTGGAACATGTACCAGAGAGTATAGTTAGAGAATCATTGAGCAGCAACTCACTGAATCTGAGTGTGGTCCTCCAGACCTTCTTTTTCATCTCAAGGGGACTGCTAAGTGAGGCATGGCAGGATCACAGCTTATCGGTGACTTATCAATGGGATTTTATCAATGCTTATAAATATCTAAGGGGTAGAGGTCAATAGGATGAGGCCAGGCTCATTTCAGTGGTGGCCAGTGACAGGACAAGAAGCAATGGGACAAACAGGAACACAAAGAGGTTTCACTTGAACTTAAGGAAAAACAACTTTGAGAGTGCTGGAGCCCTGGAACAGGCTGCCCACAGAGGTTGTAGAGTCTCCTTCTCTGGAGAATTTCAAAACCCATCTGGATGTGATGCTGGGCAATTTACTCTACTTTAGCAAAGGGTCTCCTGAGGTCCCTTTCAGCTCCCATCACTCTATATTTCTGCGATTCTGTGACTGTTCACCAAGGGAGTGGTAGAGACTCTCTTCTAGCATGTGGTTTGCCAGGAGCTGGGTGAATGAGAAGGGAAATGAATTATAAACCAGTGACACCAGAAAAGGTGTCTGTTTCTTTCCTAGATCCTGTTTCTGGTTCCTGAGTTACTGCTCTAACTTCTGCATCTGGAACACAGCTCAAGCATGAGAAACATTGCTATGAGGTAGCAACCAGATGGATGACTGTAAAGGCAGTGGCATCTCAGGTGAATTTCACATTGGCTTTTCACAACGTTTCATCCCTTGTCTTGTCTTTCATTTTCCCAAGCTATAAGAATTCCTGGTACTGGCAACAAGCACATCAAAAAGCATGAATTCAGGTGGCAAAGCCAGGGAAGTCATTGTTCCTTTGAAGCTGTAAAATCAGGTGTCATTACAAGCCCAGCCTGTGCTGCTGCCAGACAGTGCCATTAAACAAAGAGAGAAGGACTCATTCATGTCGTTTAAAACCCTCTGCAGTGTTTCTCCCAAAGCTCATATCGAAGCTTTTGAGGACACATTGGGAGAATTTGAGAATTTAACACATATTTGAGAAAATGAATACCAACAGCCTTGAATACATTTGGGTATTTGTGCTGAATTTGTTTCTTTTTTGGGGGGAAAGGAGGTATCTAAACATTTTTAGTTATTTTAATTTAATTTATTGTACTGTATTCTCCCCAAAGTATCAGTTGGGATGAAATTTGATGAAATGTGCATGAGAGGAATAGAAACTAGAGCTATTGTTTTAATGTGGCAGGTATTAAGGTGAAGAGATAGAGAACTGATTTAACTTCTGTTTAACTTTGATTTAATTTCTATCAAATTATGAATGGCTTTAAACTAGAAGAGGGGAGATTTAGACTGGAGAGTAGGAAGAAATTCTTTACAGTGAGGGTGGTTAGACACTGGAACAGGTTGCTCAGGGAGGTTGTGGATGCCCCCTCCTGGACGTTTTCAAGGCCAGATTGGACAGGACCTTGAGCAGCCTGGTCAAGTGGGAGCTGTCCTTGCCCCATTGCAAGGGGATGGAACTAGATGAGGTCCTGTCCAACCCAAACCATTCTATGATTCTATATGAAAATGTGTAACTGGGGAAAAATGAAAAAGGAGAGAGCATTTGGGGATCTTGGTTTAGAAAGAAGATTTTTTTTTTTTCCTTCAGGAAAACCTGAGGTTTCACGTTCAAAACATTCAAAACCAGTTTGACCTCAGCCACTTCTTAACCCTATGGGCTACCAGGAAATTGGGAAAAGGGAAAATAGAAAATACATACCATATATAATTGGGAGACATCAAGGGTCTCTGTAAAGTGCAAGAGGCAGCACAGCAACTAATGCAAATGCTGCATTCTGAGTGATGGCCAATGGCTTCTTTTTTTGAGAAAGCAGTGCCCCACTGAGCTGCAAACTGGATAATCTGTTCATGGTCACCCAGGAGTTAACTGTAACTCTGATAAAATGAGCTCTTCAGCTTGCCAAGGGGCTCAGTGTCTGTCAAGACTTCAGTGTGAATATCTTGCAGAAAGGAAATTGGGCTTTATACTCTGTTGGAGGCATGTCATGTAGTTTTTATTTGTAAGAGGATTGTCTGCTGGGGTTTGGTTTTGGGCATTTGTACTCAGTGCTAAGATCTCCTTTCATTTCATCGACTAAAGCCTTTAGATGCAAGGTTTTGCACAGATTAAAT
This sequence comes from Indicator indicator, assembly GCF_027791375.1. Taxonomy (NCBI): domain Eukaryota; kingdom Metazoa; phylum Chordata; class Aves; order Piciformes; family Indicatoridae; genus Indicator; species Indicator indicator. The sequence goes on from NC_072017.1 coordinate 37,481,760, forward strand.
TAGAATATAACAGCCATTGTTTAGCCTTCTGTTCAAAAGTAAGTATATGTAAAGAAAAGAAGCTGTAGCATTTAAATTAAAAAAAGGAGAGCAACAAGCATATACCCAGAAGGGCTGTCACTTCAGATAAAAGAGAAGGCAAGTTCTGTAGTGTGGTAACAAGGAGAGGTGGCTTCTTCATCTGATAGTTTTGCTCACCACTTGATGGAATCAGGAATACAGGAACTGTTGAACCTGACCCAGTAGGAAAAAAGCTAGTCAGAAAAAAAGCTATACAGAAATACAGTGCTGGTAGGTATTTGGGATCTGATGTAGATGCCCTAAGACAGAGGGAAACAGGGGTCCCAATCTGCATTCAGCAACATAATAGTGAACATAGATTTGGTTATTCACCATGTTTAAAAACCATATATATTCAGTAATAACATATACAGCTGGACTGCTGGATTAGTCTTTTCACCAGGATTTATAGACCTGCTAACAAGCCTTCCCATTCTCTCTGAAGGAAGATGGGATAAACACTTAGTTTAATCACAAAGGTTTTGACCTCAGCACTGTCAGTGAGAGTCTTCATTGCTGGCTGAGGATATATATGCTTGAAGGTGGCTACTGCAGAAATATATTTATCAGAAATGAACATTTTGGAGTGAATTTTGGCAGCTAGTTTTAGTTTTATTTTTTATTTTTTTACTTAGGTCAGGGTTGGAATGGGCCCCAATTTAGTTTCAACCCCCCTGCCATGGGCAGGGACACATTCCACTAGATCAGGTTTATGTTTGGATTTGTCTGTTCTCTGGTGAAAAAAAAAAAAAAAACAAAACCCCAAACCAACCCAAACCCAAACCACCAGCAAAACCTAAAAAACAACCAAACAAAAAAACCCCACCACAAACTTTATTATCTGAGAATGGTCTAGTGGTCATGGAGGTGTCAGGTAGAAGGTTGGATCTTAGAGGTCTTTTTCAACCTTAATGATTCTATGAGAAGACTTAAATTCAGACTCTAACACAAAAACATTCAGTGAAGCAGAAATGTATATAAGCTATAGAATTATTTTTCCTCTCTCAGCCAAAGGCTGGAACCAGTCCCAGGCATGACCAATAATAGCTGATCAAGGCTCAGCCTGGAACATTAAGTGTTTGTTTACAAGCTGGCTTGCTAGATAATTATACAAGTACTTATTGAAATAACTGGTAAATTAAACAGTTGCATAGATGCTTGCAGGATGATGTTTACAACTAAGGCGTTACAGAACAAAATAATTCTTTTGGCATTGGAAGAACAAGAAACTGCATTTGAGGAAATTACCATTGGGCTCAAATATTCTGCAGATGGAAAGACACTCTTACATCAGAGGATGCATTATGTTCCAGCTCCAGTTGTGGATGAAAGACAAAATTTAAACTGATCAAAAATGACACAGAGCCATAGCTATGAGGTTTAAAATTCAAGTAGGTGAAAGCTCAGAAGTAAAAATGAGCTACTTCCACATGGCTGAACTGAAATAACGACTTGGGATGAGATCCCTTTGACACAGCCTTGGTCCAAGCAAGGAAGTGGTTGGAGGGAATGAGTCACAGAATCACAGAATGGTAGGGGTTGGAAGGAGTTCACCTAGTTCAACCCCTCTGCTAATGCAGGGTCACGTGTGTTAGGCCACACAGGACCACAATGTTTGGGTGGGTTTTGAAAGCCTTCAGAGAAGAGACTCCACAACCTTTCTGGGCAGCCTGATCCAGTGCTCTGTCACTCTCACAGCAAAGTTTCTCCCCATGTTCAGATAGAACTTCCTGTGTTCCAATTTGTACCTGTTGCCCCTTGTCCTATCACTGGGCACCAGTGAAAACAGACTGGCCCCTTCTGCTTGATGCCCACCCACCAAGAGCACATAGGGAGAAGAAGAAGACAAAAAGGTAAAGGTAGCTGTACTGTTTCAGACTTCAGTGAATGCTTTGAAGGTCAAGGAGCTGAGTTGTAAAAGCTTTGCTCATATCCTGTTGTGTCTGATTTTCCCTTCCCTTTGTCTCCTATTTCAAGGAATTTAAAGATGGAACTTGGGAAATGTTATGTTAGCTAGCACTGCTGACCAGGACTAGTGAAGGCTTGGGGGCCAAAAAGTTGGTGGGTTTTAAAAGTAGACTTTGAAGTGGGTTTTACTGATCTGTTGATTTCCACCTGGGTTTTGAGATCAGTTGGAAGAAGAGATGAGGCAGCGACTACAACAGCAAAGCAGATACAGTGCCTCCTCTTTTGTCTCTGAGGGATGGGATCTTCCTTTCTGGAGCAGAAGGCCTGGTAAGAGTGCTTTGTACTGATCTCTTTCAGGATACCACTATGCCTGAGCCCTCACAGTCTTGGAGTATTCACCCTTACAAAGCTCTGATAAAGCAGGACAGTGCTATTGTTCTCGCTTTACAGGTGATGGAATCAGGAAGAGAAAGAGTAAGTAACTTTTGGCCACTGTGACAGAAGAAAACTTAAGGCATCAAGTGTTCATTATCTCACAGTTTGTCTATGTGGAAATAAGTCATGAGAGGGCTGAGGTACTCATTTATAAGATGTTTGCCAAAGGAAAGGGATATTATTGATTTTAATTCCTTTCCAGGTGTGGCAGTTCACAGCGAATAGTTTACACGTCTGTATGGAACACTCTTCTTCCAACCCCAGGATGCTCTTCTCGGAATCCATGCCACCTCTTCCACATCTTGATGATATACCTCTGTGATGTTGTCCTGTGCTGAAAATGCTGGTTACATTTCTTTCACTGCTACTGACTCCATATGAAAAACTACAGTTGTAAGCTTTTCTTTGAGTACTTTACCTCACATTTGTTTCACTTAAGTCCTCACGAAATGATGAGGCTACTTTCTCTTCAATCATGCCAAGAGGCATCTTGTGTCATATATTTCAGCTGCTCCTCAATCTCACCTTTCAATGGTTTGTGGACCTTTCCTCTCCAATTCTTCCCTTTACTCACTGAGGTGCTTGCTCTTTTTGTCTTTCTGAGATGCTGTCACACAACTCCAGCAAGCCACATGTAGGAGAGATTCATTGCAAACTAAGGATAGTCCTTGTGTTAATTTGAGCTGATATCTTGTGTAGTCTCTATCAGAGACTAGTCAGAGTGAGTGGCTGCATTGCTGACTCTCACTTAAAGGCTCGTGTTAACATGTCCTTTTTCAGCATGTGTTATGAAGCATTGCATGGTGAAGATACTTCACTTTGTTAGTTCTGAAGCACAAAACTCCTCTCACCAGCCATCAGGAAGAATCTCACATAGGTTTTATAAATGGCTTTGTTATGGTCAGGCTAGTTGCTGAACTCATAGATTTGTACAATCATTAAGTGTGCAAGCAGAAGTGCCTGACAGGAAAATTCACACTCACAGTATAGCATAACCTGATTTAAGACTAAGACAGATAGCAACAGCATTCAGGTTTGCTCAGCAAGCACTAACAGGCCTTCTTGCTTGCTAAAAGCTACATCTGCTGTAGGCAGCAGCTTGTTGAAAAGAGTTGTATTAACAGATGTCCAAATGCATTATGAGCACATGCACAGGAATTGTCCCTGGGTCCAGCTTAGATACTGGGTGGGGGTTCCAACAAGGAGAAGAGGCAGTTGGGAAGCTTCTATTGGAGTCAAGATCCTGAAGAAAGCGATCTGTAGCTCACCTCATAGATGGGATAGATAAAGCATTTGTCCATGAAAGTATGATGAATTTTAGGACAGCCAGGAACTTTGGCTCATATTGGTCAGGAGAAGGGATCCCATCAGGAGCAGCTGATGGAGAATTGCTTCACCTACTTGTCCATTTTTTGAGGGGGAAAAGGATGATCTAGTTGCATGCATTTCTTACAGGACAGGCTGGCCCAGCAGAGGGGGCTTTGACACAGAGCAGAGACAGCTCTGGGGTGCAGGGTTGGTAAGACCCAAGTGCAAGTGCTGCTGCAGTAGGAAACAGCAGCTATGAGCAGAATCCACTTACAGCACTTAGTCTGTACACACAGTGATGGGTTTTATTAGATTAAATTTGTGATGCAGGACACATCTGGCATTTCTTATTTGTGCCTGGACCAGTCATCTCACAGTGACCAACACAGCATTGTTACGTCTCATAACAACATGTTCCTCTGGTGTCCCTCCACCCTCCCAACATAAGATGTTTAATAACTGCTATAAAATATGCTCATGATGAAATGTGGCAGCAGTAATATGATCTTGGACAAAGTAACGATCTAAAACCTCAAAAGGTGTTAGCATTAAATCTATGCAGCACCTAGAATTGGTCATCTATAATGCAGAACAAGCTTTATTTATTGCACTGAAATGTCTTGTTTGAAGTTAGTTGTCTGCACATGGAAAATTAAAATTCCATGACATGAAAACTGGTTATTTGTGCAAGCAGAGCCTCAGTGGCTAAGAGAAGCTTATGACCTTGTTTTTGACCACTAAACCAGTCCTTGCAGCCAGCTCACTATGGGTATGTTACCTTATTCAGATTTCATTTTACATCCCCAAAATCATGTGCCAGGTCTGGAAATATCCATACAGATGCTCTACAGCAGCTCCTGGCTCCTCCTTTTATCAGCCAGTCTCTGTGCAGAGCCTTGGGCAAGCTCTTCCTGGGGCATGACTGGCCTTTAGAAATTTCCCCACTGATAAACTAAAAAACCCCAAGCAAACAAAACAGCAATAACAAAACACATACACACAAAAACAAAACCAAACCCCCCCACAAAACCTAGTAAATAAACAAACAAACAGGCTATTTCATTTTATGCAGAGGCAGATCTGAGTTATGACCAGAAAAACTGGATGCATTTCCAGGTGTTCCCAGTGTGATTCATCGATTCATAGAATAGTTTGATTTGGAAAGGATCCTAAAGATCATCTAGTTCCAACCTTCCTGCCATAGGCAGGACACCTTCCACTAGACTAGGTTGTTGAAGGCCTCATCCAACCTGGCCTTGAACACCTCCAGGGAGGGGGCATCCATGACCTCCTTGGGCAAAATGTTTCAGCATCTCACCACTCTATTGTGAAGAATTTATTTCTAATACCCAGTCTAAATCCACCCTCCTCAAGCTTCAGAGGTTTGGTATAGATCATTTTAGATGCAAAGTGAGAAATGACAATTCAGCTAAGGTGGCTTCTACTGCTGAGCAGCCTTGGCTATTGGCATCCAGGTTTGACTCCCACTGACTCTGTGTGTTCCCTTGTGATGTATATTTTTAATCTCCTGCTGCTTGCAAGCCGTTAATCTTGAAAGATTTCTATATACTGCTGCCCATAAAGCATTAAGCATTCTGGTCAGACTCATATTTACATCTTAATTAGGTTAATATTTTTGTACTTGCTGGTCTATTTGGAGGTTTTTTCATGCTATAACTTCATAATTTTCATTGGAACTGGTTTGCAATCTGCACATCTCCTGGCATTGCCTCCTCAAATAACATATTGTCAAGCAACGTTTAACAAGAAGAAAATATGATTTAACAGACCAATATGAAGAAAAATGTATTTCAGCAACAAAGTAGAGGGGAAAGAGGGAGAAAGTTCTGGGATATCCTTAAAGCCTGAGAGTGTTTGTAGGAGGGCCGTGGCTGCTGGATGAAGAGTTGATAGGGAGGTGAAGTGCTTCATGAGAACCTCCCCCTGCAACTCACTCTCAGAGGGATCAGTGTTTCCTGAATGTTTATGTACGTTTTGTTTGTTGTCAGTTTGGCAAAAAAGTAGCCAAAGGGAAAAAAAAAATAGAAAAAAAAAGGATAAAGAAACAAACAAACCAGGAAACTATCTGGGGCTTTGGATCCAAGATTCTGCAAGGCAGAAGGATGTATACAAGGGAATGCAGGTGAAATAGGTCAAATCTGTAAGCTGCTTCCACAGTGGAGAAAGGAGGTTGTAGAGGCTGTTGGTTTCCTCTTCCCGATAAAAAGTGAAAGGACAAGAGGAAATGGTCTCAAATTGGGCCAGGGGAGGTTTAGATTGGATATCAGGAAAAGTTTCTTTGCAGGCATTGCAACAGGCTGCCCAGGGAAGGTGGTGGAGCCACCATCACTGGAGGCGCTCAAAAAATGTGTAGATACAGCACTTTGGGACATGTTTTAGTGAGCATGGTGGTGGTGGGTTGACAGTTAGACCTGATGATCTTAGAGGTCTTTTCCAACCTTAATGATTCTATGGTTCAATGTCCAAACTGTGATGGAATATGCTTGGGAAATTTGATTTTTTTGGCGCCTCTTTCTCCCTTCATATCATTTGACCCCCTGTGACAGAGTGGGATCAGTATTTGTACTAAACTGTAGCACAGACATAAAGAATAACAAGGTGGCACAGCATAGCTTGCTCAAGTTGCCCAGGGAGGTGGTTGAGGCCCCTTCCCTGGACGTAGTCAAGGTAAGACTCGGCGAGGCCCTGATCTAGTTGGGGATGTCCCTGCTGACTGTGGGGAGGTCAGACTGGATGACTTTTGGAGGTCCCTGCTGGCCTGGACCATTCTAAGTAACCCAACTCCAACAGTGTTTCTTTCAGCTTCTTCTTTTCTCGGATGTTTTTCTCCCACCTCAGGCAGATCCGATAGCAAGACTCCAAAGCTTCCTGTGCACTGAAGTGAGCAAACAAGCTTTGCTTATTAAACATGACATTTTAATTCAGCAAGTTTTCAGCCATGCACAAAGCCCATGTGCTGTTCTTTACTATTGGAGCCTATTCTTCAGCTGCTGTCCTGCCCTCAGTCAGGGCAGTGGTTGGATCCTCTGTCTCTGTTGTGGGTTTAAGACTGGATGTCTTAACTGGGGAGCTGAAAGTCCTCCAAGTTCCAGCGAGGTGCAGGGAGGTGGACACCGAAAAGACTGATCTTTGTTATTTCATTTCCAGAATCCTGCAACCCCTTTGTAAAGGGGCATGTCTATCTGTCTGCCCCTTTTCCCCCTCTCTCCTGCTCCCAGTGCAGGCTGCTGTCTTGTGTTTGGTGTTCCGGGGGAGCTGAGGCTTCCAGCCTTCAGCGGTCTGGCTAACTTTTACTGCGTCATTCGGGCCTGGGCAGGGAGGTGTGGGGGAGGAGGGGGCATCGGGTGAGGGCAAGGTTTTGGGAAGGTTCTGGGAAGGTTCTGGCCTAGTGAGGTTTTGGTAAGCCCAGGATGGAGAACTGGGCTGAGGCTTAACATGATTTCGTATGGTGTTGTACATAGCTGTGAACAGTATTTCCATTTAAATTTCTGCTTCTTTCCAGTCTTGTGGAGAGTTTTCCTTTTACTCCTTTGGGGAGGGGTAAAAGAGCTTCTGTCTGCTCTCTAAAACTGCAACAGCCTCCTAACCCTGACCCTGAACCTCGGTAGGATGGCCTCATTATGTTAAAAAAAAAAAAAAAAAGAGAGAAAATTGAAAATGGACACCAAATCTTATACACTAAGAGTTGCTATTAAAAGTCCACAGAAATTCTGTCACCATCACTGCCCCAGGGTGACTACTGCAGAATTTGAGAGGGTTCCTTCTTCCTGCTGTAACTTGCTGTTGATTTCATGTATGACATGCAGGTTGATTATACTTTCAAGGCTATTTTTCCCAGTAGCTTCTTGAGGGTTTCTTTTAGCCATTTTCTGCAAGCTAAGTACGTTTCTTTGGTCCTAGCTGATCCTCCGGAATCACAGAATCCTTTTGGTTGGAAAAGGCCTTTAAGATCATGGAGGCTGTGCTAACACTCATCTGTTCATTTTTAGAAAGTGAACCTCTGCAGCTTTATTACCAAGCATATAGCTTGGTAAGCACGAGTTTTATGTTTCTTAACAAATGCCTTGTGTAGTTCTAGCTTGGGGGGGGGAAAAAAAATGCCCAGGAAAACTATTTGAGGGTTGCAATAAAAATCAGAGAAGCAGTGCAGGCCTGAAAGGCAATCTCTGTGTTTTACCTTTACAAAAATACTGTATTCTGTTCTCATATGGTATCATCCTCACACCTTCTTTGATACTTCCAGTGATGGAAACATTGCAGCACAGCCTTGCCCTGCAGTCTGCTGCAGTGCTTCTCTCCTCCTACGACTACCATATCCCTTGAAACAGTGTGTGGGCAACAGGCACAAACTAGACCATAGGACTATTTGTTCAAACTTAAGGAGAAACTTTACCTTGAGGGTGCTGGAGTACTGGACCAGGCTGCCCAGGCAGATTTTGGTCTCTGTGTCTGGAGACTTTCAAAACCTGTCTCTTCCTGTGCAACCTGCTTTAGGTCACCCTGCTTCTGGCAGTGGGGCTGGGCTAGATGATCTCCAGAGGTCCCCCCCAAACCCATTCAGTGAAAACAAAGACTTTCAGTGAAGTGATTGTGCCCCTGTACTCAGCACTGGTGAGGCCACACCTTGAGTACTAGGTTCAGTTTTGGGCCCCTGACTACAAGAAGGGCATTGAGGTGCTGGAGCATGTCCAAAAAGTGCCAGCAAAGCTGGGGAAGGGTCTGGAGAACAGCTCTTGTGAGGAGCATCTGAGGGAACTGAATTGTTTGGTCTGGAGAGAAGGAGGCTGCTCTCTACAACTCATTGCTCTCTACAACTACCTGAAAGGAGGCTGGGGGGAAGGGAGGGTGGCACTTGGTCTTTTCAACCAAGTAGTGAGTGGTAGGACAAGAGGACATGGCCTCAAGTTGTACCAAGGGAAGTTTAGGTTGGATATTAGGAAAAATTTCTTCACCAAAGGGATATTAGGCATTGGAACAGCTTGCCCAGGGAGGTGATGAAGTCCCCATCCCTGGAGGTATTTAAGAGTTGTGTAGATGTAGTACTTAGGGACGTGGTTTAGTCAAGGACTTGTCAGTGTTAAGCTAATGGTTGGACTCAATGATCTTAAAGGTCTTTTCCAATCTAGGCAATTCTGTGATTCTGTGATCTCCAGAGTTCACTTCCAACCCCTACCATTCTGTGATGATTCTATGATTCTATAAACTCTTCACTCCTTCCGTGGGTGGTTCAAAATATAATAGAGGAGCCTAAAAAGGTGAAGCCACCTGCTGGCTTCAGAGCAACATTTTCTGAATGATATTCCTTAGAATGGTGAAACCAGCATCACTGAAAATGTTGGGGCCTTCTGTTTTATCAGTAATCAGGACGATGATCAAGAAACATGATTCCATTATAGCAAATGACAACAAGACTGTGAGCAGTGAAAGGAAAAGGCTTTGTACACCCTGTGAAATGAAAAATGGCCTATACTATTGCATACATGTGCATGTGTATGTTTGAAAACAGGATTAGTTTCCTATTCATCTTCCGAGAAAGAGTTGCTCTGTGGTTTGCATGATTCAGAAGCAGCTCCATGAGTGATGTTTCACGAAGTTTTGAAATGACTCAACAGCACAGAACAAGATGTCCCACTGTGTTAAGTCATTTCAGCTGGAAGTCACTGAAATGTATCAAAAACTGTCACTGCCTCTGTAAAATTTGCACTTCTCCCCAGGACATGTACAGAAAGAATGAGGGTAAAGGAAGGAGATCACTAGGACAAAACCCCCAAACATCAGTGTTAAAAGCCAGGTTGGACGGGGCCTTGAACAACTTGCTTTAGTGGAAGGTGTCCATACCCATGGCAGGGTTTAGAACTAGATGGTCTTTCAGTTCTCTTTCAACCCAAACCATTCTATGATTCTTTGACCTTGTTCTATTTGCAAGATCTTCACAGTCTTAACAGTAACTGAGTGATGTCTTAGAATAAGGATTCTTTTGTTGGTTCTTAGCACTATCATGTTAAGCTATTTTTTTGATCAATAATACAGCCTCTTTTCTTTTCAATACAGTTGCTGAAATTCCATGTGACAGTCAAGATATTAGGGAAGATATATTTGCTTCAGTATCTGATAGATATGATACATATGTCAGATTCAGGGAAAGTAAATATCTGCATCATAAGAAAGAAAAACAAGAGTCTATCTTGTCGAAAGCTCTGAGCATCCACTCCACTTTGACTGTGTATGTTCATTCCTTCTTTGATCACTTCATTAATGATGGAGAGATGATTGAATTGCTCTACTTTGTTCTGGCATTAGCATCTCAAGCTGTGCTTTACAAACAAAGAATCCTCAGAAAGGAGAAAAAGGAAAATTGCAAGGAAAGAAAATGCTGAAAGGTCTCCTGGCACTGTGAGGCGAAGCAAAGAAATTCGATTATGGCAGGTTTTCATAGAATGGCTTGAACTGGAAGGGACCTTAAAGATCATCTAATTGCCGTGGGCAGGGACACTTCTCACTAGACCAGATTGCTCAAAGCCTCATCCAGTCTGACCTTAAACACTTCTAGGCATGAGACATCCACAACTTCTCTGTGCAACCCGTTCCAGTGTTTCACCACTCTCACAGTACTGATTTTTTTTCCAAATCCCTAATGTAAATCTACCCTGCTTTAGTTCAAAACCATTGCCCCTTCCTCTAAAACCATTTTTCCAGTGGCAAAGCCCAGACCTGCAGAAACCAAGTGTTTAACTTCTCAGGAAGCTGGTCTCCTGGCTGATGTACTGCCTAACAACGATGCATGCCATTCATGCTCCTCTGCAAACACTTTACCATCCTTGTGCTGGAGCTTTCTGGGGAGGAAAGGATCCAAGGTTACTCTCTTGATTCAGAAAAAAAATGTTTAATCTGCTAAAATTCCTTATGTCATTGCATAACTGCTTGCCTCTGCCAACAGGGCAATGTATGAGCTCTTCCCAAACTGAGTGAAACAAATTTCTCTTTTCCTTCCTTTCTTGAGTCTTTTTTTTCCTCATTACTCATAATCATATATTAATTCTTGTTCTCCCTTACCATATTTTATGTTAGCATAGTAATTTATTTTCTCAGTGACTTAAGCTCTCAAATCAAACTCTTACTGTTAGTTCTGTCACCAGAGTTTGTCCTCCCACGCCATAACTCAAATTAAATGGAAAAAAAAATAACATTCACAGAGAGCCCAGGTATTACAGCAGCCTGCTTCCTTCTCTCTGAGGCAGAATGAAAGAAATTACAAATCCATTAGCCTGGAATAGCCAAGTTCTGAACAAAAGGATTGGCAAATAGCACCATTTCACAGCACTTGAGTCAAGTTCCCATAACACCTCTGCAGCCTAATTTCTTCAAAGAGCTTTTTATTCTCATCATTCTCAAGCACATTTACAATTGTTGTGGACGTTGGGTTTTGTTTTCCTACTATGTCTTATAAAAAAAAAAAAACAAAAAACAACAACTTTGCTCCTCTCTGGGGAAGCCCTGCTAGCAATTTTCCACTGCTTCAGAAGCAAAAAAGGAAGAAAAGAGGCAAGATGTGACATGGAAAGGGATGCAAAGTGCTGGATAGCAGTTTGTGGTAGTTGATCCCATACTATAAAAGGAACCGGAAGGCCAAGTTCTGGTTAGAACCTCTGTTTGCTCTTCGCGCTGCCATTCTCCACGTTTATTTCAGTCCTGGTGCAGCTGTCTTGACTCTGATGGAGCAGAGGTACACACTTAGAGGATCAGCCCCATTTCTGTGTTTACCATTTCCTAAGGGCTGGTTTGTCCCTTCGGGCTTTCTGGGTACCTCCTTCAAGGACAAAGTTTCATGAGGCAGTATTAACAGCAGTATGCAATATCAATCTATGAAATGTCAGGAAGGTTTGATTCAAAAAACCTTTAACAGGCAAGTGACACTGAAGCACTGAATCCCTAGTGAATGGGAGCTAATCGGTCTGGGAAACTTTTTGCTTCAATCTCATCATCTCAGGCTTGGGCCAATGTGGCTGGAAAGCTGCCTGGCAGAAAAGCAGCTGGGAGTGCTGGTTGACAGCCAGATGAAGATGAGCCTGCATTGTGTCCAAGAAGGCCACCAGCATCCTGGCCTGGATTAGCAGTAATGTGGCCAGCAGGACCAGAGAAGTGATCGTGCTCCTGTACTCAGCACTGGTGAGTCTGCATCTTTGAATACTGTATTGGTTTGGGCATCTTACTATGAGAAAGACATTGAGGTGCTGGAGCAGGTCCAGAGAAGTCCAGTGAAGCTGGTGAAGGGTCTGGAGAACAGGTCTGGTGAGGGGGAACTGGGTTTGTTTAGTCTGGAAATTAGGATGGGAGAAGACCTTCTCACTCTCTACAACTCCCTGAAAAGGGTGTTGGTGTCCTTTCCCTAGTAATAAGTGATAGCAGAGGAAATGGACTCAAGTTCTGCCAGGAGAGGTTTAGATTGGAGATTAGGAAAACCTCCTTTATTGAAAGAGTAAAGGAACAGGTTTCCCAGAGAGGTGGTTGAATCACCATCTCTGGAGGTGTTCACAAAATGCATAGAGATGGCATTTTGGGACGTGGCTTAGTGGGCATGGTGGTGCTGGGTTGATAGTTGGACTTAATGAGATCTTTTCCAGCCTTAATGATTCTGTGATTTTCTGAATCTTCTCAAGAGGATGCTGTCATCTTTGCCAATTTGCATTGGGAGGGTAGTTTCCCAGTGAGTTGCTGACAGGCCTGTATTGCTCACACAACTCAAGGGAATATTTGTCAGCCTTGCCTTCTGCCTTAACTTAGCAGCTGGCCCTGGTGATCAAGCCTATTGCTTTGATGCTCTTAGCTGGTTGCACTGACTTGCTAAACTAGAAGCTTACATGAGCACCTCCCACTCTATGATACGCTCCCCCAGTTCACATAAACACCACATTTAATGCACAGCAGTGCCTGGGGCTAGCTCATACTTCTTTATACTTTGTAGGTGTTGAGAACTAATCCAAAAGTATAAGAGATATCTGGGACCTGAAATGTTTCTTACACTAGATGAGAGAAGAGAACCACTGGGTTGACCTATTAACCGTGGATGTGGAGGATCCTTCGGGATACTTGCTTGGTGCAATGGACAAGGGGAGTGAGAAGGAACTAGGATGAGAGGGACAATAGGTGGGAGTGAGGATGTGCACCTGAAATGTAGAAGTCCCAGAAGGACACCAGCACATCAGCTGCGAATATTTCTGCCGTGCTGCCATCTCCAAGCTGATGCAGTTTCCCTGGGTTTGCAGTTTTCCCTCTGGTGCTCTGAATGCTGACAAAGAAATTGCAGAGCTGTGCTCATCTCTGGAGAGCTATTTTGTCCACCCCCTTACATGCAAGCAGCCAATGCTCACATCCATGTCCTGCTGCCTTTTTCTTTAACAGGGCAGCATGCTGGAAAGGGCACTGGGCATGCTTTCCACCACCAGAGCCACACTGGGTGATTCAGTCTCTCAGAGGCACTGGCCAGGAGAAATTCTCATTCCTGCACCTGCTAAAGGCAATGTAGAACTTCTAGGTGTGATCAAGCAGGGTGAGAGTAGGAGCAAGAGAGGCCAGGCTTTCACAGAGGTGTGGGAAATACTTCTCTCCCACTCTGCTTGATTCATATCAGACTTGATAAGAAAAGGCATTACTCATCAGGCAAACCCCCAGGCTACTAATTGAAGAGAGAGTGAGCAAAGCTGTTTTTCTTCACAGCTTCTGCAAGCACAGTACTTCCCTTTCATATACAAAATACACTCATGGGAGCAGGAATGTGAACTATGGTCATTTACACAGGAAAATCAGATCATAGAATCATAAAGGTTGGAAAAGACCTCTAAGATCAAGGCCAACTTTCTACCCAGCACCACCATGCCTGCTAAACCATGTCTCAAAGTGCCATGTCTGCATATTTTTTTAACACCTCCAGGGATGGTGACTCCACCACCTCCCTGGACAGCCTTTTCCAATGCCTGACCACTCTTTCAGTAAAGGAATTTTTCTCCTAATATCCAGTCTAATCTTCCCCTGGTGCAAATTTTCTCTCCTCCTATCACTTGTTACCTGGGAGAAGAGGCCAACACCTGCCTGGCTCCAATCTCCTTTCAGAAGTTGTAGAGAGCAATGAGGTCTCCCTTCAGTCTCCTTTTCTCCAGGCTAAACACCCCTAGTTCACTCATCTGCTCCTCACCAGCCCTGTTCTTCACACCCCTCACCAGCTTCATTGTCTTTCTCAGGCCATTGAGTGACCCACTCCACTGCAAACTCTCTCTGGTCTTCCAAGCAGCAAACTTTAACTATCCAGTAGAAATTTAATCTGTGTAAAAAAAAATGAAAGTGAAAAGTGCTGAGGGAAGCCATGGAGTAAGCAGCACTGAGCCAGCACTTACTCACTTCCCTTCCTCTGGATTTAGTGCCTGTCACCTTGTCCTGCTGCAGGAGGATTTAGAGAGCAAAACCAGTTCAATTAACTTCCCCCCCCCCCAAGCAGAATTTCTGAGAACTCCATTGAGAAAAGTTTGCAGGCAGGAGGAGAAAGATGACTTTTTTCCTGCACATTTTTATTCAAAGGACTGACAGTTCACTACCGAGAGAAGCAGAGTGATTAGCAAATTCAGGAGTATTGCTTTCACTCAAGCAAAAGCAAAATAGGGCAGCTATCCCTTTCCAGACTCACCCTGCTTTTAGCAGGGTCTCTACTCTCACATGTGCCCCACAGAGCATCCAAATTCCGTCTAGATTTCTTTTGCATTTGCAGTATTCATGGCATGGCCATGAGGATGATGGGGAGACTGGAGCACTTCTCCTGTGAGGAGAGGCTGAGAGATCTGTGGCTGTTTATAGTCTGGAGAAGAGCAGACTGAGAGGGAATATTATCAATGCTGATACACAGCTAAAGGGTGGAGGCAAGAGGATGGGGACAGTCTCTTTTCAGTGGTGCCCAGGGATAGGACAGGGAGCAATGGGTACAAACCTGAACTCAGGATCACAGGATATTAGGGGTTGGAAGGGGCCTCCAGAGATCATCAAGTCCAACCCCCCTGCCAGAGTGGGACCATAGAATCTAGCATTCCATCCAACATTCCAGAAGGTTCCATCTAAACATGAAGAGAAAATTCTTTGCTGTGAGGGTGACAGAGCACTGGACCAGGCTGCCCAGGGAGGTTGTGGAGTCTCCTCTGGAGTCTTTCAAAGCCTCTCTGGATGTGTTCCTGTGCAACCTGCTCTGCGTGACCCTGCAGGTATTGGACTGGATGACCTCCAGAGGTCCCTTCCAGCCCCTACAATTCTATGACTGACCATGCAGCTATGAAAGAATAGGATTGAAGCCTAACCTCATCCAGCAAAAGGCTGGGTGGGTGCCAGGCATGTCATGCAGGCTGGCTTCATGGCAGGTCATGTTTCTGGACTATGACTGCACTGCCTGTGAGCATTTGTGTTATTGTGGAGACCTACACCTTTGGTGGGGAGCCTTCTGAAGGAGGGAGCCTTCTGAAGGAGGGAGCCTTCAAGTCACCAACTCAGGTCCCTCCATCACCATGTGCCTAACCCTTATTTCAAGGGACAGCAGGAAAACAAGGAAGCCCTATGGGCTTTTACCCACACAAACCCACAGGTATTGCCCAGTTCCAGTGCTTCTCAGCCCACAGCTCTGCACTGCCCAGCAGACAGTGAGAGGGAGGATTGAAGAACTTCAACACACAGCATCCATTGCTCTTCATTTTTAATCTCCACAGCAAGAGAAAACAAAGATTTCTTCCCCCTCAAAATGTCTGCTGTTCTCCTTGTAAGGGCTACATACCTGGGTGATTGAAGAAAGCCCTTCCTCCTGATGATGTGTGTGTTGGCACATACATTTGTTATCCACTCATTTGCAGTCACTTCCTAGCTCCCACCTCATTCCAGATCTGTTATCTGGAAAGTAGGGATTTTTGTGAATGGAAGGTTTCTCCCCTTGTCAGTCTGACTGAGAGGGCTGTCAAACAGTTATTTTTTTTGTCTGGAAGCTACACAGCTTTTAGCAGCCAGATATTAGCCCCCAGGCATTTCCTCTCCCACCTTTTGTACATTACCTAACTGCAGGCTCTGCTCGTGGATCCCAGAGTGCCAAGCTGCACGGTGGAAGCATGCTCAGAATTACAACTCATCCACACCTTCCACAGCACTGGCTCAGTATAACACACAGCTCCTGAGGACACCTTGTTGCTTTCTTCTTTGCTTCATGTTCTCTCCAGAAAAGCCTCAGAAAGGCTTGCTTGTGACAGAAGACAGGGAATATGCAAGAGGCTTGACAAACCTGATCTAGTTGAAGATGCCCCTGCTTTTGCTGCAGAGGGGGTTGGACTAGATGAGCTTTGGAGGTCCCTTCCAACCCAGACCAGTCTGTGATTCTGTGTAAGAGCAAACACCCCTTCCTCCCTGCCGTGTCCCTCTTGAGTGTCCATGTTTCCTTCCATCAGGGCTAACTTTCCACACGAATAACAGAAAGTCATTTGGGTTGGAAAAGACCTTTGAGATCACCAACCCAACCATTATCTAACTCTACCAAGTCTGGTGCTAAACCATGTCCCTCAGCACCACATCTCTGCCTCTTTGAAAGAGCTCTGATTCGATCACCTCCCTGGGAAACCTGTGCCAGGCTTTGAGAACCCTTTCAGACAAGAAGCTTCTTCTAATGTGCAACCTAAACCTTCCCTTTGCATACTCAAAATCCTTTTCCAGAGCCTGAAGGAGTATTACCTTATCTTGTAACTGAGCATCATGAGACAGAGTATGAAATGACATCAAGGCAGGCAAATTGAAACCCTTTTGATAGCTACTCCAGAGGCTTGTAGCTGGCCTCCAAATGGAGAGCTGTCAGGCTAAGTGAGGACAGCCATAAGTCATGAGTGGCAAGAACTTTGTTAGGAGAGGGGTCAATGCTTAAGAGAGTAAGTCACACAAATCCTGTAATTATGTACCACCCTCTAATTATGCCATCAAGGTTTTCATTTTGGGTCTTTGAAAACAAGTTTAAGTGCTGATGCAATTGATACTCCAGAATCTAGAACTCATAAATATGTCCTGATGATGAAATATGTTTTGTTTGTTTTTGTTTTTGTTTTGTTTTGTTTTGTTTTGTTTAAGGAAAACATTGGGTCCCATTCTGCCATTTACATGATTAATGAAAGCATTACCTTTAGTTTAAATATCCAAATATTTTCTTCTAGGTCTTTCTCTATATTGGCTTGGGAAGCCTTCCCAGTCAGTAATGACTGTAATCATATTCGGCTCAGACTGCAACTGTGGAAGATGATTAAAGAGAGAACTGGTAAGTCCCTCTTGATGGCTGTTTTCTAAAGTCCAAGTTTTATAGCTTAACCTGACTTTGTTATCCTAACTATTCCACCCTCTACAGAAGTATGAGCCCTGTAAACTCTATATCACTGAACAGTATAAAGTCTCAATGAGTTCAAGAAGGACTATTTGTACTACACTTGCACTATTTACACTGCTGTGGATTTCAGGAGGAACAAGGAAGTGTGACTTGAAATAGCTCAACCAAACAGCATGCAGGACTGGAAATTTCACACTTGCAGTTCTTTGTAAATATTTATGCAAGTCAGTGAATAGTATTACCTTGCTTTTTGGAACCCCTCAAAGGCATCTAAGTGAAGCATGCCAACAAAAGGAGTATCCAATGATGAAACAAAGAGGTGGTCAGGCACTGGAACAGGCTGTTCCTGGTGCTTCACACTGTCACTGTCTTAGACAGGAGATGAGAAAGTAAATGAAGAAAGAACATTGAAAAAACCCCACACAGCTGAGAGCAAATAACAGTATCTCCTAGAGATCTTTCTGCAGCTTGGACTTAGTGAAGCTGTGCACAGTAGGAGTTCACTCCTTTAAAAGATGGACATGCTCTTCCCATGGAGGAGCACAGCGTGTCAGCAGTCCCTGCAGGGGAGGCTTATGGTCAGATTTACTGTATCTGCATTGTCAAAAAGGCTTTTGGAAAACTAATGATGACAATTTGTTTGTCTTTTCCCAAATACCTGCAGCTTTTACTTTTTTTTCTGCTTTATGCCTGAAGTTGTCAATTCCCTCCCCCCCAGCAATTTAGTGCTTTTCTTTCATAGAAACATTGAGGTTATAAAAGACCTCTAAGCTCATCAATACCAAGCATCAACTCAGCACCACCATGTCCATTAAACCTTGTCCCAAAGTGCCATGTCCACACATTTTTTGAACACCTCCAGGGATGGTGACTCCACCAGCTCCCTGGACAGCTTGTTCCAATGCCTGACCACTCTTTCTGAAAGTAAATTTTTCCTAATATCCAATCTAAACCTCCTGTGGCACAACTTGAGGCCATTTCCTCTTCTTCTGTCTTTAAGACCCTCTGGCTCACCAGGATTGCTCTGCTGTGGGAGGTGAAATGGAAAGGAGACATTTTCTTACCCATTTTTGGATGGCTTCTTCATTAGACCCTCCCTATGGTGGTGTGTGATGCTTGGAGACAGGTATGTCTTTGTTCATGCTGCTCTCCAGGACAGTACACAGCTTTAACACAGCAGTCACCTCCCTCACTCCAATGAATTACTTATTTCTTCTGCTTGGAGCACACCTCTTTGCCTCCCTCACCACTGCACAGAGAGTGGCCACATCTTGAGGTTGTGCAGCAACCATATTTTGTCAAGACAGTGCAAGAAGCATGCAGTCCCTGGATGCTAGAGAGCCACCACATGTTGCCCATCACCCCCTATGACAGCAGGAACGAGCAGTCTAGAAAAGGGAGATTGAAGCTTCCTACAGCTGCAAGAAAGCCAAAACCCAGTGCCAAGGCTATGTGAATCCTTGGTAGCCATCTTCTAGGGGTTTCTACCCAATCTGCTCACAGAGAGCAAGCCAGGTGTTCCTAGTAGTCTCTATCCACATCCGTACAAGACACTGCACACAACAATCCTGGCCAACTGCCATATCTCATTTCTTGTATTCTTCTTTTGCTTGAAGGAACAAATTTAGCTTCATTTAATTCAAACAAGTCTAGGATCGAGCAGAGAAAAATTCAGTTGAAGAGACAAATATGGCATAGGAACAAGTTTGGACATTAGGAAGAAATTCGTGGTGGAACAACGGAACAGGTTGCCCAGGGAGGTGGTGGTGACCCCATCCCTGGAGACATTCAAGGTCAGGCTTGACAGGGCTTTGAGCAACCTGATCTAGATGGGGATGTCCTTGCTTACTGCAGTGGGGTTGGACTAGGTGACCTCCCTTCCAAACTAGTGCATTCTTTGATTTTATGATTCTGTGATACATTCTGGAGTTTGCTCCCTGGCTGTAATCGTACTTAAAGATGTTTAACTCACACAAATTCAAGACATGTTGAACTGATGGTTTTGTACCCACAAGGCTGGCTGCAGTGGTGGAAAGTGGGGTGGGAGTTCATGGAGGTACTCAGCTAGAACTAAGACCTTAGACTGGAGTCTCTGTAGTTTTCCAAATTTTCTCTTGGATGCTCCATCAGCTAAAGGCAGCAGATGTTTCTGAGCAGCCAAGTTGCTTGTATGTGCCCTCTGTTTCTGTTTGAAATAAGCCCTTTTTGAAGATGGTGACCATCTACACAATCCTTCATGTACTAGCAGCATTAGCACACAGATTGCATCTAATAACCTCATCTATTCTGCATGGGTGAGTTGAGGTCCTCTTCTGACAACCCAAGACCAGCTGCGCAGGACAAGTTGGGGGTCAGAAGTCCTACCAAGAGCAGACCCCAGACTTCACCTCACAGTCAGCCCTCACTGACCAAGACAGGTTGGGTCTTCTCCAGATTCCCAGGGAGAGTGAGTGTGTGGGAGTCACTGCCCACAGACAAGGCTATAGACCCTCTGGGATGGGTGTTCCTCACCACTGTGCGAAGCTAGACCCAGCACATCTACAGATTCTCTAGATTTTGTGTGTGACTCCAGAAGCCAGGCTTGCATCATCATTCTGCCTGCCAGAGGTGGGGCAAATGAGGTGATGTTTACTTGGGGCTTGCAAAAGCTCTGCTTGAAGCAACAGTTGTATGAGCTATGCTTGAAGTGATGTAATGTGCTTCCAGCCCAAAACTCCACAGGTGTCAGCAGTCATGAATTAACCTGTGAAATGACACAGGGTTGCATTCATGAAATACACAACCCTCTGAAGTGATAACAGCCCTCAACTGCCTTTATCTCCCTAGACCTAGTCGCTGTTGCACAACAGAAAAGTTGTTCCCAAGCAAGCAGCACTTCCTGAAAGGGCTGTGATCTTACCCTCTCTTACAGCCAGACACCCTGAACAGGCATCAGCCTGCATGTGCTCAGTTTATCTCACACAGATAGAGCCACGCTGGAAGAAAAGTTTTAGTGAGAAAGCAGGAGAGGTGAACAGCAAAGTCTTTGTGAACTCTGGTTAGCTGTCTCTCTAATGAATACTGGGGGGGGGGGAAGGATTGAAACCCCCCCACCCTCAGCAGTGTCTCCAGCGTGGCTACCCTTTGGAGTGGGGGCACGCCAACAAAATTCTCAGGTTGGAAATTTCTTACAAAAGCCCAAAAAGCCAGCGCCCAGTTAAATACCTTAATAATACAAAAAAAATAACTAGCACCCTCCCTAAAAAATCCTTCCTTTAACGTGTGGGACCTATTAAAGATTCTTCTATGCCAAAAAAGATAAAAAAAAATCTTATATAACACATTAGAACACATATCTCTGTGTTGTAGATAACTTCACTGCTCCCCATTTACTATAGTAGAGAGTCCGAGACCGGACACAGAAGGGGAGGGCCACACCAGGTTATTTTTTAGCAGGCACTTTGTGAAATGTTCACCTTTGTCTTTGATGCAGGTCATAATGCAGGAGGAAAAGGATCGTGAAGGTAAGGGCTGGGGCCCATGTCCCCCCCCCCCTCCCCCCCCTCTGTGCAGTTACAGCCCCTCCAGTGTGGCCAGGCTCCTGCATGAGGTCAGCTTTGTTCATACATGCCTGGCATCTGCTCCGGAGCAGAAAACATTTCTTCTGTCCATAAAGGCAAGACAGCACTGCTAGAGCCGCACGGTGATGGACATCTTCCTGGCCATGTGGTGCCAAAGGGTGAGTGTGACACCGTTTCTTTCATCCTCATAGTGTCTTTCTGGGTGAGTGGCAGCTTTTTATGGGACAGTGGGATGACCAATTCTGCTGGAGACTTTCAGCATAAGGTCACAACAGCTTGACAGAGAGACTTAATTTCTACTTAGGGTGTAAAGGATGATCCTCCCCACCCACAGTCTTGCCAAAGGTACTGGCAGAGTGTGTAGTATGTCCACAAAATCTGTAGCCCCTTTGCTTTCCACAGACTCTTAAAAAAAGAATAATTTTCATGCTTCATCTCTGTTCCTACCTCAAATACAGCTGTAATCCAACCAGGGTCCCAAGCAGCTGTCAGAAACATTGGGAGGTGGGTGGTAGAGCCAAGGTAATGTAGTTTCTGCCATAGCCTGCAACAATCCTATACTGCCCTCATCCTATTTTTTTCCCCCTCCCTGGTTATTGTTAGAATTATTCCCAACAGCCATGTTGCATCCATCTTGGAAATCTCCCTCTGCTTTGCTGTGTTTGCTCTTCCACTCTCCCTGTGGTGACAGTGAAGATGGCAGACAGCACTTCCTGGTCCATATATCCAACTCCCTGTTCCTTCAATTCCAGACTGCTCCTTGGGGTGATTCCCAAACCAGTCCTCAGGATGGTGACCAGAGTCTCTCACAGCCCCATGTGTAGCCATTACAAGCTACCCACTCTGCTTTACTCATTTCCTTCTACCAGCTTATGCTACCTTCTCCTAGAAATATGTTGTAGAGCTGGAAACCTTGCCAAGGGGAGAGTGGTGGGGTTCCAGCAGGAAGATGGTGCAGATTCATGTTCTGAGTCCTGCCTCAGTCTTTGGTTAGTCCTGCAGCAGATGCAAGTCACTTTAGCAATTTGTGTTATGTGGCACAATAAAGCAGTTATTTTCCTTTCCAGGGTGGTTTGGCTTAGCTACAAAATATTAAGAGCAAAACAATCCAATAGAATGTTCTTGCTGGGCAGGGGGAAGATGGTTTTGTGCCCACCATTTAGCATGGATGTTTGTCTGCATGGGTGGTGATGCAGGCAGAAGGCTAAGGAAAAACGACGTTGAGGGAACAAAGGACTCATGATCATTCAGGAAGCAGCTGGTGCAGAATGTTAGAGAGCAGACAGTGCCACTGGGAGCTGTACAACAGCTCTGGCTGGACTTGCTGGTGAGGGCTGCTGTGTTTGCACAGAAGCTCAGGAGCTGTGTTTGCTGCTCAGAAGCTATCATGATGTGGATGAGGGGATTGAGTCCATCATCAGTAAATTTGCAGATGACACCAAGCTGGGAGCAGGTGTTGATCTGTTAGAAGGTAGAAGGGCTCTGCAGAGGGACCTTGACAAGCTGGACAGATGGGCACAGTCCAACAGGATGGCATTCAACAAGTCCAAGTGCCGGGTGCTGCACTTTGGCCACAACAACCCCATGCAGAGCTACAGGCTGGGGTCAGAGTGGCTGGAGAGCAGCCAGGTGGAAAGGGACCTGGGGGTACTGGTTGACAGGCACCTGAACATGAGCCAGCAGTGTGCCCAGGTGGCCAAGAGAGCCAATGGCATCCTGGCCTGCATCAGGAATAGTGTGGCCAGCAGGAGCAGGGAGGTCATTGTACCCCTGTACACAGCACTGGTTAGGCCACAGCTTGAGTACTGTGTCCAGTTCTGGGCCCCTCAGTTTAGGAAAGATGTTGAATTGCTGGAGCATGTCCAGAGAAGGGCAACGAGGCTGGGGAGAGGCCTTGAGCACAAGCACTATGAGGAGAGGCTGAGGGAGCTGGGACCGTTTAGCCTGGAGAAGAGGAGGCTCAGGGGAGACCTCATTGCTGTCTACAACTACCTGAAGGGAGGTTGTAGCCAGGAGGGGTTTGGTCTCTTCTCCCAGGCAACCAGCACCAGAACAAGAGGACACAGTCTCAAGCTGTGCCAGGGGAGGTTTAGGCTGGAGGTGAGGAGAAAGTTCTTCACAGAGAGAGTGGTTGGCCATTGGAATGTGCTGCCCAGGGAGGTGGTGGAGTCACCATCCCTGGAGGTGTTCAAGAGGGGATTGGACGTGGCACTTGGTGCCATGGTTTAGATAGGCATGAGGTTTAGGGTGACAGGTTGGACTCGATGATCTTTGAGGTCTCTTCCAACCTTCTTGATTCTATGAGATTCTATGATTCTATGATGGACAAGGATTTTATTACCAGGGATGCAGGGATTAGGATTTCCAAGGTGTAAAGAAGCAGAAACAGGATATTCAAACACTGATTAGCTGTGTGATAAACATTCCTATCATACAGATGGGTATGCACACCAAAACACATAGAAAAAAACATGGTACTTTTATGTGGGACACAAAAATAGGAGCTTTATGAAGTGAAAGCTGGAGTGGCCACACTCCAGTCTCAGAGCAGGAGAACCACTTCTCTTTTCCAGTAGCTGGACTTGGTGGCAGCATAGAGAACAAAATGGATGCTACAGATGATTAACAAAACACAGAGACAGGTTTCATTTTGAACCAAAAGTTAAAATTTTATTTGGAATACCAATATACCCCCAAAAAAATAAAAATAAAAACTTCCTCTTATGTAGTGAAATAGCCATTTGAAAATGGTAAAATAAAGATATTTCTCATATTATTCTTTCCTAGTTATTGTACACATATTTAAGGTTGGTTTTTTGTTTGTTTTGTTTTGGTTTTGTTTGTTTGTTTCTAAATATAAATCTAGCTTGAGCTTTAAGGCTCCAAAAAGCCTGAAACTGTAGTGGCTCTTTAGAGAGAAAGCAGATAAGTCAATCAGAGCTGTGTTTTTTCAGCAGACAGGCCTGTTTGAAGCTGTCCAGGACTGGACAGAAGTGAGACTTCTCAGGAAGGTCACTGTTTCAGGCAAATAAAGTTTTATACCCATTGGGAAATACACGCTAACCCCACTTCATGCAGCATTTTATTGAGCTTTATGATGCATTGGGGAGGGCCCTGGTTTCCCCTTAGCTGTCAAGTTCTTGTGCAGATCCAGACTGATTTGTGTTGGTATGGTTGGTTTAATTTAAGAAATCAAATCCTCCCCTGCGGTGTTTGCTCTGCTACAAGCTAAGTCTGTAAGAAGGCACTGATCCTGCCTTAGCCCTGCAAGCAAAAGGCTTCTGTGCCCCTGTGTGGCTGCACAGCGGGGCACTTGCTACAGCAGGATCAGGGACTTGTCCTTCAGCTTACTTTGAGTAAAATAAAAGGAACGGAGAATGTATTGAAATAAAACAGGAGAACCCCACTGACAATTCCTAGCTGTAATGCTTCCCTTCTAGAGGGCTCTCTGACATCAGGTTGGAAAGCATAACTGAAGAGCTATGCTCCCAGTCTAAGTAAACAACAAGGGGATTTAGGTCTTGCATCACCCTCTGCAACTGGGCTGCAGTGGGCTGAAGCAAAGCTCACTGAAGTCATTCCACATTTCACCACCGACCTCACGTTCTGTAAACCTTGGACCAAGTCATGAATCTATGTGCTATGATCTGTAACTTGCTTTGATTTCTTCCTTGATCAAAGCTATTGTTATTACACAAGGGCTGTATTTATAATTTGCATATAAATGTATACTTCCATTGCTGGTTTCTAAGTACAGAGTAGGCTATGACTTCCAGAGATACTGCTGAGCTGATGTGTCTGGCACTGCTTACAAAGGCTGCTGTTCCACAGACACAGTAACTGGTGTCTTAAGCTCTTTGTTGCCTGCAAATCACCTGAATATTGATCCCTGATGCACCACTGCTCCAGCTAAAACATTGTCCCAGCTTTTTTACTTTCAGGAGAGAAACATTAAATCATCCAGGCCTCAACATTCACAAGCTGTCAGACCACAGATGCTCCTTCAAACAAAACCACAGATGCATGTTTGCGCTCAGGGAGCTACTGTACAAGTAACTTCCACCTATGGAAGAGACCCCTTCAGACAAGCCTTATACCACCAGCCACCCCGTCCTGGACACCTGGTGCTTCCACTGTACCTTTCCTCATCTTGGGAAGAGGTGAGCATTCAGCCTGGAAATACTTTCTGCTGGGATATGGAATAGGCCTTCTCTCTCCTTATCTCTTCCATGACTTGTGATCAATACTTAAATTCTTCCCACCCAACTCAGCTCTTTAGAGTGATTCCCTTTGCACACTTTGGCCCTTATCTTGTAAGTAAAAGCTTGTTTTACTTTACCGTGCGATTCTGGTGAGAGGTCATTTTGAGAGCCAGGCACCCTTAGTTGGGTGTTATCAGTGAGACCCAGACATAAATCCTTTGTGACTCTGAGCTACAGAAGGTCTGTAAGCACCAGGCACAATTTAAAGAGGCTGCAGAATTACCCTAGTTTTTGCTCTTCCACTAACTAGCTGAAAATATTTTCCTTCAAGTGTCCACTACATGAAGTAGCATCTGGGAAGAGCCAAATTCTGCTCACAGCTGCCTAAGCATAAAATCCATAACCGGTTTTATTTCAGTACATTGGATTAAAGCATCAAAACACAACTTGCAGACTTCAACCCTGGCCGGCTGACCTTATCACCAGTGTACTTTCCTGACTTTAATAGTGAATCCCATTTCCAGCATTTGTGGTTGTCACAGCTCCCATAATGCTTGGTCAAGTTTTACAAGGTTTGAGTTCCTCATGATGTATGTGAATACAGCTAAACTAGAGCTTTATTTAAAAGAATGAGGAGCAGAAAGCTCTGGTAGTGGACAGAAAAATTTGGAAGTGTGATCCCAAGGCTCTAACCAGGGGAAATAAATAGAACCCAATTAGCTGTGTTTATGTCCTGGGGCTGATAGGGTGGAGCAGCTGGAGTATTGTTGAAGTGTCATTACATTAGGGTTGACTGTTTCAGTGTTTGAGTGCATGTCAATGGGCTAAAAGTGATGTATAAATATCATGAATTTGTGTTTTAGGAAGAAAGAGAAGTAAGAAAACCAGTGTAAGTTGGTTTTGGCCTTACCCTCAATTTCTTTATTACCAGTTACCACATTTGACTCCAGGTAAACACCTCAGAGGAAAAACCCAAAAGACCTGTGTAAATGTTTGTGTGATGTGTCATCTGCTGAAGCAAATGACAGCATGATAGACAATTTCCAGCCATGATAAATGTACCCTAATTCACCACTGTCCCTTACATGCCTGATTTTGTTGCCCCTTCCCTACAGGTATGCTTGTCTGCAGCCTAGCCACCCACCAGGCTGTCCGCTGTACTCAGCGCTGAGTGCCCCCTGCACACCAGGGGTACACCCACACTGTGCTTTGAGGAGGTCACTTGGGCTGGTTTCTGCACCAAAGCCACTTTCCAAGCAGCAAGGCTGGTGGACCTGACTGGCGGGCAGGTTGGGAAGCAGCTGCTGGAAATGGTGCAGAGGTACCTGTGAGGGCTTTGGGAGGATGGGGTAAGAGCAGGTGATGTTCTTGCTCCACTGAAGTCAGTGTTGGCATTGCCAGCATTGCCATTCAGCAGACACAGGCATGGTTTCCTCTCTTGTGCAACTGAGGAAAACAGCATACGAAGCATGGCAGCTCGTTTGCAACCTACCCTGGTTCCTGCCTGTCTTAAACTTCGTCTGTGAACCCCTGCCTTGCTGTTGCTGTGCTCCTCATTGACAAAAGTTTATGGGGCTTTTAAGCGCTCCAAATCAGCAGGAGATGTGTGTGGTTCCTTTCCTTCTGCTCAGATCAAAGGCAGCTGGACACACTGCCTCGGTTCAAAACAGAGCAAAGCCTCCACTGACTTCACAGGGTCCAGAATTTCTGCTCCAGCTTCAGTTCCAGATGCTGGACCACCTCCACCCCATCTTACTTTATTTGAGAGACCTCAGACACGCAGGAGTGAGGTCTAAATGGCACAATGGTGGGCTTCTACCAACGCTTCTTATCTAATTGCAGTTGACTTTAATTTTGCCTTTTCCACTCTTAATTGATCTTATAACCTGCTTCTTAGCCAGGGCATAATTAAGCATGAGGAAAAAGGCTTATTCAGCATTATAATTATCTACTCCCAAGCTGTATAACAAAATGGTTTACACATTTAATTGGTTTTGTCTAATATTTCCACGTATACAGTAGGCCTATTAATGAATATCATAGCTTCATTACTGCATATATCACATTTTGCTATTTGTTTTGTACCATAAAATGTCAGCACACCAATTAACTTAAATAACACAAATGTAAACTTGTTTTCTGCTCGTCGTAATTATGATTTCAGCCTGCAAAGGCTTTTTGATTCGTAAGACCATTCACATAACATGGAATGCAGCTTTATTTGTGATTGGTTTTTTTGTTGTGTTTTTTTTCTTTTGTATATAATGAGACACCGAAAGCCCTTGTCATCTCTTAACAGGATACTAAAGCAGCTCTGGTTTATGAATGACAGCACAATTAAAGCTAAAAATCATATTAAAAAATCAACAAAAAAAGCCCCTTTGTACTGTACAATCTCGAATTAAAGCAAGAAAGATAATGACAATCTTTTGCATTAGCCAGGAAATGTGATTCTCTGCCACTGGGCTTATTTTTTTGTTTTGTTCTCGTTGACAATTCACAGGATGTGTCTATGGGTGTAGTTATAGGTGTGTGTGTGTGTATATCCTATGCAGAACAGCAGTCCCTATTTTGTTGATCTAGTTCTTCTAATTGTTTAGTTTAAAACTACCTAACTGATACAGTTTAGAATACTACATTAACACATTTAACACCAAGTTTACATACTTGCGTCTTTGAAGTACTAGGAACTTTTACACGCTGTATTTGGCTTCATAAGGACTGTTAATATCACAGATAATGCAACCTACTTGTCTTTGAAAGAATATGGCTGTTCTCGACTAACTCTCTAAGGTTCAGAGGGAAATAACATTTCTCCTTCTATCTGTAGCTGACTTCAGAGAAGAAAGTGTCTTCCTAAATGGTCAGTCTGATGTTACAATACAGATTCTGCAGAGAGAGAGAGAGAGAGAGATACTTCACGAAGGATAATTCTCTCTGGACTTTAGAGTTAAGCTGCTGCAACAAAATTACTCTGTTTAGACTAATTTTTTTTTTTTCCCCTAGACGAATCTCAAGAGAAACCTATTCCAAGTATGTTTTGTAGTAGTATCTCCACATGACCAGAGGAGGGCACTTTGAACATCTCTGCACTGCCCAGGAGGCAGATGCAGAAGCACAGTGTTACCTACTGTCACCCAGTCCTGCCACCTCTTCACCACCCAGGCAGGCATCCTTGTGTCCCCAGAAACCCAAAATCTGTATTGTAACACAGGGCTCTGTTCTGGGAACAGTGAGCAGATACATCACTCTCTTCCTGCTAAGCAGCATTCCTTCCCATTTGCCCCATTCAATTCCCCCATTTTAATTCAGTGGGTTAAACTGAGATTAGCAGGTGATTCCTAACAATCACACGAGGGGGGGTTGTCTCCCTCTCCTTCCTGAACATCCCTCTGCTATTAGCCCCGGGTAATTTAGCAAATGTTGATTGATTTAACCCTCTATGACATCCTGCTGCAGAAATCCCTTGCCTTTAACTGAAAAGTGCACTTGGAACATGCACTCGCTGATATATGTATTGCAACAGTGCATCTTTGCACATTAAATTCTTGTAAAAGTACTGCTCCTTTCCACATTCTGAGGGAGGCAACTCTGCATCCCAGAGTACATAGCAGAGAAATCAATCTCTTCTCTTTTCCATTTGTGACCACAGTGTGGAGTTCAGCCACTTTCCATGCAGGAAATACCCTTTTGGGTTTCATTTTGGCTAAAGGTATCAACCCTCTGTGTGGAAAAGATTTAAAGATTTTAATTTGGCAATCATGTTGTTATCACAGATGGATTTTATTTTTTTTTTTTTGTCACCTCTCTGCTTTACTTTGTTTGAGTTTAACGCTGAGCATTTACTAGAAAGGGTTGAGAAACTTTTGGGTTTTTTTTAAATAAAGTCTCTCCTCCAGCATGGGGGAAACATACTGCTTGTTTAATATACTTGAGGTTTTCTCTCCCATCAGCATTACTCCTTTTCTCTTTTCTTCTCCCTTCTCTCTTTCCTTTTTTCTCTTCTTTCCTCCTTTCTTTTCTTGAGCAGACAGGTACAAGAAGGAAGTTGTCTTTCATCAGCAGTCCTTTGAGACAGAGTAGAATTCAGTGAGTCCTCACCATGATAGGATCATAAACTTACTGGGTTAAACCAAGCTAACTTTCCCTAAGCTGCCAAGTTTTAGCTGCACCATACATATATGTGATTCCTTGTGCCATTTTCTTTTCTTGTGATTTTGTTTTTCTTGATGACCCTGAGCTATGGCTTCTCATTTCTACCACTAGTCAACCTTCCTTTCTTTTCTGGTTTTGCCAATATAGGCCTCAAAGAAGAAATGGCAGAAGAGCACAAAGTAGCTGAGGTACATGAGAGAGGACCAGATGATGTTCTGCACGTGGGAATGGCACTGGCCCTGCTGCATCCAGGAGAAGACCAGGTAATTGACCACGCAACCGATCAGCATCTGAGTGATCTGCGACAAGGTGATGAACATGGCGAACTTGCGTGAGACTCTGAAGCCAGCAGCCCGCAAGGCATAGTAAGAGTACATAACGGCGTGCACTCCGTAGTTCATGGTCATGAACCAGCCACCACCAGCCACCATGTCCTTGTAGGAATACCAAGAATAAAGTAACACAGTAATGTGATGGTACCAGTGCAAGAAGATGAGCTTCTGCTTCCTAAGAATAATGAATATTGTATCACCTGCAACAAAACAACACAAACAAACAAAAAAAGAGGGGAGGAAATGAGAATCACATTGAACAAATCCATCATTACTACAGGGCTTCCTTCCCTTTGCTGTGGCTGGAATACAGGACGTTTTGGAGCACGGAAAGCTGTTTCCTAATTATGCAGTCTTCGGAAAAACAATGTATCCACGTTTGCCTGCGTGGGCACCCCTGCCTGAAAACTCCGTAAGTTTACTTGATAGACCCTTGCTGCAAACATCATCTGTGAAAATCTGAGGTGAGTGAACATGTTTTCTCTCTGACTGCGACACTGCCCATTACATACTTGTAGTGGTTTGAGCTAGTCCCTGGAGTCCCTAGTTTAGATACTAGCTGTAATTAGGAATATTCTAGAGACGTTTGAGTAAAAGATACATAATGTAAGGGACTGGACACTGAATGATAACAATAGATAGATTAATATAATTCCATTGGTATACTGAAAACCTTGTATCTTGCAGCAGAGTTTGTTTGTTCTCTTTGCCTGCTCACTCTTGCTCTGCTTCTGGCTTTCGTGCTGTGCTATACTTCCTCTGACCTTGGACCTCTCTAAAGGTACAGGGGGGGCTGAAGGGGGGATCGTGTGCTCTTCATAGCTGTCTTGGGGCCTTTTGTCCCCAAGAGGGAATCAAAGGCTGAATCAAAGGCACAGGGGGGTCCTGTGCTGTTGTTAGCATGTGTATAAATAGGTAAATACACTCTGTACATGTTTATTGCTTTTTTACAGTGTTGTATTTAGTTTCTTTTGTAAATACAACTCCATTTTTACATCCAAATTCTGAACGTGGTGAGACTTGCTCTCCAGGGCAGATTTCTCAAAAAAGAAGTAATTGGGGGATCTAACTCAACCCATAAAAGACTGTGACTAGAAGAGAAATGCAGCTTGACAGAGAGCAGAAAATCTGAAGAGGAAGCAGCACAGTGTCCCTCTGCTTCAAATGCCTACCTGCAAACTGAACCTCATTCAACTCAGTAGAGCCTTTTGAGCTACTGTGCAAAAAACAATTGCATATGCAGCCTACAATAGGAAAGGTATGTAATGAGCAGAAAAACATGCTTCCAGAAAATAATTCAGTTAATGGCAAAATGCACATCCTGTGCTGCAAATTCATGTTGTTACTGTAGAAAAGTAAATTTTTGTTCCCCTTTCCTGCTTTATTCTTCCACCTGCTTCTCACGATTGCACTGAGTACCTCAATGTAAGCATGCTACTTGCTTTCTGGTGTTAGACACTCTTTCAAAAGAGATCCCTGAGATTTGAACCTGGGGACTTAATTTCTAAGTGTATGTATCCCAGGAAATCCAAACCACTAATATTTATGATGGGTGGAACCAAACCAGTGCTGTCTTCACAAGGGCTGGAATAAGCCATAATGCTAATGTTTACTTCATTAGCTGCAAGATGTTGACTCACATTTTACTAAGTAATCATATGCTCAATTTATTGCTGCTGTGGAGTTCTAGATGATGTTTTCCATGTTTAACAATTAAATTTCCATGGGTTTGCAGTTATTTAAGCAGCAGGAAACCAAGGGATTCTGACACAGCAAGGCAACTGGTGTCTGTCTCTACCCAGTTTTTATGCTGATGACTTGCTGTCCTGTAATTTGCTGAATCAAACTCTCTGCTGAAAGGTACAGACTTATTTTTGCTGTGTGCTTGAACACAGTGAGTGCTGCAGCTCTTTGAGGTTTAGTAAGGACATCCTCTGAAATGAAAGCTGGAGGCTTCTGAATCACAGACTCCTTACCTCCTCCTTCCCATTAAACAATCCTTTCTTACACTAATAAGCCACAGGGTGAGAACACATGCAGACTGGCTAATTAAGTTGGCCTTGGCGTGTATATCAGAAGTATCATTACCAAAAGAATTACTGGGGAGACTGAAGTTTGTAAGAATCAGGACTAGAAAAGCTAGGGCTATTATGGAAAATGGGTTTCTATTTGGAGGTAGCAGGCAGCCTCAGCTTTCAGTGCTTAGGGAGGAAGTACATTACTGTTTCTAATTGTATGCCTACACCTGTATTTAAGGATGAATGCTGCAGAATGGAGGAAGAACCTGACTCAAAGCTTCTTGCTGACACAGATGCTGTAGCCCAGCCTTCACTTGTGTGCTCACAGGGTGGGTGACTGCTGATTACACTATTTGTATTTGCCTAAGAGTAGCTAAGCAAGAGGTATGGACCAGATTGTTCTTATTTCTTGACTACCCTGCTGTGTATAATCACTGCAGTTTATTCTTGGGCTGGGAATGGTCTTCTTCAACTGCACATGGATCGAACTTCAGCCAAACTGGGCTTAACTCTCTAAAAACTAAAACATGCAGAGCTTGGGGTTGGTTTTGTTTTTTTTTTTACTCTGTTTTTCTAAGACTAAAATGAGATTTTGACAGCTCTGAGACCCTTCTTTTGCCTTCTGCGCAGCCATTTCTGCTCTAAGTATGCACAGTGAGAGAAAGGGAGAGAGGGTACTCACCTAGTTCGGGTGCTTTGCTTAGCACAAATGCATATGCCCAGAATTTGCTGACAGGTCCAATGTAAAAACCCTGGTCACACACTGACTGCTTCAGGCCTTTGGTCATCAAAATGTACAGCATATAAGCACCAGTTCGAACAGCACCGAATATACTTTAAAACAAAAAGAGAAAATGAAGAAAGTTGAGTGGATGCTTGACATCTACATGCCATCACTTCAAATTATTATGAGAAAGAGGCCATGAATGTACTGAAATATTATGTTTGAGACAGCCTTAAAACTGGAGCAAATCTGCTGGCTTCTAGGAAGTTATTCTGAACTCGGAGTTGTAAACTGGACTGCAGCCCTATTCCCTGGGGGAAGTCTGGAATGGTAGCATCAGTGGTTTTTATTTCATTACTACAGGAATGGTCTTTCAGTTTTCAGGAGCAGTGGGAGACATCTGCTTCAGCTGAAAATATGCAATGTTTTGATGCTGATAGCTAGGAGATTACATGAAAGGAGCTGATGAAGAGTTGTCATCAACATAAACAGGACCAATTCCTCTTCTGATTTCCTTCTTGTCTCTTCCTGTGTTTGTTACAACCACAGGAGCTCTGAGCACAGACAATGCCAAGCAGGGCACACAGGTTTTGATGGAGGGTCTGGGTCAGGGCTGATATTTTGGTGCACATGCTGACTTTGCATTTCATCTCATCTCTTAACAGGTCACCGCTAAGAGAGGAATTGACTTGTTGAATTGAGTTGTAAACAGCAGATTCAGCCTCACCTCATCGAAGTGAGATGCAAGGTAACAGTGTTCTGTAAGTGAGAAACATCAAGAGATTTGCAGTGATATTAATTAATGCAATTAGAGAGGGGATAGGTTCAGAAAATAAAAACCATCCAGCTGATGTAAGGAACAAAGGCTTCTGTCTCAGCTGTTAGGAGCTCTGCAGAAGGAATTGCCTTGCTGTTTAAATGGGCAAGAACATGCTTGCCCATTGTCTACCACTGTAGCTTGTTGGTCCTTCAAAAGCTGTGATGCATACTGAGTGAAATAAGTAGCTTCCATAAAAATTGAGGAAAGAAAGACCCAATCTCCTCTGGGGTTGAGTATATCTTACTTTAATTAAGTATGCTTACTTAAGTACAGTGTAAGTATATCTTACATCATTGTGCCCCTCTGCCTTTACCCAGCTCCATCTCATCTGCCCTAACTTCTCTGTGACTTCATTCTGCTCATGAATCCTTTGGTTTCTGCTCTGCCTTGGTGTCTTTTGTGACTATCCCATGTCATCAAGCAAATTCAGCCACCTAAAAGGGACGTATAGACATGTGGGCAGTCCAAGCTACCATTTATGCCAAGTGTGTGAAATAAGGAACAGTCCATATGAAGTTGCAGATTCTGTTACTTGTCACTACTTGTCACTACTCTCTACAAAATGAGTTTTAAAATCATCAAGGCAGCCTCAAAAGTTGAGGTCTATGACAGTTCTTATGGCACTTGGTCAGACCAGATGGCTCAAGTAAGCCTGCTGAGCACAGGAACTGCTGACCTAAGTTTTTCTATTTGTTGCACAAATATATTCACAAATGTATTCAGATTTCCAAACCTGCAGCACTAACACCTCCAGACAAACTTGCCTGCTGCTGAGAAGCAATGCACCTTGCTGTGCTCTGCACGCACTCTGCAACCAAGTGGAGCACCATGCTGCTTGGTCCTGTTTGGGCTCTGTCAGTGGCACCACAGATGGGACTCCACAGCCAGGTGAGGTCTGGGGTGAGAAGTGTTACATCCTGGCTCCCACACCATTACATTTAATGCCTGAGGTCTCACTGTGCCACCAGGAAACTCAGACAACAGCGAGCATTCAAGAGGCTACTGTTGTTATCTGCTATTTGTACAGCAGTATTTGCTCATGAGCCCTACTGCCAGGTGAGTCCTCTTACACTGTGGTACAGGTGTCTTGAAGGAGTTCAGTTGAGTCTGGGCTTCTCATTAGCTTGCCCTAAGCAATGCAGATGTTCCTAGGGCTTAAGCAAGACAGCAGCTGCATGCAGAAGGGATAGTGCAGCATTCTTTAGCACCTGTGCAGCCCATGGTACACCCTCCCCAAGTAGGGTTGTTCCCTCCCAGAAATGCTCTCAGCATGCTCCTCTCATGTCTTTCAGGGATTGGTCTTTTTGACTTAGCAGAGAATGCTAAAGCCTACAGGAGAGCTTTGAGATCAGGTGCAACTCATTCTGTGTCTTCTCTCTGGCATTTAACACATGCCTTTTTTTTTTTTTTTTTTTTAAATCTTTCTCAGGAGTTGCATTTCTCATTCCCAAGAAGGCAGGAGATCCTGACACATATGTGATCTGATCACTTCCCAAGGCAGTGAACTCCTTAAGGCAGCCAGGGCAGGCTGCTGCTTGTTCCTGTGTTTTGGGTGGTGGCAAAACTGGGTGGAGGAAGATCAGGCAGAATACATAATGCCACGCTGGTTCTCCCACTAGCAAATACCTTGGTGTTGACATTAAAATAGGGGAGAAAAAGGAAATTTTAAATTATGAAATCAAATAGCTGCAAGCAATACTCCCTTCTATAGAAGCTGTACTGCTTTTCTAAAATGCTACTTTTAATTAAAGTTTGAAATCAAAGAGAATTCTGTACCACGAACACAACCTCAGATGAGAAGAGGACTTGTTTAAGCAACAGCAAAATGTTTCTTTAAGTAATTTGAGTATGGACACCCAGGGATTTAATCTGGACTGGTAACAGAGCCACAGAGTGTTTTCCTGTGGGGATTAGAGTTTCACTTGACTATCCTTGAAATTAGAAGGATGTTATTCTTCCTGCCTTCTGGTTTAGCAGCTACTGCAGAGATCTCCTTGGAGCGCGTACATGTGCACTTGCACGCTCACATTCGCTTCCTATTCTATCATTTTGCAGCACAGTGGCTTCCTCCAGACCCCTGCCTCTGGAAGACGTGACTCCAGTTACTGCTCTGCATGGGGTGAGTCAGACTAATCTGCATTTTTTTACCAGGAAAAGCCAAGTTACATTTGTGTGTAATTCACAAAGGAAGGCCTTATGAATAAGGAGGATGTCAAACTGTAAGTAATTCTTTCACAGAATCACAGAAATATTAAGGTTGGAAAAGAACTCTAAGATCATAAAGTCCAACCATCAATCCAATACTACCCTGCCCACTAAACCTGAAGTGCATTATCTACATGGTTCTGGAACACCTCCAGGGGTGGTAACTTTACCACCTCCCTGGACAGCCTGTTCCAATGCCTGACCACTCTTCAAGTAAAGATTTTTTTCCAATATCCAATATAAACCTCCCCTGCTATAACTTGATGCCACTTCCTCTTCTCCTATTGCTTGTTACTATGGAAAAGAGACTGACCCTCACCTCACTACCACCTCCTGAAAGGGGAGTTGTAAAGAGCAAGAAAGTCTCCTTTCAGCCTCCATTTCTGCAGGTTAAACAACCCAGTTCCCTCAGCTGCTCCTCACAAGAGCAGTTCTCCAGACCCTTCACCAGCCTCAATGCACTCCTCTGGACATGCTCCAGCACCTCAATGTCTTTCTTGTAGTGAGGGCCCCAAAACTGAACCCTGGACTCAAGGTGTGGCCTCACCAGTGCTGAGCACTGGGGGACAATCACTTCCCTAGTCCTGCTGGCCACACTATTTCTGATTCAGTCAATCACCTAAAAAAACTCCAGAGAAGGGAGCTGTGCTTCTTGCCAACAAGCATGCCCCATCCCAGACAGAAAAAGGTCTAACGCTCATCTTCAAATAAGCCTTGGACCCAGAGAGCCACGACTGCTTTTTGTGCCTCTGCCACTTAATCTTGTTTGTTCTGCAAGGTAAGATCAACCAGCAAACTTCTATCTTGCAAAGACATGATGTGCAGCAGAGTGATGACACTGCTTGCTCAGTAAATCACTTCTGCTTCATTTTATCCTCACCCTGCTCTCTGCTGTAGCTTTTGTGAAGTACTGAAGCAAACTGCTTACTAAAGCAGTCTGTCTGATGGGAATCATCTGCAGGGATTTGGGAAATAAGGTAGCAGCAAATTATTGTACAATTACAGCTGTTTGCAGTGAGAGAGACTGATCAGAAACAAACTGCACCTACTATTGCAGCTTTATCATCTCTTCAGCCTCAAGACATCCTACATTCTCCTCCCTTCGGTAGTGACTTCTCTAGTGGATTAACAAGGGCCCAATTGATATTTTACTGCCCAAAAAATGATCAAAATGTATCCATGAGTAGAATAAAAATTAGTATTTTTTCCTCACACAAAAGGGTCTCAAAAAAATCTCATGCATGGGTTAGGCACAGTGTTAAGAAGGAGGGAAACTGAGAGCTGGGGACCTACCTGATGACCAAGTGCTTGTTGGTCATCCCAGCAGGGAGGGAAGTACTTGTTTATCAAAAGCCTGTGAGGGCAGCAGGTAGCTCAAGACTCCAGTTCACCCCTCAGCTGCCATTGTAGCACTTTTCACTGGATAAAAATGTGTCTGGATAGTCAGACCCAAAGAGTGGTGGTGAATGGAGCTGAATCCAGTTGGCAGCTGGTCACAACTGATGTTCCCTAGGGCTCACTGCTGGGACCAGTCCTCTTTAATATCTTTATCACTGTTCTGGACAAAGGATCAAGGGCACTCTCAGTAAATTTGCAGATGATACCAAGCTGGGTGGGAACACTGATCTGCTTGAGGGCAGGAAGGCTCTGCAGAGGGACCTGGACAGGCTGTATTGATGGGCTGAGGCCAGCTGTATGAGATTTAACAAGACCAAATTCTGGGTCCTGCAGTTGGGTCACAACATCCCCATAACAGCTCCAGGCTTGGGGCAGAGTGGCTGGAAATCTGTCCAACAGAGAAAGACCTGGAAGTACTGGTTGATGGTCAGCTGAACATGAGCCAGCAGTGTGCTCAGATGGCCAAGAGGGTCCCCAGCACCCTGGCCGGGATCAGCAACAGTGTGACTAGCAGAACCAGGGCAGTTATTGTCCCTCCACACAAGCACTGATGAGGCTACACCTTGAGTCCTGGGTTCAGTTTTGGGGCCCCTCACTGCAACAAAGACACTGAAGGGCTGGAGCAGGTCCAGATAACTGCCACAAAGCTAGCAAAGGGTTTGGAGAACAGGTCTGGTGAGGAATGGTTGACAGAACTGGGCTTATTCAGTCTGGAGAAAAGGAGGCGGAGGGGGGACCTCAATGCTCTCTACAACTTCCTTTCAGGAGGCTGTAGTGAGGTGGGGGTTGGTCTCTTCTCCATAGTAACAAGGGGTAGGAGAAGATGAAATAGCCTCAAGTTGCACCAGGGGATGTTTGGATGGGATATTTGGTTGCAAAGAATTGAGACATGCTGCCCAGAGAAGAGGCTGAGTTACCATTCCTAGAAGTATTTAGAAGATGTCACCTGAAAGATCTGGTGCCAAGGGACATGATTTAGTGGTGGCCTGACAGTGCTGGGTTAGTGGTTGATGATCTTAAAGGCCTCTTCCAATCAAAATGATTATATGATTCTTTGCAGCAGGCTCATCTCCTCCTGGCAGTGAGAAGAACATTTTTGCTAGGGCTGCTTCCTATGCAGATCCATCACTGCATGTGGCTCCTGTCACCTCTGGACATCGAGGTCCAGAATCAATACTGTACAATGTGGAAAAAAAAAAAAAAAAAAAAAGTATTACAAGTTCAGCACAGAATACAGCAACATTTCCTAAAAGATTTTAGTGCTGGGATAATCTCAGGGTGGAAATCCTCTACTCCAGACTGCATCTTAAAATGCAAACGGTACCTGGAGAATGAGGTAAAGATGGCACTGAAAGGGATAAAAGTCTTGACTCTGGCTAAGGTGATAACTAGAAGCTCCATGTCAAAAGTGAAGTGTCTTCACTTTTGAAAGCAGGCCACCTGTACACAGCACCAGCAGAGAGCAGCAGGGAGCCTGCAGACAGCAAGACCTGGTTGTGCTGAGCAAAATTAAGCTCTGGTAGGGACTTCAAGTGGAGTCCTCCTTACCCAGGCCCACAGGCTGCTCAACATGGGTGCCCAAACAACAGGCACCCATCTGGTTCTACCAGCCTCTGAGATGTTGGACTACCCTCTGTTGTGGGTGTGCTGGGCTAGCCTGGCAGGGAACTGGCTGGGCAACCAGTCCCTGCCTGGTTGGAGGAGAGAGGCTTTCTCCCATGACCTGCTTACATGGGCACCACTTGTAGCTACGAGTCCCAGCAATTGAGTCTATGCCCCAGGAGCACAGAAAGGTGGCAGCATGGTCATGATCCTCCTCTCTGAAAATCACATCAGCCAGACAGTGGTCCTGAGAGAGCAGCTGAGATCACCTTACATGCAGTCACAGCCCTCAGACTGCAGCTTGCTTGCATCATAAGGATGAGAAAAAAGGGAAGCAAATTCTTTGGCTGTTTTGTGGTGGTTAGTTTTTCATTTTAGCATGCAAAATATTTACAGAGGAAGAGTTCTGTATTCAAAGAAATGTTTAAAGGTCACTTGGTGGAGAATGTGGAGCTTCCCACACCTTCCTTTGTGACAAATCAAACTGCGTTCATTGCTCTGTTCTGTTCAGCAGGAGTACTTAGTGGTCATATCAAGTTTCCCTTCTGCTGCTGAAGAGCTGGTCCCTTAACACAACAAATTGGCCTTTCTGAGTCCTTCTGATTTAAAACCTACAGCCCTCAGCAGAGAGGAACAAGTTGTGTTGCTAAAGCTGTGGCACAGGAGCATGTGATGCACAGCAACCCCTCAGTATGACAGGTCAGAGTGGCAGGGTGGTCCCAGAGCACACCTAGGGAAAGGAGTTACTGTAAAGAGGCAACAAAATATTTCTGGCTTAGCCAAGCAACAGCAACTATGTAAAAATGAACTGATCCTGAGAAAATGCATATAGAAAGCATCTACAGGAGAAACACTATGAAGAAAGTTTCTCGAAAACAAATGCAGCTGAAGCCACCTCTGTCAGAGAGTTCTGATCCCCCAAATCAGGAGAGAAACTCAAACTGGTATTTACAAGCAGTCTGTACTGAGGTGGGTGTACCTCCATGTGATGGAACGCCTTACATCTTTCAGTCATTTGCTTGCTGTGCTCTTTGGATTAAATCCTAAACATAAGTTTGTGACAAACCAATTTGGCAACAGAACTGCTAGGGTTGGTTGGTAGCTCTCTGGAAGTATTTCATAGAATGGCTTTAGTTGGAAGGGACCTTAAAGATCACCTAGATCCAGCCCCCTTGCCAGATCAGGTTGCTCAAAGCTGCATCCAGCCTGGTCTTATATAATTCCAGGGAAGAGGTGTCCACAACTTCTCTGGGTAACCCTTTCCAGTGTCTCACCACCCTCATAGTAAAGAACTTCTTCCTAACATCCAATTTAAATCTATCCTGCTCTAGTTTAAAACCATTGCCCCTTGTACTGCCACCACATGCCCTTTATAAATAGTCCCTCTCCAGCTTTCCTGTAGGCCCCTTCAGGTAATGGAAGGCAGCTATAATGTCTCCTCAGAGCCTTCTCTTCTCCAGGCTGAAAGAGCTTTTCTTCTATACCTGCTCAAGATGAGCTTCTTGCAAATCACCCTTGTCTTCTGCAGTCTCATGAAAACGGTCCCAGGGTATCATCAATGATATGCACCAAGCAGATGACTCAGCTAGGTGACAGGGCTAGATGACAACTTTCTTAAGAAGGTGATGGATTTTTGTTGCTGCAAATGAAGCTGCCTGCAGGACATTTCTGTCTCTCACAAAACCCTGCTTCAGCCACATGAGAAGGCACAGTAGTTTTGGTTGTTAAAAGACACAGAGGCACCTCTGGAGGATGCAAGCATTGAAGAGGCCACTTGTCTTGCACAGCAGCAGATGGAAAGGTTTTTCCCAAGATTGCCACAGAATTGTTTTTTCCTGTCTGACCTCAGATAAAGCTGGCAGACCATTGGTGGAAAACGGCCCTTTTCAGGGAGGAAGCACACCAGGATAGGTCCTACCTAGCGAAGAGGAGCTCTGAGAACGTGCATTTGTATGGTGACCACGTACCATATATACAGCTGTAATAAAAGAAGAGCTACCTGAGCTATTATCTGTGCAGTCAGGTGAGGTAGTCAGATCACAGTGTCCTTGCTGCTTTGCTCTTGCTGCAGTGATTACACCATCAAATCAGTGGGAGAGATGGAAGATTTAATGAACTGATAGCCTGCTCCCAACCTAAAATCTCTGCTTACACTGCACAGTGGCTTCAGGTCCTTCAGGGGCAGACTATGCTGGGACTTTACAATCATATAGTTGTTTAGGTTGGAAAAGACCTTTAAGCTCATCAAGTCCAACAGCAGTTGTCAGAAAGACAAGACACTCAAACAAAATTTTGGTAGCTAACTCAGGAGATTTATGGGAGGTTTATTACCTTATAATATGTTTCCTAAAAAAAGGAAACCATTCATAGAATCATAGAATCAAGAAGGCTGGAAGAGACCTCAAAGATCATCAAGTCCAACCTGTCACCCTAAACCTCATGACTATCGAAACCATGGCACCAAGTGCCACGTCCAATCCCCTCTTGAACACCTCCAGGGATGGTGACTCCACCACCTCCCTGGGCAGCCCATTCCAATGGCCAACCACTCTCTCTGTGAAGAACTTTCTCCTCACCTCCAGCCTAAACCTCCCCTGGTGCAGCTTGAGACTCCATCACAAGGAGGGGACTGGCGAGACCTGCTGTCACACATCAGCTTTTCAGCATACAGAAGCAAAAGGCAAGTGAGAAATACACTTCCTGGCTAATTAAGTTTCACAGAATCACAGAACATTAGGGGTTGGAAGGGATCTTGAAAGATCATTTAGTCCAACCTCCTGCAAGATGCAGGATCACCTAGAATAGGTCACACAAGAACATGTCCTGGTGGCTTTTGAATGTCTCCAGAGAAGGAGACTCCACAACCTCTCTGGACAGCCTATTTCAGTGTTTTGTCACCCTCACAGTGAAAAAGCTTTTACTTGTGTTCATGTGGCACCTCCCATGTTCCAGCTTGCACCTGTTGCCCCTTGTCCTATCACTAGACATCATGGAGCAGAGCCTGGCTTCCTTACACTTGAAGGCTCCACAGGCACATGTTGACAGGTTATCACAGAGAGCAAACATGGGTGCTGAAGGTCCCCTTTTCTGGGGAGTGGACACATCTAGGAATGTAGTAAAGGAGCAGCACAATCCACCAGAATTGCCAATTGTTTTCCTCTGCTTTCTGACACCCAAGCTGATCTTGGGTGCTTGTGAACTGGCTACATTTCATTGCAACTGTTCCTCCATTCCTTTTTATAAAGAATGAATCATCTCTCAACACTTTTCATGTTCTTCTTTCTCCCATGATGTGCACATCCATCCACATCTGGCCAGCTCTGCAGGGCAAAGGGAGGAGCAGAACTACTTTCACTGGGAAATGTGTAATACATGATGGTGCAATATTGGTATTTTTTTTTAAGTTGGATTTCCCAGGTGGAATAAATTCTCCAAAAGAGAGGAGGAATTAATTAAGCCTATGATGATTTAAATATATAGTTTCACTAAAAGGTTGTCAGACTACCTAAACATTATCTCAGATGTGACTCCTGTCTTACTTGGCCTTGATTGCAGACAAATGCAGTTCCATAAAATCCTGGATCTTCCCATATTTAAACAGGTGTAGAAACCATAAGGTTGCTTTAGGCTCATCTTTGATTGCAAAATCACTTTTACTGTACATTAAGAAACCATACACTAAGAAACTGCTTGTAAAATACAAATGAAATGTGTGCAATCAGTGGAAGATATAATTTTGTTGTTGTTCAGTGACCTACATGGAATTAATGGCTCTCATTTTGATCTCAAGGAGTTAATGAGAGCTGTGGCTAAGGTAGTGCAGTATGACATGCCCTCTAATCTCATAGAGAAGCAGCCTAGAAAAGAATCTGACACTCAACATCCAAAATGGTCAATGTGACTCAAGGACAGTCTATATGAAATATTCATATGTACTAGTAACTGACTAGAAAAAACAGCTTTGTAAGTCTGCAAGTGATGATTGAAAATATTTTGCTAGGTTTGTGGAACTGAGACTGATGTTTGCCAAAGCAAACAAATCAGTCTCTTAGTTCAGTGAAGGATATACAGCAATATTCATCTAAGTGATAAAAAAAGTTTGAAAAAAGAATAGCATTGACTACAGATCTGGCCTCTCTTAACTCCAAACGTAACATTTACGAGGCATTTTACAAGCACTTGAAAGAGAGAACTTTTGAACAGTAAGTTAGCTTGAAATCCTAGAGAGGCGCTTGTTCAAATTACAGCTGATGAACTTAGTCCAACTGCTATTTTCATAAGAAATGGCAAAGAAAATGAATGCAATTAGGCTGCTGTTTCATCACCTTTCAACATTAAGGTTAGTGATAGAGAGAAGGAGACCTGATCCTGATTAAAGATTGCTCT
This sequence comes from Indicator indicator, assembly GCF_027791375.1. NCBI lineage: Eukaryota > Metazoa > Chordata > Aves > Piciformes > Indicatoridae > Indicator > Indicator indicator. The sequence goes on from NC_072017.1 coordinate 37,524,269, forward strand.
TATAAAACCCTTGTAAAGCACCTCCCTGTTTTACCTCCCAGAACTGATCCCTGGAGGCTCCTGTCGCTTCATCAGATGCACTACTGATGAAATGGACACCTCCGGTCTCTCCGCAGAGCAGGCCTTCCTGTTGCCAAAATTTTGGTCCTGTCTGCTTTTCAACAGTCAAGTGACTTTCAGCTTGGGTTGTCCACCTCAAAGACACCGAGGCCAGCAACTGCTTTAGGTCAGACATGCCTGTGTGAAGAACTGCTAACTGCTAAGCTCTTTCTAAGTTCTGGTCCCTTCAGGTTCAGACCTAACTTCCATCAGACGACTTCTGTCTGTGTTGGCATTTCCAAAGCCCTTAGCATTATATTTATATTTCACAGTCCTTAATGGCCTTTACTCTTGCAACAGCCTCGTTAAGTGGCTAAGCACAAGACTCATTTCAGAGACAGAGAGGTGAGGCAAACCAGAATTGAAATGTCCCATCAAAAACTTGTGTCTAGGCCAGGATGAGAAATAATGTGTGACACCATGAGTTGTGGTTCAGTGCTCTGCCCATGAGGTCTGTTTTGTGTAAGCAGAAAGAGGTCTAACCTCACTCTGCATCAATGAAAACAGTTTCATTGAACTAATAGTAAACATACTCCAGTAGGAGGCATTTTCTTCAGACTCCTGTAGATTTTCTTTTCACGTTTTTTGAGTTACTCTCTAAACCTTGAAGTCCCAAATCCTCCATCTCAATTACCCAAGGTACACCTATATAATTTATAGCCCATCTTGTCTGCCAATCTGACACTTTGACATCTTGCTTTCAAGACATAAAAATACAGAGTGATGCACACAGAGATACAGAGCCGTGCTGTCCTGGAAACACAAACAGCCGAAAACTTCCTGACCTAGCAAGAAGATCAGATAAGGGCAAGACCTGCCCTACACAGACTCAGACCATTGCTTTCCTTCTGATTTCCCTTGATGTATTAAGGCAAACACCAGGGTGGATTTGGCCTCACACAGCTGAACACAAGCCACAGAGGAAGTGAACCTATGTAGTTTCAAAAGCATCCCTACGTCTATCTCCTCTCCACTGTCCCACTCCTTGAAGTTGCCTAGGGTTAGACCTTGCCATAAGAGAAAACATTTGGATTCTTCTCCCATGTGGAATTTTTGCAGCTGTTCTAACTATTGTAGTTGTTTTGCATTAATGCTCCCTGCTGATCCCCTGACTTGTACCAGTGAATTCCAGAAGAAAAGCAGATCAGAACTGACTGTGGGGGGTGTCTAACTCCTTGTGATATGGCCAGGTACAAAAATCCTGCTATTGAGGGGAGAAATTCAATGCCAATAATCTTAAAAACTCCTGTTTTCCTTTACTAATGCTCTCAGTTGATAAAACTACAACAATACAGGTTCTAAGCTCATTCAGCAGTAACTGGTTCTGTAGGGAGTTTATTTTGAAGGGCTTCTACCTACCCAAATCTACAAAGAAAAAAACCCAAAGGCATAACCAGTGAGTAAAACACAGACAATAGCAGAACCATAAACTGTCACTGTAAAGTGAGAAAAAAAAAAATCTCATTATTTCAAAGTCAGTCTTGCAGAGGAGTGCAGTGCTTGTTTTTTGTATGTCTGGGATTTAGGACTGTCATGACAATATTGTGCATCCAAGGATTTAATGTGCCCCAGCAGAAAAACCTGCCTTCTAACATCATGCTGCCCAGCTGCTCCTCAGCCTGTCCCCCTGCCCATCTCCTGACTAGGAAGAACAGATGGGTCTTGTGGCTACCCACTGAGTCCTCACTTGCCCTTTCTGAAGGTGAAAGAGTCCTATTCAAGGTGGAGTCCAAGCCATAGTATTGCTAAAGAAAAATGGAAGAAAAGGGGCAGATGTTTTTTTCAGTGCAGGGCTTGCTTACTAGTCAGTAGGACTGGAAATGTTTTATAATGAACAAAAGTTGTGCTAATCTTTGCAGTTTTAATCTTTCTTTTTAGCAGAAGACTTCTTTGCATAAGTTCACACATACTTGGAGGTTTGGGTTCAGTCCTATTAAAATCCCAACGCAAAATTGGGGAGAATTCCCCTTCCATCTCTAAAAAAACCTTAGCACTGAAGCAAACAAACAAGCCCTGCTTTGCAGACCTTCCTACTTGACTCTGATCCAGCTGTCTGCCCTAGCAAGCTTTTCAATGCAAATCATTGGAGTTTTCAACGGGGAACAACATCTAAAGCCAGGCCAGCTCAGAGTGATTTCAAAATTGTGCAAATATTTTACATGGCTCTAAGAAATGATCAATCATTTGTGCAGGTTTATATACCCATAGCATATGCATACATGCCTAGGTGCTTATTACTTCCCCATGTGATAAATTTTGGGTAGGGAGATTAGGTATATTGAAGTGACAGCTCACTCTGTGGTTTTTCAAGTGAGGGCAGATACTGTGCTCCTTGCATCAGTCTTTTTTTTCTCCTCAGCAATAAATCCCTCAGCGTGGGGTTACTCCCTTCAGCCCTTCCCTCTTGTTGGCAGATTTTCCAGTCACAGCTCACCTGGTTCCCCAAACCATTCCTTTGTCCTTTTTACTGACAAAAGTGGACTGAAAACCAGGCTTAACTTATTTCCTTCCCTCTCCAGGGACCTCATTAAGTATACCCAAACAGTGACATCTCTGCTGGGCTCTGGATCAATGGACACTGTCATCTGGAGATTTTAATCACATTAACACCACAGCAGAGTAAAATCCATCTGATTCTCTCTCGCTAAAGTAGCAAACCCAACACTTCTGCCAACTGCTGCAACTACTACTCTGAAGGCTTATTTATATATGTGGATAAAACCCCATCTACCACAGCTACCACCTTCCAGTCTCTCCTCATGGAACCTCAATTCCCTCTCCAGGAAACATAATCTGATCCCCCAGACCTGCTTTCTTTATGACTGGGACTAGCTACATTCAGACAATCCTGAGGAGCAGAGTATAAAAATGATCAATAAAGCAAAGCTCCATGAGCTCATGGAAGAACCTGCACAGCTTATAAAGCATAAGAGAAATCAGATGCCTGGGCTAGATTCCTACAAGAAGTCTCTGCAACAGAGCAGATAACTGGTGGGGGTGAGAAGGGTTATGCTTGCATGGAAAGCCTCACACAGAGCACTCATTGGCTTCTCAAGGCCCGTTGGGTTTTGGTAGAGATAAACAAGGAGCAACGGTCAGGCTGAAGGGCAGCTGCCCTCAATCATCCCCCAGGAGCATCAGAGAATAGCCGAAGTTGCTTAAAGGGACACCCGCGGAACAGCACACTGCTGAAAAACATGGAGCTGGTTTTGGTCAACAAATGAAAAATCAGCTCTACCCAAGCATCCCTGCATCTTGTCTGGCTTCCAAAGAGTCAGTTACAAGCTAATCAATAGCAATTACCTATCATCCGGCCCTGTCCTCCTCAGTGTGCTGTTACCTCATGCTGCTCCCTGATTATCTGGCACATGGAGGGCAGGAACTTGAAGGAACAATATGTCTTGATGAAAGCTGTTATTTCTTAAGCAAAAACTCACTCTTCCATCACTAAACAATAATTGGACTTCTGTTGTAGCTGATGATCCCTGGCACCCTAGGAAAGCTGGATATTCAATGAGATGTCAAGAAATATTTCCTGATTCTTAGATATTTTCTTTCAGCAAGTTGTGACTGCGGCTAAATTACTAAAAAGATTAAAAAAATAAATCAATTTTCAGCTTAAGCCCTGTGTTTGATACATAATCTCCCAAGAATTAAAGAATCCATCTCAGGCTTGCCAAAGCAGCCCATGTGGATTCATAAGCACAGCATACCTCTTAAGCAATCCTTAATGAATGCTTCAGGAGCATTTGCACTTGTTCCTGTGTCGCTACTGAAATTCTTCTCACCATCCAACATTATCTCAAGAACATTTGAGAGTAACAGTAATACTGCAGTGATTTAGATGATAATCTGGGAAAAAAAGTGGCACACCTATTGCTGCAGGATAAATTAAAAGATGCTCACTGGATCAAAAGTATCAAGTTGGTAAAGTAACTGTCATGTATAGCCTTGAAATATATGTACTCAGGATTTTAAAATTATCCTAGGCAAATAAAGCCCAAAAGTAATAAAGTAAAAGATTTAGCAGAGAATCCAGCCAACCAATGAGGGTAGCCAGCACTAAAGCTGTAAACCAGGCAGAAAACAAAGTAAGCAAAATCTAAGTTGCAGGAAAAGACTAGCATTTGACAGAATAAAGAAGGCTTAAAGAAGCTAAAAGTTATAATGCATCTATAATGAGCTGCTCAGATCCATAATTTTAATGGCAATTACAGCCCTGGAGCCACTGATCTTCCCTGTCCTTCCCTGTGCAGTGCTCTCCTGCAAGCATCTAGAGAAGTTTGGATCTCAAGGCTTTGCCTACAACTGGTAAATAATAAATATATTTTATGTATTCAGGAAAGATGCTGAATGGTACAGAGAAAAGGATGCACATTGGATTAGAAGAAGCTAAACCACATCACATGTAGCCCTGCAAAGGAGGAACTTGGAAGTGCTAGCAGACAACAGGTTCACTACAAGCCAGCAAAGTGCCCTCGTGGCCAAGAAGACCAACAGTATTCTGTGGTGCGTTAACAAGAGTATCACCAGCAGGTTGAGGGAGGTTCTCCTTCCCCTGTACTCTGCCCTGGTGAGGACAAACCTGGAATACTGTGTCCAGTTCAGGGCTCCCCAGTGCAAGAGAAATAGAGATCTACTGAAGACAGTCCAATGGAAGGCCATGAAGATTATTATGGGACTGAAGCATCTCTCTTAGAAGGAGAGGCTGAGAGACCTGAAGGTCTTTAGCCTGGAGAAGAGCAGGTTGAGAGGGGATCTTATCAAGGCTGATCAATATCTAAAGGGTGGAGGTCATGATGATGGGGCCAGGCTCTTTTCAGTAGTAGCCAGCGGTAGGACAAAAGGGTAATGGGCACAAACCAGGAAGCTTCACTTGAATTTAAGGAAAATCTTCTTTGCTGTGACAGTGCCAGTGCCCTGGAGCAGGCTGCCCAGACAGTTTGTGGAGTCTCCTTCTCTGGAGAATTTCAAAACCTGCCTGGATGTGTTCTTGTGCAACCTGATCTAGGTGACCCTGCTTTAAGAGGGGAGCTGAACTAGATGATCTCCAGGGGCCACTTGCAGGCCCCAGCACTCTGATTCTGTGTGAACACTACTCTGTCTGGCAGTGTTTATTAACACACCCGTCCGCAGGTGCAGTGTTGGATTTGACAGGTCATGCAGGCTAACACCTCTCAGGGTTTGATTCACACTGTCTCCACAAAGCACAAGCTGTTGGGGACTTACTCAGAAGCAAATAGAGATTTCTGCATGGGGGGAGGACCTTTTATCAGGCACACAAACCAAATACTGAAGCTGAGTAAAACACAGAAGTGAGGCCAGAGGGGGACAGATGGAAGGTTTGATTTCTTTGAGTGAATTATCTACCTCCTAGCACAGCTCCATTCTTAAGCCATGAGACAGATGTTCTTTATTCCTCAAATACACTCCCCAGTCTGCTCCCCATTTAAAACGGAGAGGAAAAGCCACACTCTTGGGGGATTCTGTTTTGAGTATGACATCAATGCTGAGTGGTGGCCTGACAGGGTGATCTCCTGAGAAAGCTATAAATCAAGGTGCAAAACTGTATGTCACCACTCCTGTTGATTGTGAGAGTGGGCAGGGAAGAAACAAAACAAGTGCAGCAGCTGCTTTCTAAATCACATATTCAATGCACTTTGCTAAGACGTTCAGTTTTGCACCATTAAAGACAAACAAGTAAGTAGAAAAAAAAAAAGGTTTTACAGAAAGGAGGCTCAGTTTAGCACTGAAATAAAAAATTAGCCAGTCTATCATTATCTCCTCTAAAATAGCATCAGTCATGACAAATAGTGAATTCTGTGCAAACTTCTTAGAAGAATAAAACCAGTTTGCATTCAGAATTACTCTGATGGACAGAGAGTCCACAGCAGCAACAGCAGAACAAATGAAGAGGTGAGATTTGAGAAGAGGATGGGCTCAGCATGTCGTCACATGGCATCAGTTACAATTCTGGGAATGAAGATTATTTGTCATGGGATGTTCTCAGAATAAATAAGGTACATATTGGAGATGCATCCTCTTAGTAGTGCTTTACTACTCTTAGCCTATATATTTTTATCACCTCTATATTTTTCTAGAACTTGTTCTGCAGTGTATGAACTCACTCTGCATCACATTGCTTGTGTTTCCCTGTTGGGTTTACAATTCACCTTAAAGAAAAGAAATTAGTCTCTTAAACTGTCAGATAGTATCCAAGGGATTTCTGTCTTCTTTCCAATTGTTTGGAATTCCTATTGACCACCCAGCTTTCAACTTTTGCTCCAACACAGTCACTTAAAAAGATGTTTATAGTATCTGTTATATAAGAAAATCATCCAAGCACAGGAAGATGAATGATGAACTTGAAATCCAGCATAAAGGACCTGGCAGCACTCCAGATGAGCCAGCGTCACAGACTGCCTGGACATGATACCATGAAGAATAAAGACAGCCCTCGCTCCAACAAACAGGTAACAGCTTATTTCATGGGTACTTCAAACTGTTCCCTGGGGACAGAGTTGGGGGCAGTACTTCCAAGAGGCAAGGCATGGCAGGTGGGTTAGCTCATTGCAGAAGAGAAGGCTCCAGGGAGACCTTATAGTGGCCTTCCAGTCCCTGAAGGAGCCTACAAGAGAACTGGGGAGAGGCTCGAGAAGAGAAGACTCCCTGGGAACTGTATAGCTGCCTTTCAGTACCTGAAGGGATCCTACAGGAAGGCTGAAGATGGACTTTCCATAAGGGTGTCTAGAAATAGGACAAGAGGGAACGGTTTTAAGCAGAGGGAGAGTAGGCTTAGCCTAGATCTCAGGAAGACATTCTTCAGTATTAGACTGGTGAGGCACTGGAACAGGTTGCCCAGGGAGGTGTTTGAGGCCATGCTGGATGAGGCCTTCAGCAACTGAACCTAGTTGCAAGGCAACCCTTCCCATGGCAGGGAGGATGGAGTAGATGATCTCTAAGGTCGCTTCCAATCTAAGCCATTCTATGATCCTTTGGTGATCTAATTCATGTCCTCAGAAATGTTCTGCTGAGAATATGCTCAAAAATGCTCAAAAAATACAGGGAATGTTCCACATGGAATTCACCTTGTTCTTAAATTATATAAAATTATTAATCCACCTTTAATGCTGTTTATTAATTTTAATGTTATTTGGCAAATATTTCTCTTTTCAGTGATTCAATTTCTCTTTGCATGGATTGTCAGGACCTTTAGGAAATTTTGGAGTATTGTAGAATTTTGATGGGTTGCTCAGCAACACAAGAAATTAAATGGTGTTTTAATCTCCATGGCAAGTTATCTGTGAATGGCAGGTCTTGACATAGGATGTAAATTTGAATCATCTTTCATCAAATTTCTTTCTTATGAGCACAGTAACTGAAATACAATTGAGTCACAAATCCAAGTGACTGAAATCCTTTTGTCAAACTTAGCCTTTTCTGTTCAGTCCAGCTCAGGCCTGACTCCCTCACATAAGAGATGTTCCAAGCTGCCTTCTCAAAAGCTCTCTGTTGAACAAATGCAAACCCTTCTACAAAATGGTGCTGTGCTTGCAGAAACAAATCAATTGCACCAGTCTCATAAAAGCAAAGTGAGTCACTTTCTTCCATGGAGCCTTTTTGGTTGGGATACTTTGCTTTTTGAGGCTCCAATAAGATTTAAGGCAAGCAGCTATGCTTGATACCACCTCTCCAGTTTTGAAGGAAGGGATTTCCTGGGGGAAAAAAAAGACATCTGGAAACCCTGTATTGATATCAACTGATTTCCACCACTGGTACAAAGCATAGCTGCGTTTGGATGAGAATCTAAGTAATCTCAGGTGCTAAGAGTATTATGTTTGGGTAGTTTAACGAGACAAAGAGAAATCCTTCCTATCTACACTGCACCAGCCACAGTCAGGCTTAGTCTCTGCTGAACATGAGCCAGCAAGCATGCCCAGGTGGCCAAGAAGGCCAAGAGCATCGCCAGTGGGACCAGGGAAGTGATTGTCCCCTTGTACCCAGCACTAGTGAGGCCACACACTGAGTCCTGGGTTCAGTTCTGGGGCACTCACTACAAGAAGGACATTGAGGTGCCGGAGCGTATTCAAACAAAGGCAACAAAGCTTGAAGGGTCTTCTGAGGAGTGGCTGAGGGAATTAGGGGTGTTCAGCCTGGAGAAAATGAGGCTGAGGGAAGACCTTCTGGCTCTCTACACAGCTCCCTGAAAGGAAGCTGTAGCCAGGTGGGTGTTGGTCTCTTCTCTCTAGTAACAAGTTATAGGGCAAGAGGAAGTGGCCTCAAGTTGCACTAAGAGAAGTTTAGGTTGGATATTAGAAGAAATTTCTTGACTGAAAGGATTCTCAAAGACTGGAACAGGCTTCCCAAGGAGGTGGCTGAATCTCCATTCCTGGAGGTGTTTCAAAGACACAGATATGGTGCTGAGGGCCATGGTTTAGCACTAGACTTGGCAGGGCTAGATTATGGTTGGACTCGATGATCTTAAAGGTCTTTTCCAACCAAAATGAATTCTATGAATCTATGCTGGACATTTTAGCTTCCTTATCTCCCATACTGACATGATGCTATTCCCCAGGGAAGACAACCTTTTAGTATTGTTAGTTAGTGCCTTGACCCTGAGATTTCTGTTGGCAGCTCTTTAAGGGTGGCTAGCAAACAAAAATGGTGCCATGCTGCTGTCTTGTGTAAAGATGAGGCAATCAAACAGATGCTTACGCTCCTGGATAGTAATGCTGCCCATACACAAACTCTACAGATATCAAAGGAGTTACAAATACCCAGCTGAGATGTAACCAAAACGTGCATTAATGACTTTCTATCCTTCTCTGAGAGTCCTGGTCTCAGCATTGCTGACCTCCAGAGATGCCAGCAACACACTTTTGATACACTCCTCGTGAAAAATTCAACGAATGACCCTAACGTTACGTTCAAAGTGTCACAAACATAAAACTGGCAACTCAGAAGGAACGTGGCTTTATTTTTAACCCCAGGAAACATTCCTGAGCACAGGGCTGAGTGTCACTTTGCTGCACAGGTGAATCAGTAACAGCCTCCTTGGCATCTTAGGAGACTGAAAAAGGAACTTGTGTCAGCTTCCTAATAGGGGGTTCCCACTGACATGGAGCAGCACAGAGCTGCTCCCCTAGGATCTCAGTACAAAACCCAGCTAGGCAAACACACTTAACTGAAGTGGAAAAAGCAAGACAAAAGACTGAAAACATTTCAGGCAACAATAAATCTTCAGTGTCAAAAACATGTCAACAAACCTGCTAGGGAGGGAATAAAACCAAAAAAACCCCAAACCCAACAACAATATCCCAAACTAATTTCTCAGCAAAAGATTTCAGAAGATGATGTTTTCACAGTGCTCTCTAAGTGCAAAGCAAGATTTACTGTCCTACAGAAGTTTTCATGAGAAATGGTAACTTTATTCCAAACACAAAGCATTCGAGCTGGTCAATGCTTCCAAAGGGACATAAATAAAGCTGCTTTTCTGCCTCAGAAATCCTGCTGGCTGCCAGTGTTGACACAAACCTCACTCTTGACTGAGCTCTTGAATGTTCAACAAGCTCAGGAGGGTGCTGTCGTTGTTTTGTTTATTTATAAGCGTGGCAAGTGTCCTACTGTAGCTGCTACCACATTTAAATGATCTTGGCACAAGGGAGGTGTAAGGAATACATTCTGAAGAAGGACCATGTCATTGCCTGGCAGGCAATTTCCTTCCTTCCTTCGTTTTTTTTTTTAAAGCCCAAAACACATCTTTCCAGCCTCTGCTAAGTGTTACTATTTCTGCGGATATTTGAAGCAGGTAAAAGGGTAGGAGTGCTAGAAGGGAGACAAACAAGGAGCCCAGAAAAAAAAGCCTCACACTGACCTTGAGGCAGAATACTGAGGGCTCCCCCAGGCAGGGTGTTTTTCCTCAGCACAACTACTCACAGCAGACATACTACTTACACGTAATTGCTTACAGGACCCTAACAGCAAAACTGTTAAGACACAGCCAGAACTACAACATCAAATGCAACCAAATGAAAATGATCAGTTTTCACAGTGGTAGAACTTGCTCTCAAAGTTACCCAGACTGCTCCAAATTTTGTCTGCACTAGGATTTTTTTTTTTTAAGGTATCACTGAACTATTACAAAGGCCAACAAAGTCCTCCTGTTAGCTGGATGAAACAATGTAGAAATACAGTTTATATTCCTCACCAGAGTTTTAGAAGGTGAAGGAAAAGATATGCCATGAAACTTCTTCACTTCTGTTTTATTCTATTTTGTAGAAATTCCATTTTAGAAACTATTAGAAGCTATTCCTATCTTGTGAAAAATCATGCATCACTCACAGAAAACCTGCTTTATATACTTGTAAACTGATATAATCAGCAATTGTTGTATTGATTCTAGAAAAAGATACAGGTAGCAGTGTTTGAAAATGGTTTGCAAATGATTTCTGTGCTGATGAGTGAGTTCCACACTCCCAACAAGCACAGAAATGAAGGCTAATAATCCTCAAGTCTTCTATGTATTTAGCAAACTGTAGCAAAGTTTGTGTGTTTATAAGAGCTGTTTTTATAATCGTTAGTTCATTCATTTATCTTCAGTCTCATTAAAAATTAGCCTATTAGCAGATAAGGAGGAATTCACATTGCTCAGTTTTACTCCTGACTCCAGCAGCTATTGACAATCTGAACATGACTTTCCCCACACTTGATGACACAAGCAGCACATAGCTAGAGAGATGTGCAGCACTAAGAAACAGCCTCTCCCTGGGAAGCCTCCCTTTTGCTACATTCACAAGCTTTGTGAGGGAGTCACCAGAAGCTAGATTCTGATTTCAGTTAGTCACCTAATTTACCTGTCATCAAAGCAGCAGCTTTACATTTACCACCCTGTAATGAAGATGAGAGCCCAGACTACATATTCCATATGTGCACCCATATAAATGTAACACCAACTAGTAAGTGAGAACAAGACTAACAGCTTAATGTGTTGGTTTCCATTTGTAGCTTGCACGGTAAATCTATTGCAGTGATCAGCGCTTTCTCTCATGTCCTCACTCTATTTTCACCTTTGTTTTTCAAGAGGGTTATTGATTTCTCTCCTCTTCAAACGCTCTATGATCTGGCAAGTCAAAGGGGATCATTTCAACAGGGGAACAGACCAGGACATAACCCTGAATAGTAGAACTAAAGCAATGCCATGGCTGGGTGAGCTGGCAGTCACGTAAGGAGCGCTGTTGTGTGTGAAGAACCCAAAACCCTCTTCATGGACTACTGTCAAAGGCAGTTGGTGTGAAGAAATGCCTACCTGAAGACAGCAAGGCTCAGGGACCAGAGCACTAGTGGCTTCCTCAGTTCAAATTTTGCTCGTTTGTTCATCAGGTGCCGACCACCAAATATAAAGGCAGCGTAGAGAGCTGAAAACAGGAATGATTTCTTCCTGCAAAACAAACCCAGAAAACATCTGTCAAGTATTTAATGAGTATCAGACACACAGCAGAGTCACAGCTCGACACAGCTGTCAAGGAAACTCTTCTGAAGATGCTCCTGCTGAGATTATTGCTAGTGCATGAACCTACCTGCCTGCACGCTGGGCCAGGTGCTGACAAAACTGACCCTGGGGAAGTTCTGAAAAAGGACAGCTGATTTTGGCTCCCCTTCATCCCCATATTCTGAAGAGTGAACTTCTATGAGGCACAGGATAGATATTGCAGAGCCCAGACACGCTTCTACAAGCACAACACTGTTGACACTTGAACCAGCTGATCATGTTTTGCAGCTCACTTATCTTTTTCACATCAGTATTTATTTTCTGCAGGTTCCTTGCTACCTGGCAATTTAGTTTCCCATTTTTATCTCCAAGAAGACATCTGGGAGAGCTTCAGCACTGCAACACAATGTGAAGAGCCTCATGAAAAGCAGAGAGCCATCAAAGGGAGGTCAATAGTACCATTAAGCAGTGACCATGCTGGGTGGCATCACCCTGCTACACAAGCCCTGCCTGTGAGTGCTGATTCAGGAAAATCAGTCAGTTTGCTGAAAGGTGAAGCAGGGCTCTGTTAATGATACTCATTGATACTCACAGAATTGCAACTTTTATTTTTAAAACTGCCTGATAGTAGCCCAGCCAGCAATAATCAGTAAGCATTTGAACTCTGCTACGGTAATTCATTGTAAATCAACCAGAGCTCAAAAACAGATTCACCTTGGGACTCATTCCCACACAATAGTACACTAAGATGTAATGATGTACAGTATTAATGGTGGCCTAACTGGATGGGGGTGTACTGAGGTACACGTTTTTCCCTTACAAAATCTAAATTCACAAACATCAGCGGACTATGGCTTTGCACTGAGAGATGCTGGTTCTTTTTGGACACACATACACCGCCCCCCTGCCCCCCTCCAAAGAACAAAACACTCTCAAGAAAGTTAAATACTTCACTAACAGCCAAAAAAAGGTAGCAGCAAGTTACTAGATCTCCTGTTCTTTCTGATGCTGGAACCCTGAGATGTTGCAGTGGCAGACAGACCTGAGACCAGGGCACAGAACTCTGCCCAGGGAGGTTCAGCCATGTGGTAGCCTTGTAGAGCTTTTATAGGATTTTCAGATGGATGTTTAAGAATGTTGCTTCACCACAGGATAAAGACAAGGATATACTCATGGTGTCACTACTGCTGCCAAGTAGGTGTCACCTCAAGGTTCTTCCATTGTGATTAGCCAACTGAGGATACACCATGGCAAAGGATATGGAAAGCATGGCATGGTCCTGAAGGCCAAGTGTCCTGGTTTTCTTGGGACAGAATCCCAGACAATGGCTGCAGGCCATTAGCATCTCTGAGTCAGCTAGGACAGCTGACTGAAGTTCTCTACAGATGTATCCCAGACTCTGAGCATCACACTCAGTATAAAGGGGGAAGTTTGTGAGAAGAGAGGTGCCTTGTTAAAGCCTCCCGCTTGGGCTCCTCCTGACCCTGCTCCTCTTCCTCCTGCTCTTGAGGACTGCATTTCTGGATATTGTGACTGCTGCACTTCTGCTGGGCAGAGTACAACTTTATATACCTTCTACTGACATTGGTATTCATTTGTCCATTTCATTAAATCCATTTTCATTTCAACCTGTGGGTCTTCTCTCCTTTTCCTGATCCCCCTTCTCTGCTGCAGAGGGGTCACTGGGTGACAGAGTAACTGCTCTGGAGTTTAGCCCCAGATACAGCTAAGTGTGGACACCAAGCAATGCACGCAGCACAGCATGGCATGGCACTGCCTGTGGTGTCATGGACAAGGGGCTTCCCATCAGACCCATGAAAACTAAGAAAAGTTGTAGCAGCATATCTGCAGTCCAAAGAAAGCACACAGCACATGGGGCCTTCACTGGAGAGAAACGAGTTTCATGAGCTTGAAAGCTCATGAAAGGGAAGTCCAAAGAGACAGAGGCCTACCAGTATGCATCCAGCAGCATGCCATTTTCTGCCCACTTAGAAACTCCTGTTCTATTAACATAGCTGTGTTACAAATGGGCAACTGCATGAAACCCCAACCAGCGCTCTGCGCCAAGAAGGGGAGACACAGTTCCTGTAGTCTCCTGGCTGAGCTTTAACACCCCTGTTGGCAACAAGTCCCAGGAAGAAGAGAATGACCACAGAAGCAGTGTCCTCTCACCTTGCACATTGAGATGGTCTAATTGCCATGGTAATGTTTATCACAACCAAGTTTTGCAAACCACAAGGCCTCAGTCCTTATTCATCTCATAATAGAAAAGAATGCATTGTACTTCTACAGAGTCTTGTGTTTCAGTCAGAGAAGGGACTGAATTACCACATTTGACAGCATGAATGCAGTTCAGCTTGGCTGGAGGTCAGTAAATATTTGTTAACCAGTTTGGGGAGTGATGAACCACCTCAAACTTGCTCATACCAAGGCACCTAACCGTGAAGACAAGATTTATGGGTTATAGGACAGGAACAGACTCTCAGTGTGAGAGCCTCCTTCCCTCTGCAGCCTCTTCAGCAGCAGTGTGCAGAGTAGCCATTGCCAACCTGGGCATGGGCAAGGGAAGGCAGAAGGAATATGATGGGCTGTATCACAGTCTGCAGTGCTGTCCTGGCTGCCCTAGGTCAGTGGGAGAGATGCCCATTCTTCATGCTTCTGCCTCTTCAGTTCCACCAAAGTCTTGGCTCAGAGTGCTCAGCACAGCCAGCCAGCAATGCACACAGTGAGGGAGGGAGACGAAGATACACACATATGGCTACTCAAGCCGAGCCATCTGCAGGGAGCCCACAGGAGGGACTCTACAGCCCCATGCCATGGGGAAGGTACAAGCTGCTCCACCTCGTGGCACTGCAGTGGGAGTCCCTCATCCCAGAAGAAGGATTGCACTGGGCCAGGAACGGAGCTCCAAAGCAACCAAGAAGAGGGAGAGGATGCCACCTCAAGCAGTGCCAAGATGTCATCTTGGTGCAGAAGAGACTGCACCACAGTGCTGCTAGGCAGCTGCCAACAGGACATGGGCTATGCAGGCTGGCATGGGAGGAGGTCAGGATTTGAGAGCAGTAGCTAAAGATATGTATTGTGGGAAGGCAGGCAGGAAGCAGCGCAGTTCTGGAGCAAATACAGCCATAATGTCAAAGTCATTGTTTGACTTTGGCTCCCATTCCAGGAAAAAGATCAGTTTGGATGAGTTAGCAGCTCAGGTCTGTGCTCTGTTTGATTCCCTTCTTCCTGGGCAAGGCACTTCATACTTACACCAAATAACTCTAGATACTTACAGTGAGTAACATTTTGTTTTGCTTCTTACTACCGAAGCTAGTTTTTGTGAGTTCAGTGTATTGAGGTCAATAGTTACATGTTACTTAGAACAGATGAATTTCAGGTCACTTGTAACAGCTTTGTAAGGAGTTCAGCATTATTTGCAGTGATGGTAAATGGTATTTTCTGCAGTACACAGCTTTGTATTGGCTGTTGCAGACAGGGAAGATCTGACAGCAGGCATGATGCGAGCTGCAGAGAGCGGCTGTAAGCAGTTTCAGCCGCAGAGAGACACAGCAGCATTATCTCCTATCAGAGGTAAGCACAATCCTGAATAACAATTAGGCTGATTTTGAAATCATCTGTTTTGACACATGGGGAATTTTGATCACTTTTTAGCATCAAAGGGACTTTGAATTTTCCCCTCTTTGCAGTACAACAGCAGTAAAAAGGACTGGGTAGTCCAGATGATGCACTTATAAAGGGGTTGCAGGGGTATGTACTCTTAAGATAATCTGTTCAACTGCATTAGACTGGTATTAACCAGCTTCCTACCAGTACTTTCACAGTGGTTTTTCCTCAAAGGTTCATGACTACAGTCTGGTGACACAAAGCAATGGCAATCTGACAGCATTTGAGTATCTCTGATACGTTTTTTAGCCAAAGGAGGCTAATACCACATGAGCATTTTTAAACACAGTTTTGGATTCGTTCTGGAGCACTGTAACTTTTCATTGCTATTACCCAAAGAGAAACCAAATAGAGCGGAAAGTTAACCTTGAAAGTAAAAACATTAAAATCCTCCAAAGTAATTCAGTAGCAGACTTGCACCCAATAACTTCAACGTTAGCACATTCATATGTTTGTCTTCAATTCTGTTCTGCAGGGTAACACAGTAGACATAAAGACAGAGCTGCCAAATCCTCCACATTTTCCTGGCATTTCTGTTTCTCACAGTTGTCTCCCACCTTCCTACATTTTCAGACTTCAGGGACTAAGCACTAACAACTCCATGTTTCCCCATGAAAATTTGCCAGCTCTTTTCCCCAAAAGGAAGGCTGGGGAATTTTCTGGAGAATCTATAAAGTGGTTGAGGGGTTACTACAGGAAAAGGAGGCTGGGGGTTACTACAAGAAAAGGAGGCAAGGGTTTGGGGCTACAGGCTGAAGATGAGGCAGGTCTTCCAGGATACTGGCATAGAAGTGGCAGTATCACAATGCAAGGAGAGAGGCAGAAGCAGCTGGTATGATGAGGGAACTAGAAGAGAAAGGTTGAATGGTAAACACAGCAGCAAATAAGGTATCTGGCAACCAAGAGATGGACATGAAGCTAGAATGACATGGAAGGGAAGAAGGCTTGAAGTCCTTTCTTTGCTAAAGCTCCAGGGCGGATGCTTCTTGCACTCATGGGTACAGACTACCCATGCTGAACATAGATTTTTGGTCACGGAATCCCAGCAGGGTGGGGGTTGGAAAGGACCTCTGGAGATCTAGTTCGATCCCTCTGCTAATGCAGGTAACGCTTAGAGCAGATTTCACGGGAATGCATCCGGGGTGAGGGCGGTTTGAAAGTCTCCAGAGAAGGAGACTCCACCACCTCTCTGGGCAGCCTGCTCCAGTGTTCTGGCACCCTCAGAGTGAAGAAGTTTCTCCTTAAGTTCAAGTTTCCTTAAGCCACTCTTCTACAATAATCCTACAAGGGGGCAGGTGGTATTAGGATGCCCTGGGCCACAGCCCCATGGGGCCTGCTTGTCAATCTGCACTGTGTAAACCATAGGCAGTTTTTTCATCAAGGATGGAAGATCATAGAACATCATGAAATGCATTGGGTTGGAAGGGACCCTCAAAGGCCATCTTGTCCAACTGCCCTGCAGTGAGCAGGGACAAAAGCTTTGGGCACTGATGTGCCTTATTTCTGCCTCATGGCAGAGAAATGGAAACAAGAAGGCAGAAACTGGGGGCTGATAAAGCAAGACAGAAGAAATCCAACCTACCAGGGACAAAGCTTCTCCTTGGTCAGAACCAGGCAGTCCCACACAGGAAAACCCACTCAGGCACCAAGAAGTGACAAGGAGGGATCAGCCACCTAGCCTCGGGCAGGAAAACACAACACAGAAAGGGGCAGCAAGTAATCCAGAGAGGAAGGCAACAGCATACAGATGGCTGAGGAGTAAGAAACCCTGACTCCTCCAGAAGCACATTATGTATGAAATCCTTAAAGTACAAGAATTGCCAGGAGGTTCTAAAATACAGGGCTGAGGCTTGAGGGTGAGCCTCACGTGCAGCAGTGCGAGACATCCTGGCGTCTCCGACGCAAAGTGAAATATCCCTGAATATTGCAGTGCTGCTGAAGGAGCTTCTTTCAGCACAGAGGCACTGGTGTCATATTCCCCCCCCACACACACCCGAAAATAGCAGTCTGAGTCATTATTGTAGAGTTCTCTGCTGCTAATGAGTAAACTGAAACATAGATATGCACTATAAAAGTCAATATTTCCATAGGACCTCTTCTACTCAGGAAGAAAAGCCCTTACAGAAATGCACAAAGGTCAACCTTAGCACAGATCTTTAAACCATCCTCTACCACCTAATGCAGGATTTTCCTCCTAACAGCGTTCAGAAGTGAAGCAGTGTTTGCCCCCCTCTATTTACATTCTATAACATTTTAAGATCTTATTTTCAAAATCAAGGTGTACTTATTTTGCACAGGCAGAGATCATTCTTGAATTCATTACCACTTCTCCACTTCTCTATATGCTGTAAAGGGAGCACAAGAGGCAAAAAATCCCAAATGCTGCAGTTGCCAGAGCAGAGTGCACAGTAAAGAGGCAATTTCAGGCTCGTGATGGTTGTCTTTTGGCTTTTTTCATCACCATTTTATTGACTTGAATGAAACCCCTTAGATTTTACTGAAAAGGGGAAAAAAACGATGCTTGGTAAGATGAAAGATACAGGACTGCTTACAACTTTTTCCCAGCTTTCAACAGCAAACACAAACTGCTTGTGTTTATCACAGAATCAGTCTTTTTGGTTGAAAAATATCTTTAGATCATCCATTCCAACCATTAGCTAACTCTACCAAGTCTGGTGTTAAACTGTGTCCCTCAGCACCACATCTCTGCCTCTTTTAAACACCAGGGATGGGGATTCAACTACCTCCCTGGGGAGGCTATTCCAGGCTTTGAGAACCCTTTCTGTCACGAATTTTCTTCTGATGTCCAATCTAAACATCCTCTGGTGCAACTTGAAGATATTTCCTCTTGTGCTATCACTTGATACTAGGGAGAAGAGAACAACCTCCTCCTTGTTACAAGCTCCTTCTCTCTTCATGAGAGTCTAATTAAAGTGCTCCAACCTGAACCACTGCAAATCACACATCACACCCATGTCCACAGCTCACAAGCAGTGGCTGGTACCCTTGGCAAAGCTATTTTTCTCTGGTGCTGATTTCAAAATCACACATTCCGTATGTATAAAAAAGGGTGTGAAAGCGCTTCTCAGTCTCTCTGCTTCTACCCCAGAAATCTTGTCAAAGCAAACCTCTCTCTCTTCCCAGAGATAATCTTGACAGAACCAGCAAGAAGAGATCAAATGTGAGCACGCCAGATCTGCCAACAAAAACATGACCTGTACTCCTGCCTTTGATTTGAGCTGCTGACCATTATCAGCCTTAATAACTAAGAGAGGTCGTGCAGAGGAGGAAGATCTGTCTGATACGTGCATGCCAACACAGTCCAGTTTATTTCTGCAGCTCAGTATCCTTTGGAATTTATATTTAGAGCAGCAATGATGACAGTCACACACACAGGTAGGTGACTCACTGATGATGGTCTTTGACGTAACAGCCTATCAGAGAGTAAATGGGGAGGCATCTCATGCCAATCACCTGATCCACTGATTTCTAAAGCCTGCCTCTCAAAGGATCATTTCAGTCTTCTCCTGACACGGTGTCTCAGATGCCAATCTGTGCTCCACCCAGGGCTGCTCCCTAGGCAACCCTTTCCCTGCTGGGTGCAAGGGAAGAGGAGTCAGCATCCTGGGAACACATTCTAGCCAGGTACTGCTATTCCCCCACATCTGCCTTCTCTCCAGGGTCCTCTTCCCATCACCCAGTTCACACCATTTCTGACAGACAGTACCTGTATCATCAACCCAACTCCTTCACCCAAAGAAAGGAAGGAAACAGAGTAGTGGGAGGCTGCCAGAGGGACTTCTGTGGCAACTGTCCCAAGCTCAACTTGGCTAAAAAGGATGAAGGAAGAGAAGGACTTGTGTGTGCACTCTTTGCTCCATAAGTGCTAACAGCTGAGTCATAGAATCACAGAACCATAGAATCGTTTTGGTTGGAAACACCTTTCAGATGATTTGAGTCCAACCATTCTCTAACTCTACCAAGTCCAGTCCTAAACCATATCCCTCAGCACCACATCACTGCCTCTTTGTAACACCTTCAGGGATTCAACCACCTCCCTAGGGAGCCTGTTCCAGTCTTTGAGAACCCTTTCAGTTTCTTCTAATAGCCAGCCTAAACCTTTCCTAGTACAATTTGGGGTCATTTCCTCTTGTATTATCACTTGCTACCTGAGAGAAGAGACCAATGCCCACTACAGCTCCAACCTCCTTTCAGGAAGTTGCAGAGCGAGAAGTTCTCCCCTCAGCCTCCTTTTCTCCAGATTAAACAACCTCTGTTTCCTGAGCTGCTCCTCAGAAGACCTGTTCTCCAGTTGAGGCATAGCCTAAAACCCAGGTCTCTGACTGCCCAGGCTGGAGCAGGAAGAGTGAGAGCTGCAGGGCCAGCTATCTCTGAGGAACTATTTTTTTGCAGTGATTACAGGTCACAGCTGGCTGTGGTCCAGCTGGAGGCATTGCTGGAGATAGCTCCAGTTCCCCACCAGCCAGTCTGTATGGGCATCTTTCCTGGGGAGCAAGGGGCCCATCTGAGCCTTCGTCCACATCACATTCAATCAGACCCGGGAGCAAGAAATAATTTCCCAGTTCATGTCATTGTCAGGGCAGGCAACAGCCCCAAAATTAGAGGAGAAATAAGGGCACAGTGTGGAGGCATGAGGGAAGGTGGTTCATGTCCTGCACCACCCTGACGGTTGCATTTGTTTTGCTAAAACGCGGCTGCCCGCAGTTCGTCACGCTGATGCTTGTAGCCTTTCCCTCTTACAGAGGATTGGCCATAAAGTGTGTGCAGCTAGGGATGAAAACAGCAGCAGTAATTTTTTCCTGCCTTTGTAGTGAGAAAACGAAACCGAAGTGTAAGGGTGAGAAAAGGAAGCTAAAATTCAGGGACAGCTTTTTCCAGCTAGGATAGGTACACTCAGCTCTGCAGTATACAAACTCCCTTGTTCTTTATAAGCCTGCAACTTCTACAAAGACTTAATGGAAGAAACCATAAAGCCTTAAAACCCCATAACCTCCAATTCCAAAGAAGCAATGTCACACAGCAGAATTAGGCCTTAAGTGGGAAGCACTTCAGAAAAACAAACAAACAAACAAACAAAAAACCCTTCAAAACCAAAACAACCTCAAAACCTTTGAGATTGGAAATCAGCTCGCCAAAATTCTGTTATCAATGAAGGCAAATCAGCTTCATCTCTGGCTCTGCCCTGGAGTTCCTCCAGCTTTAAATTATAGAATCAGGCCATCATTTCAGTTGGGAAAGACCTTTACGATCATTGAGTCCATCATATGCCTTAGCACCACCAAATTATGGTTCAAATGGGGAGCCACCCAGTGGAGATGGCAAGTGACAGTGTGCTTGCAGTGACCACTGTCACGCCCAAGTTTCCACCTCACATGGAGAGCAGCGGAAGTTGCAGCCCAGTGGGTAGATTGTTTGGGTGAATCCCATCAACATCCTTCTACCCGGCCAGTGTCCTAGACTGCAGCAAAGCCTGCAGAGAATCATGAAGTCAATAAGGTTGGAAAAGACCTCTGAGATCAAGTCCAACAACTGTCAACCCAACACCACCATACCCACTAAACCATGTCCTGAAGTACCATGTCTACACCTCCAGGGATGTGACTCCACCACTTCCCTGAGGAGCATCTTTCTTTCAGTAAATAATTTTTTCCTAATATCCAATCTAAAACACAAAATCCTCAATGCCTCCACTGCTCCCCATCATCTGACCTGACTGTTACTGGCACTCATCACAAAGCTGCAACCATTTTTGCACAATCCCCCGAAGATTTACATCTCTAGAGCTTAGAATGTAATCTGGCCCCAGAAGACTCAGAGGTGCCTACTGGTAAAGTGATGCCCATCCCTGTGGCTGTTAATAGTCTTCAGAACATGCCACAGTGTTGTCAGAGAAACAACTTCTTTACTACGAATCTCTGCTAAATCCACCTACGTCACTTTGACAACACATCCAGTTCCTAATACAGAGACTTGGGCTTATAACAGGTGACAAAGCAGGGCGTCCCAGTGTCCTCTTGGATGCACTATGGGTTTCTCTGGGCTTTTGTGGGCTTTCAGTAGGTGGACGTACAGCACAGATCAAGGAAGCTAATGTAGGTCAGAGGCACTGCAGTTCTGATGAAAAGCTACAGCACTTTCACTTTTAATTTCATCAATGTAACTTTAAACTCTGGCCTCCACAATAAAAAACCCGGAGCTAGTAAACACAACTGCAGCTGAACTTGGCAACTACTAACCTACATCTCCTCCAGTTGATGTCATTCTTTTTATACTGACTTCTAACCTGAAAGCAGTTAGTGATTATGCTAGTGGAGCATATGACATAGACATAGCATGAAAATAACTAGATCTCCATATTGCCTAACTCATTTGATCTGCTTTATCTGATCAGTCAGTGGTTATGACATCTAATAAGTTTGCACTTAAAGGAGTACATCAGTGCGAGTCCTTCAGATCCAGAAAGATCTCTGAAGCAACAGACAGATGTTATTTATATAGACAAGCACTGCTTTGCTCACTGCTTTGGGAATATTTCATTTAACAACACAAGTAACACATCAACACAAACACTACAGCTACCTTTGCCTCTGCATCTGCAGGAGAGCCTCTGCACCCCAGTGACATGGTCAGGTCTCTCTACCACTGCAAATGCAACTTGTAAACAGTCTTGGAAATAATGTTTGTTAGATCTCAAAAAATACTGAAGTAGAACAAAAGCAGTCACTCAAAATGAAACATGGAGAAGGCAGGGATTGCAAGCAGGTAGTGTGCTGTTCCTCCATCTGCCCTAAACGTCATTCCAGCAGACGATGCTCCCTTGCAGCCTTCTGCAATGCGACTGCAGAAAATGATGTTGCTACAACTGCCAGTGGATTGAAAAACACAAACAAAACCCATTCTGAATTTTCTAAGACTGTTGCCAGCCAAAAAAAAAAAAAAAAAAAAAAAAAAAAAAAGAGAGACACAAGCTTCTCCTCTAGAGCAGAGCACAACTTAGAAATAGGGCGACTGAAAGTCATGTACTGCCAGGCTTGGTGACCACCTTACGGAAAGGATCACTTCATAACTCAGTGCCAGAATACATTCAATTATCCTGGAGGAAACCAAACTGAGGGGATGTCTGAAAAGCTCAGACATTAATAATTAATAAATTAGAACACACACTTCCCTTCTAAAGACCTAAAACCATATAGACAAATCAGAGCAAGGCAGCAGTGCCATTCTGTGGCTTAGGTTTGATTAACAGGGGACACTGGTACCAGTGGCACTGCAGCAATAGAACTGCAAAATAAAACCTCTTGCTTTCTAACCCTGTAAACACTCACATGCCCTGTGGAAGAGAAAGGAGTGAATAAGGCTCAGAAAAAAAAGGACACTTTGGTAGAGAAGCAAAAGAAAGAGCATTTTCCAGCATCCCTTAGTGAAGAATCAGGTCATGTGGAAAACAGCTGCCTGCTCTGACTGGTCCTGCAGTACTTTTTGATACACAATGTCAAGGACTGCTTGACATATCTAATAAAATCTTCAAGGGCATCTGATCTTTGTCTAGTGCTGAGATCAAGTGACAAAGGATGCTAAAGGAAATGCTGCAGCAAATCTGGACCTAACTCTTGACTAATAGGAAACTAGCAAAATCCAGCAAAAAAAAAACCAACAAGGTAGTCTTGCTACAATCTTTTCAATCACTTCTCTATAAAAAAGAGCCATTTCCTTTCTTAATGCCAAACAGCCAATTCCCTTCTTAATCAACCAGGAAGCAGGTCAGGACAAATAAGAAAATGTTTCAGCAGTGCTCAACATTTGCAACAAGGAGCAGGTGAGAGTAGCTAGGAGCCAGGTTTTGCTGCTACCTCCTTACAATACTATGCTTTGCAGCTTGCCTGATGTGTCCACCACAGAAATGGTAGCCCTGTGTGTTAGCTGGCTATATTATCAATGGCATCTTCATGAGCCACTGACTTACAGAGGAATTTTATGCTTTTGATTCCCAGGGGAGTCTCCAGTCCTCAGACTAACCTGTCAATATATTTCCCAGTACTTTCACCCCATTACAATTCCCATGCCACAGGCCATGGCCTAAAGCTTATTCCTTAAACCCAGAATCACTGTCCTTTAAATCAGTCAAGACAGCCCCTTCAAATCAGACCTTTTTAAAGATAAAGGAAGTAGCAAATTGGCCTGCTTCTAAAATCATTTGAGAGGAGAACATGAAACACCATGAGAAACACTGCAAGTGATAAAGCAGTAGAAGCAATTTCCTAATTACTGTCAAGAATTTTCAGGATCTGATGCAGACAAAATCTAGAAGGTGGGATGACATTCCTAAACCTGGGAATGAATGCACTGGGAATGAAGATGGGGAACACAGAGGAACATGGTAACACTGTACAATCAGCAGCTCCTCAACTACATAACACAGCCTGTCTGATTTAGAATCAGGCTGGAAGGACCTTTAAAGGTCATCAAGTCCAAACCCCTCACAGTGAACAGGGACATCTTCAACTAAAAGCAGGTTGCTCAGAGGCCCCATTCAATCTCACTCAGAATGTTTCCAGTACTTCCCTGGGAAATCTGTTCCACTGTTTCATCACCATAATTGTAAAAAAAAAAAAAAAAAAACAAAACCCTTATGTCCAATCTAAATCTCCCTCTTTTAGTTTAAAGCTATCACCCCTCATCCTGTCACAACTGCTAAAAAGTCTGTCCCAATATTTCATACAGGCCCCTTTAGGTACTGGAAGGCTGCTAAAAGGTCTCCCCAGAGCCTTCTCTTCTCCAGGCTGACCAAGCCCCAACTCTTGCAGCTTGTCCACACAGGTGAGGTGTTCCAGCCCTCTGATCATTGTTGTGGCTTCCTCTGAGCCTGCTACAACATGTCCATGTCCTTTGAAGGCTAGAAACCATTCAGCTACCCAACTCACCAGTGATTCAACCACTTCACTTACTGTGTCTTCCCCTCACCTTTTTCAAGATTTCTAAATTACAGGGTCTTTTGCATTGCTTCTCATTAGTAGATTAATTTTTTTTTTCAGCTCTCTAGGATCAATGTCTATAAATATCTGAGGGGTGGGTGTCAAGTGGAGGGGGCCAATCTCTTTTTGGTGGTGAGCAATAATAAGACAAGGAACAACAGGTACAAACTTGAACGTAGAAGATTTCAACTCAGCAGGAGGAGAAACTTTACAGTGAGGGTGACAGAGCACTGGAACAGGCTGCCCAGAGAGGTTGTGGAGTCTCCTTCTCTGGACACATTCAAAACCTGCCTGGATGATTCCTGTGCAGACTACCCTAGGTGATTCTGCTTTTGGCAAGGGGGTTGGACTTGATGATCTCTGGAGGTCCCTTCCAACCTCTAATGTTCTGTGATTATGCCAGAGCTGGACACAGTGCTCCACGTGAAGTCTCACAAGAGCAGAGGTGCAGAATCCCTCCTCACCCTGCTGCCTACACTGCTTTGAACACAGCCCAGGACACAGCTTCTGGGCTGGCAGCACACATTGCTGGCTCATGTCCAGCAACGTGCGTCATGACAGCATCCCCAAGTCCTTTTCTGCAGGGCTGCTCTCCAACCTTTCATCCCCCAGCCTGGATTGATACTGAGGATTGTCCCAGCCCTGGTGTAAGACCTTGCACTTGGCCTTGCTGAACCTCATGAGGTTCAAAGGAACCCACTTCTGGAGCTTGTCCAGGTCCCTCTGGATGACATCCCATTCCTCAGGCATGTTTTTCATATGTGTCCCTTGGACATCCCCCCTGCAGTCCTGCAGCAGCCCCAAACAATCAGAATAAAGCAGCAGGAGTGGCAGCCAGCAGTACAAAGTACAGGGCATTAACATAGCTTATCTCTAGCCTGTCAGCAGTATGTTTGTGACAGTTAGTTCTGCCTTTCCACCTCTGCCTACAGCCTCATGCTTGGCACAGGCACCCTTGTCTCTGCCAGCTCTCCTGAATCAAAGAATCTGGGTCTTTCTTTTTGCAGGAAGCCTCAAGGCTTGGTTGACTGCATCCTGCCCTTAGCCACTCCCTCACCTAATCAGATGGGATACTAAACTGCTTAGCAGTATTTCACTTTCCATCGTGGTATAAAGAGCCCAGGTTACTAAAGGATTAACAAGTACAACATCAAAGTGTTAAATATACACAGAGTTGCCTGTCCTAGGCTCTGCTAAATCTTGATCACAGGGGAACTATTAAAAGAGAGGAGATGTCAAAAGGAAAGAAACCACAGACAAACAAGGCAATCAATCTGGACTACTATGAGGTGGCTGCATAAACAACATCAGGACCAAGGAAAAGGAGCATAACCAGGAGCAGGCAGTAACTGATATTCAACTCCTCTGGCCAGGCAGACAAATGAAGCAAAGCAAGGGCATAAATACAAATGTTTTCAAACAATCCAAATGCAACAATAGTCAGAATTTAGTGGCCATGGCTCTTAAAAGGCAAAAGGGAGAACCAGATTACTGCAAATGAATACAAAAGTCTGCCAGCAAATCAAGTGATACTGTTTTGGAGTTAGGTTGTTTGTTTGTTTGTTTTAAACAGAAAGCAGCCTTACAAGAAGGTAGAGGAACGAAAAAAAAAGATCTTTTGTTTTCAAAAGTCACATAACCAAAATTTGTTTTACATCTCCAACCATACATAGTATACTATTACTTTTTCCTTAATTGGATTAACCACCAGTGATAATTCCCTAACTTGTGGATTTTGCTCAACCTCCTCTCCATGGCTACCCTATGGCTGGCCTACAAAAAGGATTAAAAAAAAAATTCTGTAAATCTGTCTAGCAAAAAGCCAAGCTACGCCTGAATTAATTTCCGTATCACACCCCCCCTCCCAGTATAGTAGAAACGGTAAGAATAGGTGATGAGAAGACAGAGTATTCTCTTTCATAGAATCATAGAATGGTTTGGGTTGAAAGGGACCTTGGAGGTCATCTAGTTCCAACATTAACAATAAATCTGCCTCCTTGCATCTGCCCAATGTCTCTGCCATGCTCTCACCAGATGCTGTAATTACACATGGATTCACTTACATCAGAATCTCATTTAAGAATGCTCTGCTACTTTGGTTCTTTCATTTGCAAAGGAAATGAGTCCCTTGGCACCCCTGTGCAGGATCTGGTGGGCAACAGAGAGGGAAGAAAGGGATCTTCCCAAAAGTATTTTCCAAGAGGATGCCCTGAGGTGCTCCAGCGCTTTGCAGCATGCCCACCGCAGCTGTGTCAGCAGCTGAACCAAAAATCCACCCAGGCACCAGTCACCTTTGCTGCCCCTGTATCCAGGGGCCTCAACACACAACTCACACACTGAGACTGGGCATCTCAGCACCTTCTAGCTAAAACATCATGATCCAAGCACCTACTGCAGTCTCTGCAGACTGGGCACTCCAGTTCCTGTGCATTAAGTACAGATTACCAACAGCTGGCTTTTACAAGCCTGTCTCCTGGGGAAAGGCAAATTCTCTTTCTTTGAGGTTGGTAATGATCAATGCAGCTGCATATTTGCCACCAGCTAACCTGAGTGCCCGCAGAAAAAGCTGTAATACTGTGCATGCAACAAGTTTTTCCACTCTTGTGATACCCTAGAGCAAATGCAATTTGCTTGTGTTATTGCTTTCAGGTTTGTTTGATTTTTTGGGGGGTTTGCTTTTTTCCTCCTTTACCTGTAGCAGCTTTGAGGCTCCTGTGTATAAGCAAACTATAAATACATATCAGAGAGTTTCACAGCTACCAAGGATTCAGTCCAAAAGGCAAAGTCTCAGAATTTGAAATGCCAAGGGGAGTTTACTCATGTTTTAGGGACCTATGCCAGCTATACCAGTGCTTGCCCTCCGTCCCCCACTGCAAGGTGTTTTTCTTCATCGTTTTAATTTCTTTGGCTCACTGGGGCTCTGACCCACTGAAAATAAAAACATTTGAGACCTTGAACACCACCACCACTAAGTGACAAACACAGACATGTGTCCCTGTGTTTGCTTACATCCTGGCCGTGGTACTGCTATGTTAAGGCCAACACACACTCACGGTAATGGCCTTGGTCCTGAGCTCTGCTCTGTGGGGCTCTGAGCTGCTATCTCCACATGGTCACCACAGTGCAGGGGTGCACTGGTTCACATGGAAATTCCCAACACAGCCCTTCATTTTGCTCCTTTTCACCAGCCTGCATCACCAAGGCAACTGTATGTGCAGAGAGGGATGAGTGGCAGAGAAAGGTCTGAGAAAAAAAAATAATTCAAGTCACCTTTCTTTTACCAAGAAGGGAAAAGGTCCACATTCAAAGTGCCTTTTGGTTCAGCAGTTTCAGTCCTGTTGGCAGGGCAGTGTCCAGCCTGTGCAGAGCCCCTCGAGTGGGCAAAGCCCACCCCATGCTGCTCCAACCAGCAAGCTGTGTCCCTTGCTTCAGCAGAGGCTAGCAAGCATGACAGGGTGGGCCAAGCAAAATCCCATTCAGTTTTGTGATTCATTGAAAACCATTTTTTCCAGCCTACACTTTATGCTTTAGTCCCTCTAGCTAGCTAGTGTTATCATCAAAAAGAATCAGCGTCTCCCTGCCTTAGATGCTTAGCAATCTCACATGACACTTAACTTGTTCAAAGACCTATCAAACCTGCACTTGCAGGAGTTTGTTCTTTTGGGGACTGGATTCTTAGCAATACAGCTTTGAGCTTCTCATCCACATTTGTGAGAAATGCTGGATCTGTGCTATAACCACCACTCCACCCATCCCACCCTGCCCCACCCCTGGTAGCTTTTGCCTTAAATAAAACAAAGGTGTTACGTGGCTACAAAACAAAGGATGGCTCTAACTAGACTTGAGTTCAACAATATCTTATTACTTAAATCAGCCTGTGCTGCTTTTTCTGTGTATTTAGATATTGGGCTGTGTAGACACCAAATTCCCTGTAGTACTGTAAAACCTTTTATTCAGATGTGCTTTTATTTGATTGTATGGGAAGGAAGAATAAATCTACTTCCCACTCACTCCTGTTAAATATTACCAATACTATCAATAAAACCCAAGTAATACTGATAACACTGCTGTCAGTAACATGCTAAACGAGCCTGTTAAGTAATAATTTAAGGGAAATGGGCTCACTCAGAAACCAGGCAAGTACACGAGAACGTGGTCTCATACTTAAAACTTTGCAGCTCTGCCACATCTGCATTTACAAACTGTAAACTTTAAATCAGACTATATTCAAAAGATTTGGCTAAATTTGGTGCTCACAGCCTCTGCTAACATCTTTCTGATTCTCAAGAAAATTAACTGGTTCCATCAGACCTCCTAAAACCTACAGATGGCAGGAGCTATTAGTTTGGGAGCTCCTTGACCAAGAAAAAGCTGGCAATGATGGATCTATCTGAATTTAGCAGCTCTACTCCTCCAGTAGAACAATGGAGAAATGTTCTCAAGTTATTTGCTTTTCTTTCACCACACTGTATTGAAGCATTTTAAACCACAGAGTGGTTCAAACCCTAGGAATGGCATATTAAGCAGCCTTCTGGCATACATCGTGCAGGCAAAATGAAAATGTGAAAGTTCTTGTATGAAACTTAATCATCCTGCACCCAATATAACTGGAAAGTGACAGAATATAGGCTTGATGTCCTGAGAGACACTGGCATGACTTATTTTTCTAACCAACTTTATTTTGGACAGCATGAATAGTCCTGGAAAACTCTGCATCCAAGGCTCTCTGAACCCAGCAGGACCCGGGCTCCTTCACACAGGGAGGGTTATTTCACTATCAAGTTGGTTCCACAGCAAAACTCATGAGCTCTCCAAATGGCTTCTCCAGGGGCACAATTTTAGACCAAGAGCTATAGTTCTTTCCTCATGTAAATCAAAGCTCGGCATGAGACAGTGACTTCAGGTCAGCTCCCGCAAGGGAAGCTCATCCAGCACTGTTAGAATGCTCCAACCCCATTGTCCAAAAAAACCTCTGTTTCCTCCAAATGAAGCATTTAACAAAGAGGCAAACTGCATTTCCTCTGACAGGTCTGAGGAAGAGAACAGCAGAGAGGCAGTGAGAAGGCTGGGAGCTAAAAGTCCCCAGAGCCACTTGCCAGCAATGGGCACCCACCACTGTTCCCAGGGCTCCAAGTATATGTCACGTGAAATAAGTATCTGATGTTTAAGTTTCTAAATTGTTGTTTTCACTCAACGTGCCTGAGGGCAAAATACTGGCCTCAGCTGCCCTTCTTGAAGCTGTCAGGACTGGAATTAAAAAAAAGAAAAGAAAAATGTTGAAACAAAATTCAAAGGAAACTAAATTCAGGTCACGGCTGTGATTCAGGTCAAGCAGCTACAGAGTGAAGGCAGGTCCTTTTCTTCTCTTTCTCTCCTTTCAATGCCAGACTTGTTTAACAAGACTCTCCTTGGTGAATTTTCTTTTATAATTAACAAATGAAAAGGAAACATGCCTGCCTGCACTGAAAAAAAAATACTGCAGCTGCCTTATGCAAGCCATTTCCATTTTTAAGACTTGGAAAAGCCTTTACTGCCTCTGCTCAAACACAGTCTTACTTTTTAGCCTTGCTTTAATTTGGAAGGGAGAGGGAGAATGAACGAGTGTCTTAAATGATTGAGGATTTCTGCATTCACATTCAATGATAAGCACTAAGAAAATAACTGAGAAACAGTCTCTAGCATGCAGGCTGGGGCAAATCTATCACAACAAACACAGCGGGTGACTGATCTCGCAAGGTCTGAGAGTCTATCTCCATCCTCAGCGTGTGCTAACCACACATGCTTTAAATTTTTTAAAGAGAAAGATCTCTTGATGCCTTATGTAAGCTCACAGAGCTCTTCCCTGCTACATGTGTGTTACAAACAAACCTGGCATGTTGAGTTTGCTCTCATGCGTGGGGGAATGCGGAGAAGGTATAAACTCTCCACTTCTCTTGGCACTAGATCAAACCTGCAGACACCAGACATCACTATGCAGTGGCAGGGAGACAACTCCCAGCCATTAGGACAACCAAACTCTGTGAGACTGCTTTCCAAGTGCAAAAAGGTTTGCCAGTTTCAAAGATGGGCTTGGGAGGGAAAGGGGAATACAAAGGCTTGAGCACTCCTGCCTGTACCCCATCTCTTCCCAGATGACTGCACTGAAAGTGGTCACCCAGGAGAGGAAAGGCTTGACAGTGCACTCCAGCTGGATGGGATGCACAGAGGTGGCAGGGAAGTCTGACCACTGCCCTACTACAGAGCAGAGCAAGAAGGTAAACCTGGAACCTTTAATTTGCAAAAGCTTTTCCCTTGCTTTCTGGCACCTGCAGTACCAACACAACCCTCCCCCGCCACCCCCTGGCTCAGGCTGCAAGGCTGGGACCTGTTGAGCAATATGTACACACAGAAACTCTGACTGAGCCTGCTGTGCTGCAAAGCAGCATGGAAACAACAATACATGGCTGTCCTCTGCACAAGCACCTTCCTACAACACACATCCTGAGGACAGATGAAGAGTTATCAGAAAGGAAAAGAAATTCAGAGTAGGAAAGAAGGAAAGGAAAAGTAAATCTGGAAATGTTAAGGGAAAGAGATTAAGTCTCCACTTGCACGGCCATAGAATAACTTCAGTTGAAAAAGACCTTTAAGGTCAAGTCCAAGCATTCTCTAACTCTGCCAAGTCTGATGCTAAACCATGTCCCTCTGCACCACATCTCTGCCTCTTTGAAACACTTCCAGGGATT
Source organism: Indicator indicator (assembly GCF_027791375.1). Classification (NCBI taxonomy): domain Eukaryota; kingdom Metazoa; phylum Chordata; class Aves; order Piciformes; family Indicatoridae; genus Indicator; species Indicator indicator. Next base: position 37,555,243 of record NC_072017.1, read on the forward strand.
TAACCAACTCACTGGGGAGCCTGTTCCAGTCTTGGGAGAACAGTTTCAGTGAAGAAGTTTCTTCTAACATCCAACCTAAACCTCCCACCCAGTCCTGTTGCTATATCCTCCTCTGCATCCCCGTAGCCCCAGCAGCAAAGGCTGGTCTCTGTCCCCAGGGTCCTTGGAGACTAGAGCTGCCTAAACCACTTGGACACAGTGCACAGGAGCTGGGAGGGGGCCTGAGATGTGCATCTTTACTCTGGACCCTGAGATGAGCTGGAGGAGCTGCAGCTGCTCTGGCAGCAGAGATCCCAAAGTGGTCCTTGGCAAGGTAGCAAGCCTGCCTCTGGCACAGCACTCTGCAGACCCAGGAGCTCTGGCTGTGCTGATAAACGCTGGTAGCTCAACCCAAAACAAATAAATTAAAATTAACATTCCTTTGGGGCTGACTCATAGCAGAAGAGTAGTCTTTTTATCAGCCTGTGCTTCCCTTCCCTCATGTGCTCTTCTCCCTTGCCAGCACAGCAACAAAGCACTGCAGTTCACCCAAGACCAGGCTCCTGCACAACCCCAAGCCAAACCCAGCTTTGGACAGCATCTGCAGCCCTGGACCTACACAAATGGTTTCAAGGGCTCCAGTTGAGAAAGCAACCCAGAGCAGAATGTTAAAATACCTCACTCAGAAAACCTCACTGAGCTGCACCCATGCATAGATTCCTCTTCTTTCTTTTAATTTATTTCACTGAAGTGCTTTGCTGCATCAGGGCACTGACTTGGCTGATGACAGAGTACTTCTGGGAACTAAGCAGTAAACTATTTGTTAGCTTTTTTCTAGTAAATATGTCACATGTTCTAAGAGCATGGTCTTGTTTGGCTTGGACCAGCAGCATTCCTTATGCACCACCACAGAATGGTCTGGGTTGGAAGGGACCTCTGAAGGTCATCTAGTCCACCCCCCACCTGCAGTCAGCAGGGGCATCCTCAACTAGATCAGGTTGCCGTGAGCCCTGTCGAGCCTCATTTTGAGAATGTCCAGGGATGAGGCCCCAAACACCTCTCTGGGCAACCTGTTCCAGTGTTGCACTATCCTCATGGTAAAGAACCTGTTCCTAACATCCTACCTAAATCTGCTCTTCTCTAGAAGAATCTAGAATAAGAATCACAGAAAGGTAGGAGCTGGAAGGGACCTCTGGAGATCATCTAGTCCTACCCCCCTGCTAGAGAAGGATCACCCAGAGTAAATCACACAGGAACACATTTTGAATGCTTACAGAGATGGAGACTCCATAACCTCTCTGGGCAGCCTGTGCCAGTGCTCTGGCACCCTGAGTTTTTTTCCTTACGTTATATGGACCCTCCCATGTTCCCGTTTGTACCCCTTGCCTCTTGTCCTGCCACTGAACACTGAAAAGAGTCTGGTTCCAGCCTCCTGACGCTTGCCCTTTAGGTATCTATTGATGAACATTAATAGGATCCCCATTCAGTCTGCTCTTCTCCAGGCTATACATCCCCAGCTTCCTCAGCCTCTACTCATAAGGTCAATGATCCAGTCCTCTCATCATCTTAGTAGCTGTCTAGAAAAGGGTAAAGATTTCAGGATTTGATCCCACACTATTTGTGCAGACAAGAGAAAGAAAGGGAGCCTGGCTCTTAGAACTAACAGTATTTACCTGAGCTGGAAGTCTTACCAGCTGATGTTGTCAAGTCTTTGGTAGTGTCAACCTCCTTCCCAAGAGACCTCCTGAAGGACAGCACTGCACTCATGGCACTTGGCAGCCTCAGCCATTGCTGCACCGGCCGTCACAAGAGCTGAAGGAGAATTAACTGAGACTCTCTCACTGCAGGTCAGGTCAGCCCAGGTCACAGCCAGGGCAGTGTGGAGAGGCACACACTGATCAACCCATATGGGAAGCCAACAGGGCTGCCAAGCTGGTGTTTGCTCCCAGCTGCAAATGTCCATATAGAAGCAGCACACTGTGCTTTTGCACATCATTCTCTAGCCATGACCACACAAGTATTAAGCAAAACCAGCAGTAGCATAGGTTACTGCAATTTATTGGGCAGAAAGGGAACAACCCTTGCTCAGAGCATAAGCTGGGCAGAAAGCATCCATTTCCACAGCTGAGAAACACAGCTCAGCAACTGCAAGCCAAACACAAATGCTGCAGGCAAAGCTGCTCTACTGCCTATCAAATAACAACATATTTGTATCCTGTCCTCTTTATCCATACAGACCCAGTGGGAAATAACAGCCAAAGGCTGCCAAAATGCATGGTGAGACTGCACAGAAGGTAGGAGATGGCACCTCTCTCTTACTGCCAGAGAAACACTTGGGTCTGGTCCTGAATGCAGGGATATTGATGGAAAATTCCCTACAATTTGAGTACTTTGGAAAAGTTGCTTATTAGTTGATGGATACTGTCCTCATTATTTGCTGTTCCCAACTCACAGAGTAAAACTCAACAGCTTTAACTATCTTATTTTTATTTTATTCACCCAACATTTTTCCTTGACTAAGAAACCTTTCTTAGAGGACAGATCAGCTTTCAGTGGCCTCTCCTGTGTGAACTCTTCATGGGCAGGGGGGCACTGAACTTCTGTTCCACTTCCCCAAGGCTCCCTGTGGTACCTATGAAGCATTCAGTGCTTCCTTTGCCGACTTGGTTGGCAAGACTGCCGCTCCCTGTATCTGTATTGCTTACTCAGTGAAAAAGGAACACTTGAAAAATCTGTTCTTCACGCATCCAAGAGTGAGTTAAACAAAGATTTCTGAAGAAGAGAAATATACATCTGACCATGTTCCTGCTTTGGTTAGTTGCAGGAGTCAAATCAAGCCACTTACAACCTCTCCACTCTCAGCAGTGGTTAGCTGGGAGCATAGATATCACTGCAGGCTTGCCTTTCTGCTTCTGGAGACCATAGTTGTTTGACTGCCATTCACTGAACACAGGTGAAGTCAGCCCCGATCCCACTTCAGCTTACCTTCCCCTTGAGCCAAGCTGAGAAGACCCCAGGCTACTGAAGAATGTTGCACACAAAGTAAAAGCAAGGTGCTCCTAACTACCACAAGAATATCAATTTGTCTCTTTGTTTCTCAAAGGCAGGAAGTACCTCCAAGTGCATGCCTCCATGGCATCTTGTGGTGCACATGCAGGTTCAGGAAGTCATGGAAAAGGAAAGATGACAGCAACAGCAAATTAAGTCCTTCTGGGGGCAATGGGACCAGACCCGACATGCTTATAACGGGTATGGGAATGATGTGGCAGACAAATTCACGCACTCTCAGCAAGCAGGAGTCATTGCAACGTTGGGCTGCCAGATTAGTGCTCAGGAACACATCCCTGAAAGTGTTTAAGACTAGACTGGGGGGGGGGCTTTGAGCAACCTGGTCTAGTGGGAGGTGTCCTTGCCCATGGCAGGGGTTTTGGAACTAGATGATCTTTAAGGTCCCTTCCAGTTCAAGCTATTCTATGAAACTAGAGCTGCTCCATCAAACTTGCCTGTGACCTTGAGCAAAGAAAATCTGACCACATCCTTAGCCATAATCAGGTGCAAAAATTCTAATGGAAATCAAGCAGACAGATACCTCATGGGCTCTGGCCAGATCTCCTCAGTATACCCAGCTCTCCTTACTATGTATCCAAACTAACCTTGATACTCAGTTCAGTTTAATTTTATCCAAGTCAATGATGACTATCCTAGTTCTCAGACCATTCTTATTTTGCAGACTTTTCAGTGTCTATGGGAGCAAATAAGGCACAAAATAGTGCCCAAGACCCTTCAACTCAATCACACTTCTGATTACCCAGTTAATTAATTGATTGCAGTAGGGAACTGCAGCATCAAGTATATCACATTTAGGACACATCTGCATTCCTCATTTTAATACCTCTTCATGATTTGCAATGTATTTCTCTCATTTAGAGGCAGAATAACACTTCCTAACATAGACTGAATTTATTCAGCAGCACAGAAGTCAGTTGCCTTTCCTACCGCCAGATGCACTTCAATGTAATTAGTTTCATGACTATTAATGAAATAACTCATTTGAACTTTTGCCACTAAAATGTTAATGAGTAAGACTGGATAGTGGTTTGGTAATGGGATATAGGTCCTTTTACAGTTTGTTAGTTCAGATCTGGCCCACATCCACCATGACTAAAGATCACTACTACCTGAAGACTATTTGATAATCTGTAGGAGACAAGTTGGTAACATTAAGCCCATGCTTAGGAAGGAACAGCCTTACAATTTGCTCCCAGCAGCAAAGCTAAGCAAAGAAAGGTCACTGCAGCATGGTACTTTTACATAGCTGTGGTCTGAAAATTTCAGTTGTTAGGATCCAGCACCTTTCATGAGCTATGAATTCAGTGGAGGTAGAAGAGAAATAATTTGAGTTGAAAGAGCTTGTGGATTTTTGTTGTGAGATACAATTAGCCTGCCTGACTCACTGGTGCAGACTGTCAACAGTCCCTCCCCAGCTTACTTGCAGGCCCCCTTCAGGAACTGGAAGTCCACTAAAAGGTCTCCCCAGAACCTCCTCTTCTCTGGGCTGAACAACCCCAGCCCTTGTAGCCTGTCCCCATAGGGAAGATGCTCCAGCCCTCTGATTGTTTTTGTGACCTCCTCTGGACCTGCTCCAACGAAACACTTCCTTAGTTAGTTAAGAACTCTCCAAACCCCACACCAACATCAACAAATGTGGTTTTTCTCATTCTATACATACACCCTTCAGTAAGAATCTGGTTGCTCAGTGCTTTCCCTTGACCATCTCCAGTTGGGATATAGACTCACCCCTGTGGTCCCCAAGTAAGCACCTGACTGCACCCAGTCTGGGACAGGCTCTCTTGGTAGGACTCTCAATGCCAAAAAAGGCTCAGATCAAAAAACCTTTAACTACTGCATCTTGATGACTGGCCCCATTGTCAGTCAGCATTGTCATCTTAAGTCCAACTGCATTCAAATCATTTATTTGCTTTCATACATAATCCTAACAGACTGGATGGCAGCTTCCAAAACATATTGATATTACAAGGCAAGAGCGACAGAATTACTTTGATGTAGCAAAACTGAACCTGTCTGAGTTCAGAGACTTGACAGGAAAAAAGTGAACTTTTCTTTAGTGCTGCTTGAAGACTAGGCTTTGATACTATAGAAGTGAGGCATTTTATTCCGTATTTATATTTCCCCCCAAACAGCAAGCTCTGGCACTGTTTTCCTCTTGACAAGTCTTTTTCCTGTCTGCAGTGATAATTTCTGTTCTTTTTATTTCTGTTCTTTGGGATTCTTCTAAAGTGGGATCTTCTGCACTTTACAGTGACATTCCTGAAATAACTTTGAAGAACAAATAATGAGCCTCCCCTTACTTTACAGGTTCTCTAATACAATGTAAGCAGCTTTACAAGGCTTAGCTAGTCTCTGTTGACCTAACTGCATATTTTACTCCTACAATAAACTAAAATAAGCAGCCTGCTCCCACAACAATTGAGTAATTAACACAGTGATTTTTTTAGTTTCTTATTAAAACCAAAAATCCTAGTCTTCCAAAAGTCAGACAGATCGAGCAGCAGTGGATGAGATTACTAGAGACAGGGAGCCAGATATCACCTCAGTAAGCAAATCAGTGTTGTGTTGAGGTTGGTGCGTGGGGTTGTTTATTTAATTTCCAGCAATTTAGGGGTTTGTTTTCGCTTTGCCTCCGATTCATTTTCTCAAGCTCAGACACCGTGTTCAAATCCCTGCTGGCTGCTCCATTTGACCGCTCGCCAACCAGCACCAGGGTGTTCAGATGGGATCTGGCTGCTACTGAGTCACTGTGTCCCTGCAGACAGCATGAGGTCACTTGCTGCTGGATCACAGCACCAGCAGCGACGGCCCGGGGCTGAGTCGAACCCTGGCAATGTCTTTTACATGAGAGGTATGCTCCTCTCCTCTGCCTGCCAGAAACTTTCCTGCCTTTGCTCCAGAGGAGGCCACTAATGGGCATTTTAAGACATACTTTTAGATTTTAAAGACATATTAGAAAGAAATTCTTTATAGTAAGGGTGGTGAGACATTGGAACAGGTTGCCCAGGGAGGTAGTAGATGCCCCCTTCCTGCAGGTGTTCAAGGCCAGGTTGAATGAGGCCTTGAGCACCCTTGTCTAGTGGAGGGTTGGAACTAGATGATCTTTAGGGTCCCTTCCAACCCAAACCATTCTATGAATACGTAGGAAAGATAATATCATGGAATTTACTATCTGGACCACCTCTGTCTCTTGCTTTGTACCAAGGGATAGATATACTGTATATACACACTATATGTATATATGTAATCATAGAATCATTAAGATGGGAAAAGACCTCAAAGATCAAGTCCAACTATCAGCCCAACACCACCATGCCCACTAAACCATGTCACAAAGTGCCATGTCTACATGTCTTTTGAACACCTCCAGGGACAGTGACTTCACCACCTCCCTGGGCACTGATACCAGGAAGCACTGGGAGAAGAGAGCATTTAACTGGGAAAAAAAAAAAAAACCAAAACAAAACCCCAAACTGTCTTCTCAGACTCAGTTCATCACTCCTGTGATGGCAGACAGCATTCAGACATGATCCCCCAGCCTATTTCTTTTGTGTTGGCCCACAAAGGAATAGCAAAGATGCCTTTAAATTGCCATCATTAAACTTCAGAGCTGGTGCCTTATGGAAAATAAACTAGGCAGCACTCAATTCAGTTCAAGCTATCAAGCAGAAAATTGCATGTTGATGCAAACCTACTTCACAAGAGTTTAATCACTTTCTTTTCAAGGATTTAGTCCTGTTTCATCTGAAAATTTGGGTTCTGAAACTCAAGTAGCAGCTCTGAGAAGCAGTATTTGATCAAAAACATGTGATCCTCTGGCTCCCACTGTCAATACTTTTCACTTTCAGAAAACAAAACAGTTTGTGATCCATAACTAAAGCTCAATGGGCACAGCATTTTAGGATTCCTCATTGTCAGAGCTTCATCTTCTGGCTGATTCATCCGGGCAAAGGTGTAAGGAAATTAACACAACAATCCAGTGGGAGATGCAAGGCAATGGAATCCGTAAGTATTGCTACATCTATAGCATGCAATGAAACTGTGTAGGTAACAGATCAAACCTACACTTAACGCTGATCCCATGACAGTTAGGACGAGCAAGGAAAGGGATGCAGCTTGTCTCCAGCAGCTCCAGTTTGTGGCAACAAGCCTTATCTCCCAGAGATGACACCATCAATGCTGATAACATATGAAAAGCCCCAAATGAAAATCTGTATATGGCAGTCAGATGAATACCATTTGTTTCACTCAAAAAAAACCCTAACTCAACATTAAAGGCTTCTTGGTAAGGACTTCTAAGAATAAATGCTTTTTCTAAGGATGTGACTATCTTAAGAAGAACTGACAGGAAACACTTCTGAAAGAACAAAAGCTTTCAAGGTGCCAGAAGTTTGTACAGTGTTCTCATTATGTAGCTTTCCATATTTACTAAACTGATCAGTGTGTGTTTATATTACAGTCATCAACACAATACTTTAGGCTCAGAATTGGTTAATTCTGCGATTCTGTGAAAACCACAGAATCCTATCACAAAATGGTTTGGATTGGAAGGGACCTTAAAGATCATCTAGTTCCAAGCATCCTGCCATGGGCAGGGACACCTTTGAAGTCAGAAAGGACCATCATCTGATCTGACCTTTGGAGTATCTCAAGTCCTCACATTTAATTTGGGAATTGCTAAACCGAGCTCAAGAATGGCCTCACATTATCCCAGAGGATGTTTAGGTTGGATATTAGAAGAAATTTCTTCACTGTAAGGGTTTTCAAAGAGTGGAACAGGTTCCCCAGGGAGGTGGATAAAACCCAACCCCTGGAAGCATTTCAAAGACACAGTGATGCGGTGTTGAGAGACAGGGTTTAGCACTAGACTTGGAAGAGTTAGATAATTATCTTAAAGATCTCTTCTAATCAAAATGGTTCTATGATTCTATGCCAAAGAAGAAAAACTTAGGTTGGCTATAACTGAAAGCACACTGCCTCACCAGAACTCAGCACTAAGGCCCAGAAGGGCTCCAAACAAACTGCAGCTCAGCACCTGCTTAACATATCTTTTATGCATCCTTCTTAAGGTAAGAGAGCTGAAGAACCAAATGAAATGCTGTGCAAACAACTCACTATATAATTTTGAGGTGAAATTTTAATTGCACCAAAATAAAGGCCTTTGGCTTTATCATTACAAAACCCATTTTATCTTTATCCTCTTGCATGTTTGAAATGCTCTTGTGATTGTGCAAGTGAACACATCACCTGGTTGTGCAACTTCCAGGAGGGTGACATTTATTCAGCAAATATATGTAAGAAACTGAGGCTCTAAAATGTCAGATGCACAAATGTTAATTGTTTGCTTTCCTGTAATGATTCTAGGCTGCAATTTAAATACCATCCCTCCACCACAACTATGTTAAAAGATGATTTCTGCACCACTCACATAGACTTGAAAGGCATCCTTTTCTGTAGCTGTGGATATATTATCGTATTTCATCTTGGATGATTGTAAAATGGCTTTTAATGAAAACGTATGGGGCCAAAGCAAAGTGGCACTTCACACAGAAACTTCTAAGCTCAGCCATGATATCTTCATATCCCAATAATACTGAGGAGAATCACTTTGCCAAAGAGTGCGCACACCACCAGCCAAACAAAAAGAAAAATACTCAATGACTTATACTGAGTTAGAACATCGTGCTTGCTTGCTCTTCCCATTTTTGTGACTTACAAAGATTTCTTGGCACCAATTCCCACTGTGTTATCTTATGGTTTCTCCACAAAAACTGCCTTTCAGAAGCTTACATGTATCCATCCATCCATCTATCCATCCACCCAGATGAAGAATACAGCAAGGATCACAAAACCCTATAGCTTTTAATTGCTAACTTACAGAAGGATTTAGAGAATCACCACCCGTGTCTTGCTCTGAACTAGCACTACACAGCTCTGGAAAGATCTTAGTCTTCTTGGGCAATTCCAGAAGCTTTCTGGCTCATGTGTATGTAGTCAAATTTCTCTACTGGATGCCTCAGAGCTAATGCATTTCTGAGGCCAAATGCAAGTATGATACAATTCTGAGATCTTCACCAGTGATAAAACATACTAACGGCATCTTGAGTGGAGTGTGACAGCATTTAAACCTGCCTCTGGTCTTGCTTCTGCTCAGTCAAGAAAATGGACATAACCAGCCTAAAGAAAGCCAAGACTGATGTTCACCTGCTGCTCTGCTTTGGTTACTGCTATTGATTATGCACAAATTCAGCAGACACTGAGTTGCTGGAATGTGTCCACAGAAGAGCAGCGAGGCTGGAAAGGGTCCTGAGAATAAGTCATGAGGAACAGCAAAGGGAGCTGGGGTTGTTTAGCCTGGAGGAGGCTAAGGGGAAACCTTCTCATTCTCTCCAACTACTGGAAAGGAGGTTGTAGAGAGAGGTGGGTGTTGGTCTCTTCTCACAAGTCACAACTGGCAGGACACGAGGAAATGGTACCAAGTTACACCAGGGGAGGTCTAGATTAGACTTCAGGAAAACCTTCATTACCAAAAAGGGTTCTGAAGGACTGAAATAGGCTGCCCAGGGAGGTGGTTGAATCACCATCACTGGATGCACTTAAAATCTTTCCAGATATGTTGCTTAAGAATATGGCATAGTAGTGGCCCCGGTAGAGTTGGAGAACAGTTGGACTTGATGATCTTAAAGGTCTTTTCCAGCCACTGTGATTCTGATACTGTGATTCTGTGAAATTCCTTGAACTATGGAGGGTTTATGGATATCCTGATGCCCTAGTTTCATTTTACTATGCTAGTTCACTAAACTTTCAGAGGACTTGCCTGCCTCATGTGGTCTTCTGCTCTGGAGCCCTGTCACCACTACTGCAACACTACAACAAACAGGGAGCCCTGAGGCAAGCAGAGCAGCTCATCCCACAGCTCACAGTATCAGACTTGATAATGTTTACTTGTACAACACACACAACATCCTGTGTGTACAAAGGGCTGGTGCACCTTCTCTTCCCCAATCACACAGTATGACTACCTGCAGCCAGCACAAGCCATAATCATGCCAATCCTTTCTGGCAATGTCCATGAGGAGAATGGTGCCGAGCCTGTACCATCCCACCTGGCCATGGCAGCTGGCAAGATGGGCACTTCCTCCCTGCAACACCTCTTGTGTAACCCAGGACTAAATCCAGCCCTCTGTGTTTTAGGTGGCAAACTGAGCTGAAATACCTTCCATTACCCAAGGTGGGTGGCCTGAATCACTTCCAGGCAGGTGTGTGTGAGGGCATCACATCAAGTCAATCAACACACCTCATACCACTAAGGGTGCAATTAAGGGGGAAAATTCCCAAATGGCTCAACCCCCAGTTTTGCACGGGAAATGCAATGGAAATTGAGCACCACATTTCTGCCTTAATTGTTTCCTGTTTACATGAAACCAAGCATTGAAGAGACCCTAGAAAGGCAAACACTGTAATTGCTATGCACTGGACAGCTTATAGATGGTTAATGAGGTGTGCAAAGAGAGGTCCAAACTGTGCTTCAAAGACTGTCCTCTCCTCTTTCAAATTCTCTCTGTCCTGGACTCCAAGGAAGAAGTTTCAGTATACAAGGTCCTTTTCTACTGATCATTTAGCACATAGAGGTTCAGTAACCTCTACATTTGGGAACTATGATTAGGCAAAACACATGAAATTCTTCCTGGCCTTGAAGGAAAAGGCAGCTTGAAGTTCCTTGCAAATAAATTAATTTCCTAAGCATTTGAGATGTTGACAAGGTTTTGTGATTTTTTTTTTTCCTAAACTCATTCTCCAGTCTTCCTGCCTATTTCCCAGACTTTTTAACTGGCTGAACTATACTGAATTGAACTAAACCCAATATAGAATTATGCAGTCATCCTATCAACAATTAACAAGTACAGAGTCGGCAGCTTCATTCATAATGGTCTTCTAAAATTACTTCAGAATCTGCCTTTTGTGAAAACTGTGACTGACCCTAAAAACATCACAAACCTGTGATTTTTCTCTCCCCACACACACACTGAAATGCAGAGACGAACAGATGGATCTCTGCACAGTTCTGCAAGCATGGGACTGGGGACAGTGTACCCAGTGTTTATGTGAGTTTGCAGCCGGGGTGGTCTACTGTTCTTCTACTGATAGATTGAAGAACAGAGTTATTGTAACTCTGTATTGGATACTCCAGTCTGGTCACACCAACCTGGGCAGGCTACTGCATCACCTCTTGTTACTTAGGAATAGCTTGTGTAAAAGCTAAGATAACTTCCTCAAAGGTTACCATTTACATACAGAGCCCATGCAGAGCATTCAGATTCCCACATGTCATGTGCTGAAGCTTCCATGCTCTCAGGACCTTGCTATCTGGCTACCTTATTGCTCTACAGGAAAACCTTTCCTGGGAAAAGACTACTGCACCTATATGTGGTCTGTATGTCTATTATATGGTTAGGACAGCAATGATGGTCCCAAACACGAAGAGCAAAAAGAAGTACTAAATCAGAGAAGAAAGTCTTGGTGTCCCAAGTAAAATGGCTATTTTAGAACTGAATAGTAATTGCATTAGAAGTTAGCTGTTAGTAGGGAAGGTTATCTACCCACAGAATAACCTAAAGACAACATGGATCCTTTTCTGGAGACCTTTTCCTGCAAGGTGTGAACATTTCACATCTCATTAAAAGATGGAATGATTTTCTGCTTTTTGCTTCTGGAACACTGTACTTTTTGCTTCACTTCCTACTTATTTGACTTAAAATTTGGTCCTGACTTCTGAACCTACCTGCAGAAAAAAAACATAAAAGTGAAATGCTAGAAACTCTGCTACCACATTCCAGCTCACACTGCTACAATGGCACAAGATTAAGAATTGTTTTAACTCTCCCAAATTAGGATGGCTACCCAAGAGAGACCAAAAAATGTACTGTCCTAACACACTGTTGGAGAAGTTACAGAATAAAATGATATAGAAAAAAATCAGCACCAGCAGTTGCTCCATATTTCACTTGGAAATCTGAAAGTTTTGAAATCTTCTCTGAATTCAGTGAAATGAACTTACCTGAACTTTAAAATGCACAGCGTGCTGGGATTTTTGATCTAGTTCACATTCACTGTAAGAGATGAGTAAGAACCAAAGATTTTCAACATTCAGAAACTCCATTATGAAACCTGGCCCTGAACCTTTCCTTTTGTGCATGCAGATGTGCAGGACTTTCACCCTGAGGTGAACTGGAAGCAGCTTCCAGAAGTCAGAGAAAGGACATCACCTCATGCAGGTCATCAGTCCAGGCTGGTTTCAAATAAAACATGACACTCTACAAATAGTACACAAAACACACAGCAAAGTGAAAACAGGAGCTTATCTCTGTGTGTCCATGGCTGTGGCAATAGGAAGTCTCTACACAGAATCACAGACTAGTAGGGATTGGAAGGGATCTCTGGAGATTGTCTAGTCCAACCCTCCTGCTGGAGCAGCATCACCTATAGCAGGTTTAAACAGCCCAGAGAAGGGCCACAAGAATGATCAGGGGACTAGAAGCCCTGTCACAAGAGGAAAGGCTGAGAGAACAGGTTTTTTTCAGCCCTGAGAAAAAGAAGCTTAAGGGAGACCTTATCACCATGGACCAGTCCATAAGGGTGGCTACCTGGAAGATGGAGACTCCCTTTCTACAAGAAGTCACATGGAAAAGACAAGGGGTGATGGGGACAAGTTACTGCTGGGGAGATTCTGATTGCACTTCAAAAGAAAATAAGAACAGTGAGACATTGGAATCATCTCCCAAGGGAAACAGTGGATTCCCCTTTCTTAAGGCTCAGCTTGACAGGGTGCTGGGCCAGCTCATTTCAACTAGACTATCACCTAGAAAGGTTGGACCAAATGATCCTTGGGGGCCCTTCCAAACCAGTATTCTGTGATCCTGTGCCTTGTTACACTTGCTTGTGATCAAAGCCATAGAATTGAGACACTGCATGGCGCTCCTCAAGGATGGTACTACATTCCACTCAAGAGTGACCAGTGTTTGTCATTAGTGTGTCTGCAGCCTAGTGGGTAACACATTAACCTTTGGTGAGGAGTCCACAGACACACACAGTTATTTATCTGACTTGGGTCAGAAATAGGATTATCATTTAAACACATTTCAGTGTCTACTGGGCTATGCTATTTCAAAAACCAGTCACCCAATGGCACAACTGGACACCTCCCTCCCTCCCCCCACAAAGCCCTGCACACTTTGTGCAGAAGTGTTTATTGATCTTATTTACAAGCCAAAGAGCAAATAACGTTTTAAGCTAAACAGATCATAACCTGAAAAAGGCGAGGAACAAGCCAAGAAAAATCACATGGACAGAGCACCAATACCAGGGAGTGAAGACTCCAGCTTTGGTTAGACAAGTTTCATCATACAGGCCTGAATTTAACCACTGAATTTAAACAGTGAAATTGCCATAGTCCTTCATGAGCTAATAAACAGCCAGGAAGAATTTAGAGGCAGACTAATTACAGCACGCTCATAAAAAAACAAAGAAAACCAAATTGTGTTAATATTTGCATAAGAACAGGTTCAATAAAATTTCTGCAAAAACTACACAGGTCTGATGGAAAATACCTGAACTGGTGCTTCCACTTGGTGCAGAAGTCTTTTGTCATAGCTGGAGAAGAGTGAATGATGAAAATCTGTCACCTGCAAGTACCTGCAACACGACTGCAATACATCTGTGGGGTAGCCACAGCATCACCTCTTTAGACTCCAGTAGATTTAAACAAAGACTGAGAGGTATTTACTCATAAATCAGCCAAATATGTAAATCCCAAGATTTGCACACTTCACCTCCAGTCTGTAGACGACAGAAGGTGAGCCAAGAAAGGTCAGCAGTGCCAGCGTACACTCAAGAGGAAAACAGACAGACAATCTTGACAAAATAGTTAGGAAGATGACATAAGGGTTATCTCTGTAAGAGAATCAAGTCTTTGCATGGCTTTGAATCTCCTAAGCCATGATAAAGAAGAATCACAGAATGGCAGGGGGTGGAAAGGACCTCTGGAGACAGATCACCTAGCCCAAGAAAAACTTGCTCTATGGCATTAGTTGAAGCTTTGACTCAGCAAAACATGGCATGGCTGGGTTTGCTTCCTGAAACACAATACCAAAAATGGATCAGCCACAGGCAGAGACTGAAAAGCTCCTTTTGTACTTGTTTCTGATACCAACCACAAAAGGTATCCCTCCAAAGACATGAACAGTTAGCTGGAAGATGCTCTCTGATTGTTTAGCTGCAGTGATACACCTGAAAAAGATCAGGAAATCAGGAATAATCTTTAAAAGTGAAGCACTGATTCTGCTTTTTTAATAAAGCAGAGTATGCACGTGTAGTGCGCATTTAGTTTAAAACCTAACTTACAAGATCAAAATGCCTGAATTCAGGAGTACCACCAAATCCTACTCAGATTAATTTTTAATCACTGCAAATCAGCATAGAAATTGGCAGCTAGTAGAGGGCAGATTAAACATTAATGTGGTCCAGAAACTTTGAAATTTAGAATTTAATCGGTGGAGAAGCACTTTTATGCCAAAAGAAAAGATGGTCAAACACCACAATAAAGAGGTGGCAGATTCTTATTCTGCTGTGCTGTAACCAGCAGGATGTTCCTCCCCAAAAATCTGGAGAGGCCTGGAAGCATCCTGAGCTGGGCTTCACTTCAGTGAACAAGGTTGTATGGTCTGCCGGGCAGCATCTCACTCAGGCCTCCTTGGCTGGTACAATGTTTTATGCCTCATTTAAGCCATCCCAAATTTGTTTCTCTCTCTCTTCTTCAGCGTTCCACCCAGTGCTTCCACCTGGCAGACACATACAGGCATCATTTTCAAAGTCAGCTACAGCACCAGGCTTCCTTCTGCAGCTGGTTTTCAGTCCAAAGGCAGAGCTGATGTCCATGCTGGTTAACAGCAGAAAGACATTAATCCAAGGATCTGGGAAATACAAGTATTTATATACAGACCTGCCAAGGTTGAAGCTTTAAAAAGTATCAACATATCATGTAGGTCAATAAGTAATAATGGATTAAACATGAATGCTGAAGGTCTATTAACATCATTAAATTTCACTTAACAACTTAAGACTTAATAATCTCTAACTGCATTGAGCCACCTGAAAGTGCTTGTAAAATAAACAGCTGGAAAATCTGGCTCAGCGATCTATGTAACTAATATATGGATATTTCCTTGATGGATATTTCTGCCCAAAGCAGCTTCCAAAGGGACAAAGCTCTTCCCTTATCTTAAACAAAAAGACAAGGGGCCAGATTCGGGCCAGGAAGGGCATATAGCAGTAAGCTGCATGAACAGCAGTTTGAGGACCAACCAGAGCGACTGCAGGCTTGGGGTTTCCAGCCTGCAAGGTACTCTGTAAGACAATGAAGCCTCTTCCTTGACTCACTGAAAGAGGGGATCTAAAAGCTGACTGGCAAAGTCCTGGTTTCCATTTTAAACTCTGTACTGAAGCAACTGTTCATCCCAGAAATTCATCATGCAGCTGCACAAAGGGACATGAAAATCTTATTTGGAGCAGGTGCTGAAGTCTGGAGGTGGAAAAGAGTTAACTGCTCCAGTTGCACTGCTCACCCTGTCCTCTGACAGAGTGCCACGCTGCAGAAAAAGCTTATTGCTCACCTTATGTGACAGCAATGAAGAAATACTTGAGTAGAGCAGAGCTCTACCAGTAAGTGCTACCACTTACTGATAAAGACAAGGCATCTCTTTCAAAGCTCTCACACTATTGTCTGTTCTGGGCCTGGTTTCTGTTTTCCTGGGTAAAATAAATCTAAACTTATAATTTTTAAATAGGTAATGCCAGATGTTTTCAGCAAACAGAACAGAAATTCAGAGGAAGCTGGGCTAGAGAAGATGGACTAATTCAATGTAAAATAACAGCTCTGCTCATCCTCAGTCCTCACTGCATACGTCCAAGGTGCTAGGCACTGCCTTTGAGCATCAGTAAAAAATAAGTGGGGAGAACACAAGCACCCACCCTCCTGATATTGTTTGCATATATATTTGGTCCAACGTGTATTCAGAATCACTAACAAAAATGTAAATCCAGATGTGAGTAAAGCTAATCACAACTCCTTAGCATCGCCACTGAAATGCCTGTAGGGCTTTCAGAGCTTAGTTCAAGAAGCTGACAGTCATTCCCACTATGAAGAAATAGCTAACAGGAGAAGACACCAGAGAAGCTGCGTGTTTAATGCCCTCCAGCACTTACCAAAGCCACTATCAAAACTGCCAAGATTTTCCAACCTAGAACTTGTATACAAACGCTACGTATCGCTCAGCTCACTGAACGCAGCAGACAGAGACCCGCAGGAAGCAACGCCATGGGAAGATTGCTTGAGAAAGGCAATTGTGCCTAAAAAGAACCAGAAAGTTCCAGGCTTAAGTTCCTTAAAGCAAAGACACTGTTACAGTTTGAAGGGGGAACTTTAGCCTAGTCCATGACTGCAAAGACTGCAAGTAAAATAAATTACCATTGGATGTAAAAGAAAAATAATGATAAGGTCTATATAATCCATTGGGTTGCTAATGGGAATATAGAGAAGAGGCATAAACAATTCTCTCTTTTCTTTTTCTGTCACTTCTACCTGCAGCTTCTCTCTCCCTCTCTTTTCATGACCTTGCTAGAGGTATCTCTCTTTTGACTATGGTGTGAGGTAACAGGAAGGAGGGAGGGAGTGTGGGGAGAAGGTGAATGGGTCTCCTGGAGCCATCCAGGGGAGGTCTGAGGTGTTTCTGTGTTGTTTATAAATTGTGTATGTGTGTGTATATATATATCTATAGTACATATATTGCATATTTGGTACATATTCATTGCATTTCATATTTCTAGATTGCAGTTTGCTTGTAAATACAGCTTCATTTGCTTCCATCCCAAACTGAGTTAGTCTGGCAATTTTATTTTGGGGGGTAATTCTCTCAAATTAGCTGGGGGGTAATTTCAACCCACCAGATACCATGTCCAGGTACTCAGAAGGGTGCAGAACCCGCACACAGGGGCTGTAGTTTCCGTGCAGGGCAGTTTCTGAAGGTATCATTGGTACTGGATTCTGCATGGCGACGTTGGGGAATGCTGTCTGCCGGCTCCCAGCTGACACAAAATTGACGAGCAGGAAAAGGCACGGAGGGAAAAAGCATGCTTCATTCACAGCAATGCTGTGTGATATCATCTCCTGGGAATTCATACATAATGCTCCTCAAACCATCAGGGAGGAAGCCGTCTGCTAACTGACCATGCAAGGTCATTCCTTGCACAAGGATTGCTGGGAAAACACCAGCCACCATCTGATTTAAAAAAGAGAAAAGAGTGTTACATGATGGCAAGTTAATGAGATGGGCTTGAAAACTAGTCCCACATAAGTTGGACAATGAAAATTAATAGTGGCCTGTTCAGAAGGAGTTCATAAGGTCTATTCATGCAATCATCTGGGACAAAAATCAGGAAAAAAAAAAAGGCAACTGAAACATAATTGTCCTTGCATACTAACCTGGATCCTCAAACACTGCTGGCATTTGAGAACACATACAGGAAATGAGCCATAGCTCCAGAAGTACATGAGCACTGTACACAAAGAACAGACATCCTTTGAAGCGGCAAGAGACACGGATGTGTAATGGCTTGGGTGAAAGATCAAAGTGGGAAAGTAAGCAGGGCTGCTGGGGCACAGGGCTGCGGGGCACAGGGCTGCGGGGCACCGGGCGGCTGGGGCACCGGGCGGCTGGGGCACCGGGCGGCTGGGGCACAGGGCGGCTGCGGTGCACAGAGAAGAGCCTGATGAAGCCCTCCCAGGAGCACCCTACAAGCAGGGCATGTGGTCACCCACACACCTGGAAATGCAGGAAGGCAGGAACTTGGCAGCTCCACCACAATTCTCAACCATGCCCTGTACAGCTCCCACCCTGAAAGTGCCTTCAGAGACACACTTACGTCAGCCAAAACAGCAGTGGGGAGCAGGACCTGGACAGATAGGGTGACCCAACGTAACTGGTGGTGCCAAGCCCCAGGCAGTGATGCTGGGGATGGCCCTGCCCTGAGAGCAGTGTTTCACAGCCCTCCCTCACACACAGTGAAGAGGTTCAGGCTCCTGTATTTTGTTGCTGTTATCCACTTATGGGTTAATTACACTAACATCTGTATCTAAATGTAGATACCTCCCACCGCCACAGGAGCCAAACAGGCTGGTTATACAGTGTCTGGGGCACAGCCCTAGTAACAGAGATAAAAATCAACACATCCAGGGAACAAGAAAGAAAAAGGCAGTGCAAGGATGAGTCAGCAAACGCAAGCAGTATGTTAGTCAGGAGAGCATTTCAGAATGCACCACCAGGTTGCTCATGCTGCAGATATCCTCCATAACCTGGACAACACACCACTATGGTGTGAGGGTCCTCTCTCTTTCACAAATGAGT
Source organism: Indicator indicator (assembly GCF_027791375.1). NCBI lineage: Eukaryota > Metazoa > Chordata > Aves > Piciformes > Indicatoridae > Indicator > Indicator indicator. The sequence goes on from NC_072017.1 coordinate 37,573,749, forward strand.
TTGTGGTCTGGCTCACCCTCCTGTCAGCCCACATTTTCTCTGCAAAGCAAGTGACTTAGTGCCTTGGAGGATCATCCCAAGGTGGCTGGTCAAACAGCAATCGCATGGCAGGGCTGAACATTTCCTCTCTCAGGTCACACAGATCACAGATGACCACATGGAATTCAGGGAGCACAGCTGCAGAAAGCAGTGAGCAGGAAGAAAAAGATAGGTACGAGGCCAAGAAGTTTCACAAAAGTCACCAGATTTCAGATCACCAGCAAACTTTGCAGATTTTCTGATCTAAAAATCCTCTTTTTTCTAACACTTTGAAAACACAGACTCTCCTTAACTCCTGCTCTGATACACTCTGGAGCCCTGAAGAGCATACTTGGGCTTTTAAATTATATTTATAAAGCAAGTGCTATTTAATACCTGCTTAACATATATCCATAACCTTCAAAACGTCTCCTATGAGTCAACACAGGCATTTCTTTCTCCTTGTTGTTCTGTCAGGCTTTCTCCAGCACACTGCCACCACTCCTCCAGCTAAAGCCCCTGGTCACCTTAATTGGTTCGACACTGGAGACAGGTAGCTCCTCATCCAGACATTCTGGATGAGGAGCACTTGCACAGGGAGGATAGTCCATAAGGCAGTCTCTGGGAAATAAGCCCTTTGCAGTGCCGTCCTCATGCTTTCCAGTGATCCCCCATTTACTCCACAGCCACATTCTCACTTATATCCTCTTCACTGGTATTCCTGCAGGAAGCCTGTGGGATGGCAGCTTATTCCAAATTCAGCAGCACCCACATCTCTGTCCAAGCTAAAGCTACAGCTAATGCCAGAGCCACCTCATGTACTCATGCACCAAAATTTACATCTTCTTCCCATTCAAGTCACAGACATGTCTCCCACTGACTTGGAAGAATCCCAGACCCTAGTTTTAATAGTGGAGGTCCTTGAAAACCTGTAGCTCTCTGGACATGTGCCTTACTCACTCTTTGAATGGAGCAGGTAGAGCAGGACAGTCTAGAGTGCAGACCCCCAGGTGCTATCACAGCAAGACCCAGCTAGAGAGAGATGTTTATCTAATTCACAGCTTTGCTCAGGCAGCTAGAAGGAAACTACTCAGACTGCGTGGGTACAACATTTTGGGCACACGAGCCACAAGCACCTCAGCACACTGCTCTCATAGGCACCAAACCATAGAACGGTTTGGATGGAAAAGGACCTTGAAGATCTTCTAGTTGCAACCCCTCCTGCCATGGGCAGGGATACCTTTCAATACACCAGGTTGCTCAAAGCTCCAACCAACCTGACCTTGAGCACCTCCAGGGTGGGGCATCCACAGCTTCTCTGGGCAACCTGTTTCACTGTCTCACCACCCTCAAAGTGAAGAACTTCTTCCTTACATGTAACCTAAATCTCCTCTTTTTCAGTTTAAAGTCATTAGCCCTTGTCCCATCACTACATGCCCTTGTAACAAGTGCCTCCCCATCTTTCCCAAAGGACACATCATCCCCATGCTGTGCTGTCTCCAGGACTGCCTTCAGAAAAGCCATGCAGGCAGATGGAGCAGTCTGATGATTTACTGTCTTTGTTGGTCCCTTCCACTCTGCCACAGGAGGCCACAGCCCTGGGAGAAGTCATGACAGGCAGCTCTGGCCAGTTCACATCACTGTAGCAGTGGTTCCATCTGTGTGGCATGTGGTAAAAGTTGAGCCCCAAGAAGCTACTCCAGCATCAGCAATCCCAAAGCCACCCATCTTGACATCACCTCCTCACTGAGCCTAGCTGACAGAGAGGCTGTCCCTGTTGCCTCACAGGTTGGCTGACATTTAAAGAGCACAAATTCATTCAGCAACCAGGGAAAACACAGCAATGGTACAGAGTTTGTCTGCTGTGCTTTGGCTTACTGCACATGCAATGGGAGGCTCTCAAAAGTGCTGGAAACCAAAGTCTTCCTTTCTTTTATTGCCATATAAGACTTGGGAACTAAGAAGAGAGACCTCAGCTGAAAGTCATTGGAACTGGTCATTCAAATTGGGCAAGACTTCCAGTTGCAATGGCTTTGACCAGCTCTCAGAGCAGCTCTGGTAGCTGTGGAGATCCACCACTTTCAGGGCATCCCTTCTTTTGTTAGAAATGTTCTATCATAGACCTTTCTGTCATTAAAGCAACTAACTCACCAAGAATGTGACTGATTCAGTCTAAATCTCAGAAAAAGGCAAAAAGAAACTAAAATACCTAACCCTCCTTAAGTGTCCCTCTTTCAAGATATACAGCTGCTTTAACAACACAGGAGCTACTTGAAGTTCCACCAAGTCCACTTACTCCTCAGAATTTAAACAAGGCAAGTGAGTTAAAGATGTCTGCAGCCAAACTCACCTCCTTTGTAAACAAATACAACACTACCTGGTATAATAGAAAGGAGCCTAACACGCCACTAACCTGGTGGAGTGCAAGGTCCTGCGTCAAAGTATAAGGGCCTGCACCTGGGTCGGGCCAATCCCAGGCACAAACACAGGCTAGGTGCAGAGTGGGTTGAGAGTAGCCCTGAAGAAAAAGACTTGGGGGTGCTGATGAGAAGCTCAACATGAGCTGGCAGTGAGGTCATGCAACCCAGAAGGCAAATTGTGTGCTGAGCTGCATGAAGAGAATTGTGGTCAGTAGGTCGAGAGGGGTGATTCTGCTCTTCACTCTGCTCTTGTGACACCTCACCTCAAATATTGTGTTCAGCTCTTTGTCCCCATCATAAGACGGACACAGAGGTGTTGGAGCGAGTCCAGAGGAGGGCCACATGGATGATCCAAGGGCTGGAACACCTCTGCTATGAGGACAGGCTGAGAGAGATGGTGGTGTTCAGCCTGGAGAAGAGAAGACAGGAAGGCTGGAGAAGGAGTTTCCATAAGGGTGCCTAGCAATAGAACAAGGGGGAATGGTTTTAAGCTTATAGAGAGTAAGTTTAGACTGGATCTTAGGAAAAAGTTCTTCAGTATGATAGGACTCTGGAACAGGTTGCCCAGGGAGCTTGTGGATGCCTCCTCTCTGGGGGTGTTCAAGACCAGGTTTGATGAGACCTTGAGCAGCCAAGTCTAGTTGAGAGGTGGCCCTGCCCATGGTAGGAAGTTTGGAGTAGATGATCTCTAAGGTCCCTTCTAACCTACGCCATTCTATGATTCTATGACTAAGGTCATCAGGACATAGCATACAAAGACAAAATGTCAGAAAATAATCATAAAATAAAAGCCTCCATTGGTTGTATTTGCCATTTGACGTGATTCGAAACTACTCACTGTACTTGCAACCCTTCCTCAAGATAAACCAAAGGACCACACTCAGTATCTGACACACTTGGCAAGCCTACCCTGAAACCACCAGCACTTCATTAGGGAAGATGCTCCATGACACCACAACTGCTGAAGTCACTGGGACTACTCAGGCAAGAAGAGCATTTGGAAAGCCTGAGGGCACTCCCAGCTTTAACACTGATACATGATAGATGCTAACAGATCCTTTTTTGTTATCCTAGTCCAGTTTTCTTCTCCATCAAAGCATGCTACTTCAGAAAGCAGAGAGAGGAGCTCTGCTTCTTCACCACACAGTACAAAGCTGTGGAGTAAGACTGTTTACAAAGGCCTGTAGTGAAAGGACAAGGAGCAATGGTTTAAAACTAGAGAAGAGTAGATTGAGATCGGATGTTAGGAACATGTTCTTTACCATGAAGGTAGTCGAACACTGGGAGAGGTTGCCCAGAGATGTAGTTGAGGCCCCATCCCTGGACATACTCAAGGTGAGGCTCTACAGGGCTCTGGGCAATTTGATCTAGTTGAGGATTTCCCTGCTTACTGCAGAGGGGGTTGGACTAGATGACCTTTGGAGGTCCCTTCCAACCCAGACCATTCTATGATTCTATGAAGGCTGCGGTAGCCCTAGTTCTGTCTGATCTCCAGACTGCCCATATTATCAGCCTGGTGTGTATTTTGTCCTAAATGTAGACACAATCTCCTTCCTTGTCCTGTTCTTCTGGCATCTTTTCCATTATTCCATTTATAGTAATGACCATATCAAAATATGTCAACTGTCATCATCGTTTGACATGCCAGATGCCGTAATATATTTAGCCAACAAATCCAAGTTTAGGAGCTACTTCTCTTAATGTTGAAGCTAACAGAAGCTTGACCATAGGCTTCACTTTAGAATTTTTCCAGCTTGTGACTAGAAAGCTGCATTTAAAAGATTTATACCAGGAATATGACTGGTACATATACACCAGGATATGCATTTACACCAGGATATGACTGGACATCAGAAAGAACTTCTTTACTGAAAGAGTGGTCAAGCATTGGGAACAGTCTGCCCAGGGAGGTGTTCAAAAAAAGGTGCAGACATGGTTTATTTGGCATTCAATTGGATTCAATGACCTTAGAGGGTTGATAAGACTAAAGGACAGGCTGGAGGGGTGGGCAAGGTCCTGCACCAACGTCAGATCAGTATCAATACAGGCTGGGGGATGATGAAATTGAGAGCAGCCCTGCAGAAAAGAGCTTGTGGGTGCTGGGGGATAAGAAGCTGAACATGAGCCAACAGTGTGCACCTGCAGCCCGGAAGGCCAATGGCATGCTGGCCTGCAGCATGACCAGCAGGTTGAGAGAGGTGATTCTGCCACTCTGCTCTGATGAGCCTTTACCTGGAGTACTATGTCCAGCTCTGGAGCTCCCAGCACACGAGAGACATGCACCTGCTGGAGCAGGTCCAGAGGAGGGCTACAATGATGATCCAGAGGGCTGAAGCACCTCTCCTACAAAGGCAGGCTGAGATAACTGGGGTCAGTCAGCCTGGAGAGAATGCTCTGGGGAGGTCTTATAGCTACATTTCAATATTGCCCTATTCCAGACACCAAGGACCAAATGACTTCCTCAGGTGGCAGCAGAACTACCCCAAGGCAGTACTTTTTTCTGTTCATCTGGAGACAGTTGAGGGCCATGCCTGTGTTGCCCAGCTCCACCAGCCCAGCACCAAAAATCACACCGCGTCTCACTTTCCCAGCCACCCACGGTGCCAGCTTGGCTCTTCCTACATGGGAAAAAGATACACAGAAAATTACAGAAGGAAAGGGAAAGAGCAATGGAAATGAAAAATCATACAGGTAGCTGGAAAAAGAAAAGAAAGCACTGTGGGACAAAAAGGAAGAAAGATGGCTGGAAATAAGTATGGTCCACTTAGTGCCCTGGAATCTCCCTGTATTCGGTGCAGAGAACAGAGTGGTTTTAGGATGCAACTTCTCCCTCTCAGCTCCCTATTTCAGGATGGTATGACTCAGATACCTTACGCTGCAGTGTCTGTGTGCGGTCAGACAAATCCCATCACCAGTGCCTGCAGGGTGCTCAGGGCCGGAATTAGAGAACAGGAACAAAAACTGTCTGCAATCACCAAATACCAAGATCCTGGATGTGCAGACCTCCTTAGGAAGATCAAAAGACATAATGTGGAGCAATCTGGGAGAGGCATGCACTGTAACTACCATCTTTAGCAAGGAGTACCATTACACAATACCCATCTTGAGTAAGATTCTCCTCCCCCTCTACTCTGCCCTGTTGAGGCTGCATCTGGAATATTGTTTCCAGTTCTGGGACCCTCAGTTCAAGAAGGACCTCAGGGAACTGCTTGAAAGAGTCCAGCAGAGAGCCACAAGAATGCTGAAAGGAGTAGAACATCTCCCTGTTGAGGAGAGACTGAGGGAGCTGGGGCTATTTAGCTTGGAGAAGAAGAGACTGAAAGGTGACCTCATTTGTGTTTATGTGAAGGGTGAGTGTCAGGAGGATGGAGCTAGGCTCTGCTCAGCGATGTCCAATGACAGAACAAGGGGCAATGGGCGCAAGCTGGAGCAGAGGAGGTTCTGCCTAAACATAAGGAAAAGCTTTTTTCACTGTGACAGAACACTGGAACAGGCTGCCCAGAGAGGTTCTGGAGTCTCCTTCTCTGGAGACATTCAAAACCCACCTGGATGTGTTCCTGTGTGACCTACTCTAGGTGATCCTGCCTTAGCAGTGGGGTTGGACTAGATGATCTTTAAAGATCCCCTCCCCTAACATTCTCTTATGAACACCCAGGGCCAGGGTTTTCAAAATGTTTCTTTCAGTAAAACATTTTCTTGCATCTCCTAACAGGCTTGAGTATCCTGCGTACAACAGCGCTGGGTACAACAGCGCAGCCCTAAGGGCTGCAATAGGAACACTGCAAGCTGCTGCTGATCTTACCATCCAAACACGGATGGAAGCACTGATGCAGGAGAGAAACTCTTGAAAATACTGGGAAGCTGATAGCAAATTGTTAGAAATAGAAAAAAATGCATTTCAGATGTGATGCTAGAAGTGAGTGAACAAGGATACATCAGCTGAGGATTCCTTTCAGTGCTGTAACATTATTTCTACCTATCGTGTTTGGCTGTCTGGAGCCATCCTCCCTCCGCTGGGACAGATGTGGAACTCCCCACTGGGTCACAGTGACAACACAGCTATACAGATCTGACTCTCACAGTCCAAGCAACAAATTACCCATGCCTTTTCAAATATAAGAATGAGTTTTGTCTGCCTGGGGTACTACTAGTCTTAAACTAAACCCACAAGCTGTTAGGAGCAAGGGAAGAGTTTGTCACAGCACCTGTGAGCAATGCCTTGCATGGGGAGAATCTCATCTAGCACCAAGCCCCCAGAAATGCCACAGTACATAGGGTTGCTGGGCATTTTCAGCATCAAGAGCCAAACCAAGAGGGACTTAAACTCGATGGATTTAACTTCAAAATATTTACACAGTTCTAAAGCAACAAACAATGATTTAACAAAATAAACTGAGTCTGTGTACACAGAACTGTTGCAAGAGAGAATGTCAATTACAGTCTGACCAGTATCAAATCCAGTATTTTCTTTACCAGGCATGTGATCAGAAAAGGATATTTAAGCACACAGAAGCAATCAGGACAGATCAAAGGTTCAGCTAGGTCAATATCTTGTTTCAGAGGCCAACTGCGCTACCTTACGAAAAATGTAATGGAGAAATGCCCTCACAAAACGATGTAAAGACAGCATTATGCATCTTGAAATACTTCTACCTGCAAACAATTTCATTAGGGGTCTGCAACCAATGCTGTGCACTCACAGCAACAGTTCCCCTCAACACATCCTCACAGCTACAGCTTTTACCTAAGGAGTGCAGTGAAACTATCAGTGGGTTCTGCTGGGTTTGACTCAGTCACCCATGAGCATGGAGATGCTGGGTCCCCAGGAAAAGAGATCCATCAAGCCTCCCTTATGATTAGACCTTTAGATCTACCATAGACCAGGACAGCCATTAGCCCCAGAGACACCATGCCAACAGAGCCAAAGTCTTCATGAAAGTGCAGGTAGCTAATGAAGACAAAAGAATCTAGACATCACCATGGTGCACAAAATAGCTTGGAGTTTTCTGCTTGACTGTCAAGCCAAGGAGGATGAAGTACGGAATTGAAATGCAAGGTGTCTGTAGAACTTCCTACTAATAACCCATACCTCCTCTTTGCTGGAAAAGGAGTTGGATAGTCAGTCCCTGCAGGGAGAACAAAGAACCAGGACCTTCAGCTGTCTGGAGATTTTTTATGTTGGAAACCACAAAATTCCCATTAACATTTAGAGGACCTGCATTCAGCAGATGCATGGCAGGAGACCTAGAAGAGAAATTCCCTGTTAAAGCTAAATGGAAAATGACATAAGGAAAAAGCCAGACTTTGTAAGTATTTTCTAATAAATCAAACACTTGAATGGGACAGGGCAACAACTTGGGCATCCTGTGTTTGTTTATACTTCAGGGATTTTAGTATCATCTTAAGTACCTCTCCATGGTTCTAAATTAAAAACAAAAAAAAAAAAAGAAAAGAAAAAAGGAAGACCAGAATTTTACTAGCCAGAAGATCTGACTCCTCAATAACATCATTTTGATGTTTTTACTGAGATGAGCTTGGCCCATTGTTTCTTCCCCTTAAAATACAAATTGGCATTCCCTGGAATTGCTCTTACCAGGTATTTTTATACTACTGATAGTTCAAGATATTCAGGGCATATATTTGTCCTTACTAATGCTCTTGAATGACCTGAAGTTTTATATCCAGGGGTAACTGAGGCCATCAGATATCAAAAGCAACACATTCAATCTGAGGAGCTCATAATCATGGATGATGTCCAATTAATTTTTCACTCAGTCTGCAGGCTTCATACATTGAAACTAATTAGCAACAAAATTTTAAAATTCCATTTAAAAGTTATCATCAGAAGCTGCTAAATAGTCTGAAGTTTTATTGGACTATATGAAGGACAGTTTCTTCCATAACTTTGCAATCAAGAATGGTCTAGACTTGCAGTTTAATCCCATGATACCAACAAGAAACTGCCTTGCCTCTCATATTACAGCAGCAATGTAAGAACTCCTCAGTTTCCACAATCAAGGAGACAAACTTTGTCCCACATCCTTGGTAAGAGTAAAGTATTCTTCAGTGCTACTACAAGTGTAAAGCTGTGTGGTCATACTCTAAGGCCATGACGTTTTCTGTACCATTTTAATGTAGCTGCTCATAGGAGTTTATCAGCTCAGGATCACCTTTGTGACATGATAAAAAAATACTCTGAATATCACTACAGAGGAACTGTGCACTATTTTACAGCCAAGGAACTGAGGCACAAAGAACCATTTTCAGAGATGGCACAGGTCCTTGATCTCCATTGAAATCATGGGACTCAGATACATTTCAAAGACCTGTGCCTCACTGATTGATGCATGACTTGTACTACATGGCTGTGGCGACACACAGTTTGAAGTCAGGCTCCCCACATCCTCAGAGACTTATTGATCACTTCTCATCATGCCATGCAGTAAATAAACCACAACATATACTCTACAAAGCCCCAAATCCACTGGCATGACATAAACCAAATGACTTGCATCACCCCCTTTTCTTCCCCACTCTGAATACCAGCTCTTCCCAGCAGATGCAAGATCTGCCCATCATTTCTGCAGGATCTGGCTACCTTCTCTAGCCACACCAAGGTCATGCTGGTTTTGGAATCCTTCCACCCTGCTCTTAGCCCAAAAGTAAGACTTGAGACAATCAAAGGGTGAGATGCCCTTACAAAAGTCACCAAAACTTGCAATCGAAGGCTCGCAATGGACCACATAGTGCAAGGCACATGGTGGAAGGCAGTATCAGGTAGAGTTCCTACTTTGGATCTGAAAGCAGTAATTACCACATTTGCAAATCCTGCCCATGATGTGGAATGACTTTTCCCTTGAATTATCCTGGGTGGAATCCCTGCCCTGCTGTTTCTTGTTCTGCTGCCAGACTACATAAGGCTAACCTGAGTGCCCCTGCAGAATGCACACTGGGCTGCAGCAGCCTCCTGCAGCAAGGCCAGCCACAAGGGATGTGACACTGTGACATAACAGGAAGAATCACAGAATATTAGGGGCTGGACAGGACCTCAAAAGATCATCTAGTCCAACCCCTCTGCCAGAGCAGGATCAGCTAGAGTAGGTCACTCAGGAACACATTCAGGAGGGTTTTGAATGTCTCCAGAGAAGGAGACTCCACAATCTCTCTGGGCAGCCTGCTGCAGCACTGTGTCACCCTCACACCCACACAGTGTCACATCCTCACCACATGCAGTGATCTCCTGGTTACCCTGAACCCCACCAAACGGCAACATTTGTCAACGTGGAATTCATTGGAAGACTAGGATCTAGTTAATTACTGTAGCCTGCCTACAGTGCTTCTCTTACCAGATTATGGACATCCACACTGCACCTGTTTGAGACAGAAGAATGTGGAAGCTGTCCCCACATAAATTTCATTCACTGCTTTATAAAGACTTCCAGGTTGCACTGGACATGCACATGTAGTGTCTGCCTCAAAAAAACCCAGCCAAACAAACAAACAAAAAAAAAAAAAAAACAGGAGGGAAAAACACACCAACATAAACAACTGTGGCTAATCATCAAGCTATGATTAAAAATTGGCAATCAGGAAATGAGAGTCATTGCAGTGCCTAGGAAGAGCCCAGAAGCATGTGCAACCTGACAGCAAGACAGCTCAAAACAACTCATGTGCCAAAATGCTGTCTTCTCAAGGTGGGACAATGACCTTGGCCTTTAGCAGGCATGCAGAAGAGCCTGTGGAAGTTGATTTCCTGCACTTTTGCCAGGACTGGTCAAGTAGGGATGCCATCATATTCAGAAAGGATATCCTCTTCCTGTTGCCTCAAAAGCCCTAACACCACATCCTTGTGAAGCTATAGCTTGGTAAACTGGAAAGCTGAACCAGTATATTGGGAGCCTTCTCCCATCGACTTCACATGGACTTAACCAGTGAAGAATTCTGTTTGGCTCTGCATGCGTGCCTGTACCTACAAACGAGCAGAAACAGCCCCAGAGGTGAGAATGCCATCTTCCAGGGGAAAAATTCCCTGTGATTCAACTGGGCCAGGCTGTTTAGAGAAATAAAGAGAGAGCTGGGCACTCTGCACTCCAGTCCCAGGAGAAATCAGCTTCTTTGCATTGCTCCTTTGCCCATCCCCAAAAAGCACCCTGACTCTGGGGATTCATGCCACCACTTGCTCTCAGCCAGTACTTGCACAAACACTCCTCATAGTTGGGGATATGAGCTACTTTGCATCCTACACCTCATCCCAAACCAAAATGTTCTTGAGTGTCCACGCTGACTTTTGAAAATGACAGCAGGCTCCTAAATCATCTTTTGCTCCATTCTTACAAGTCTATTATTCCTGCAAGCACACAGGGTTTCACAAAGTAAAAAATTAAAAATTAATGAAGCAACATGATGAGAGATGTGTCTTACTCTAGGGATAGAATAAGAAAAAAAGGTCAATGCCTTTGTTGCACTGTAGGGTGAATCCAGTAGATATCAATGCATTTCTCTCTCTTACAAAGAAAGGCTGAGGGAGTTGGGGCTTTTTAGCCTACTGAAGACTGTGGGGGGAATCTTATTGATGCTTATAAATACTTAAAGGGTAGGTGCCAGGAGGATAATGCTAATCTTTTTTCAGGGGTGCCCAGCAACAGGACAAGAGGTAACAAGCATAAATGTGAACATATGAAGTTGCATCTAAACATGATAAGAAAATTCTTGACATTGAGCGTGCTGGAGCACTGGAGCAGGCTGCCCACAGAAGTAGTAGAGCCTCCTTATCTGGAGGCATTCAAAACCAACCATGACACTGCCCTGTGTACCCTGCTCTGGCAGGGAGGTTGGACTAGATGATCTCTAGAGGACCCTTCCAACCCCTACTATTCTGTGATTCTGCAATTTAGCTTCAGGTTGCCACTTTTGTGCCACTATCTTTTATTTTTTTTTCTTTCCCAAGCATACCTACAGAAAATACCTGAACTCTGAATGGACTTGTACTGTTATTCCCCCCAGACTCCATCCTTGTGTTTTCAAGCAGTCAAAGCTCTGTGACACTCCAGTGCAGCAGTGTTTTACTCAGAAGGGGATGGAGGAACTGCAACGGAGCGAGTATCCTCTAATCTCTGCAGCACCACAGCTGCCCTGCACTGGTGGCCCTGTCAGCTTTACGGCCAGTTTTCAGAAGAAAGCAGCAAAAAGCCCTTTTGGGGGATGTGGAGGTAGGCTGAAATCTTGGGCTGGCTGAATTTTGCTGAAATAAAACATTCTCTCTCTGTGGTAAAAAGCAACTCATTCATTTTGTCTTCTCAGACCTTGCCATGGCACAGAGGACAAGGTGACTGCAGCATCCCCTCCACGTCCTCCACTGGCATTTAGCAAGAGCTCAGGGCTAGAGAGGAAAAAAAAAAAGTCATTTACATCAGTTTTTGGCTGCCATGCACGTATGCCTGGAGAGATACAGGCACAGCCTTTCGCTCTTGATTTCTGCACGAGGTAAGAGTAGCTCAAGTGGATGAGAAAAGCTCATTCTGCATTTAGGAAACAAATCTGTCTAAGGCAACGGTGCTTGTGTGAATTATTAAAAGGCAAGTGCATTTTCAAATCCAAATTAGCTGACCCTCTGCTCTTCCACATCTATCTCCAGTTTTGGCCAGAAAGAGATACATTTCTCTCAGCACTGGCTGCATTCTCTGCCTCTCACCATATAGAAGTTCCAGGTAACAAAAGGTTAAAAATAACATCCTGTGCCTGGGTGTTGTTTGTTGGGTTTGGTTTTATTCAAACACACAAACATTTACATTCAGCTGAGGTTTACAAAGTTAATTTCAGAGCCCATTTTGAGCTGCCTAAGTCCTTTAAAATTAAGAAAAAGAAACAAAAAACCAAACCAAACCAAAAATAAAAAACCCCAAACCAAACAAAAGAATCCCAAAATAACAACTGTTTCTGTCACACAGTGCTTCGCTCTACCGAAAGCAGGAAGTTTCTGCAGCAGAGCTCCACAGCATCTTTAGGCAACAATCAGCTCTGCTTTCATTCCCGTCATCCTTCTCCACTTGATTCCTCAGCTGCCACTACTACCTGCAGGCACACTGCCAGCTACCAAGGGTTAAACCTTGGCTTTTCAGGGAGAAAAAGAGGGAAAAAAAAAAAAAAACAGGAAAGGCAAAGAGAAAGGAGCAAGAGCTAGAAGCAGCGATGGCCAGAGCTCTGCAGCAGCCGGCAGAGCAGCAGCAGAGGAAAAGTTTCTGTGATTTTAGGCAAGCCCTCGCATGATGTCATCTCACCCAGACAATCTCAGCGCAGTCAGCACAAGCCTCCTGCCTCCCCATTGGTGAGCCCCTCGTCAGCAGACATCTGAAGATAATTATTATTGGCCAGACAATTATAACAGGAACAACTGTCACTTGGTGCTGATCCTTGAACCCGGTGCTCTGCAGCACGATGGAGAAAGACCCCAGTGGTCACTGCTCCAGCCAGGCACTCAGGCACTTTTGCTTCCCTTTTGCTACCTCACTGGCTGCTGCAGGGATCATAGAATCATTTCAGTGGGAAAAGACCTTTAACCATTCTCACACTCAGTTCTGCAAACCCTTTTTGCTTTATGAGTGGCTGAAATGAGAGTTTTCTACAAAAACAGTGATGTTATTTACTCGCAAGAAATAAAGGACTAGAGCTGCATTAACTCTTACGCAGCAGTTTAAGAGGAAAAAAATCCTCTGCAGATTATTTACTTCATCCCTCTTGCCTGTTCAAAGAAGTTTGGGAGGAGGTGCTGGGAGAGTCTGAATTGAGAAATCATTTTAAGTAATTATTTTCATAAATATTTGACTTAATCCTAATCATCCTGAAACTGTAACTCCCATGGTCTGAGCATGGTGAGATAGTTTATCTTATCTTAAAGCAATACTGTTTACCTGATGGCAGCATAGGTAAATGTACATCAGCAACAGCTTTCCCACAACTTCAAGCATAAGGAGTTTCATGAGTGTGAACAGATCTGTTAGTTCTTTAACCTCCTGAAAACCCATGACTGCTTGTTCAGGGAAGTCAGCTAATGGGCAGCTCTCTCCCAAGGGGACCAGCAGGCTGAAGCTCTGCCCTTAGTGCCTTCCTGCAGAACCAGGCAGTCTGGGGACTACATACAAAGCCAAGCATTCAGGGAGGCACCAAACCCATCAGCTTCCAAATATCAGGGAACAGACTATGCATTTTTCCTCTGTGTCAAAGCAGCAGACTCTTTACAGCACTGCTCATCTAGGTCCAGACTCTAAAGAGGTTCCAGCCCAATGCACACTGCAGGATAGGGGCCTCCCTAAAGTGAAGCAGGAACATCTGAAATGAAGCAAGGACCTTGTTCACTGCCATTAGACCAATTTCCTCCGTGCATGTCAGCCTCAGAGGAATGACTTCCAGGCACACATAGCACTGATGAAACAAATCCTAAGATGGGACTATGTGGAAGAAAAGCCCAGGTGCCTGCAACTTGTGACTGTAGAGGACATACACTTGCCTCAGGGAGCAATGGAGCTTGGAGCAGGCTTGGCGGACAGAGGTAAAGGGCAAAGCCTTGGCTGAACAGAACTAACCACTTCATTCTTTGCACCATGATCCATCCAGACTAACCACACTGGTACCCATGGATATGCTCCTACCCCTAGGCTTTGTGTTCAAGCTTTTCCAGCTTTAGGCTTATGCAGTTCTAATTAAAAGTGCTTGTCAGTGCTTTAACCAGCTGAGAAGCTAGGGAGTGTGCAAAGAGATTCCTTTCTCAGTCTGGGCTATGTCTTCATATGCAGCCTACTCAGATTCCAAAAGTGCTTCTCAAAAGCCTAAAGACAAGGTCAAACCATTAGAGCCCCTTCATCTCCCCTAATACCCTGTCACCTTGGGTTTTTTAAGGTACCAAGAAAAATCTTTGAGATGAAATAAAACAACAAATGCCACACCTACAGAATTTGTTTCCTCCGTGTTAGGCATTGCAATAGTAGTGCATCCTAATTTAAATACTGATTACAACACAAAATCCTGCCAGACTTTCTCAAAGCAAGCCCACTTAGCCCATCTTCCTGCCCAAACAACAACCATGTTTATCCCTACAAACTACTACCTAATGACCTAGGATGCTCTTACATTAGTGATGTCAACATCAAGGCTATGCCTACAAAGTCAAAAAGTCACATACTGCAATTGATCTCTGCATAAGTAAACCTATGGAGTCACCCTGATGTGAAGCAGAAAACTGTTCTTGCAAGGCCTTTAGCTGCTGTATTTTACCAGTTAAAGCTCCCCTGCAAAACTCAAGTGCTGGAACAGTTCCTGTTTCATTAAGCGAGTGAATTCCCTCTAGATAAAAATGCACAATTTAACCTGAAACTCAGAAGAGTCTTCAGCAGTATTTTCAGGAAAAGCCTGCCACAGCAGAGACCTCAGTGGGCACAGCTCCATTTCTTTTCCAGAAACGTTCCCAGGCCACCAGCACATCGCTCTCCTTTACTTTCATGTGAATCAAACGCATTAAATCATCTAAGTTCCGTTGGAGAAGGAGAAACTAGACCAAAAAGAGAGCATGCAGGGATCACCCTGTCTCTTTCAGCTGTTCAGCAGCAGCGTACAACTGCCAGTCTCCTCCTCTGAACCTGGGAAATCAGAACCTGGCGTTCCAGGAGTCCCAGCTGGCAACTTCTGCAGCACATGAAGCTGCCAAGGAGACTTTAATGACACTGCTTTGCATTTATATAGTACCTGACATCTTCGCAGCACTCTGCAAACATCACCCAAGTCAAAGTGCCTCTTGAGACTATTTCAGCATTATTACCCCTCACCAAGCTCCCCCCCATCTTTCCCTGCTGGGGAAACTGAGGCCTAGGAGAGGTTATATAATGTTCCCAAGGTCACATCATGAAGTACAGCAGAGCCAAGAAGAAGACACAGCAGTCCTGGTTCCTAGTCATGTTCTTTAATCTAAACTGCATCTCTCCTGGGTTATTTGGCTATTATATACTGAGATACCAACCCCTCCATCCTCTTTAACCAGTTTGCCCTATTCTGATGCCAATTTTCTTCTGGAACACAGACAAAAAGGGAAGCATCCAAAACTCGCAGCCCAAGAATATCTATGTGGTCCCTTTTCTCCCGAAACCTCATTGACACTAGGAACCCTTCAGGAGCTAATGAGCTCATCTGCAGGAGAACAGAGGGAGACATACAGACACCTCAGTGGTTATTTTACAGTGCCCTTGAAAGTCCTCAGACAAGTCATTGTGGGGGCAGGGGTCTATCAACTGGAGGGGTTGTAACAAGTCCCTGGCTGAGATGCTCCCAGGATGTGGGACCATTCTGCCTTGCAAATGTAGGTGCCAAAGCTTGGACCCAGAGACAGCCCTATCCTGCCATCATCACATGAGAGTGGCATGGGGAAGGTCCTCACTCAGGAGATATAGGGATGGGGAGCCAAAGCGGGCAGGTGACACTGATGAGATTGGGCATGCAAGAAATGAGAAATTAGGAAGTAAGCTGGGGAGAGAGACCACAGGAGCAGCACGAAAGGCAAGGCTGGGCACTAGGTAAGAGTGGCAAGGATGGTGCAGTAGTAAGGCACAGGTAAGCATTGGCAAGGTGTGAACACAAGGGCCCAGCAGAAGGATAAAACCAGGACAGGGCCCGGGATGGGCATGGTAAGAGAGATGGATCCTAACCCCGAGAGCAGCCTGGAGAACCCCGTGGGAAGGGCCAGGGACAGCTGGAGGGGCTCTCTTCATGTTTCCGGCCGAGGCCCCGGGACCGGGACCGGTGATACCCGGGAACAGCAAGGGGAAGCGCGCAGGCTGCCGGCACAGCTCTCCCCTCTGGCGAGCAAGGCCGTGTGCCTGCATGTGTCCACCTGCATGTCCGTGGGGCTCCTTCTCGCCGCGGCCCGCAGCGCCCCGCCGGGTCTCTTGCAGCAGCCGCCCCCCACCGCCCCGGACACGGCGGGTCCCGCTGCGGCGCGGCTCGGCTCGGCTCATCTCCCCGGCCGCACGCAGACGCCGAGAAAGTTAATAGCCACATGGCTCGGAATGAAGTTTTATGAGGAGCTAGGAGAACGGAGCCAGGTGGAAAAGGGGCTCGGCGAGGGAGCGCAGGCAGCCGCGCAACTTGTTCTGTCGGGCGGGGAGCGGGAGGGGCTGGGCAGGGCCGGAGGCTGCGGAGAGGCCGAGGGCAGAGCCGGGACACGTGTGTGACTCCGCGCCGCCGGACCAGCCGGGGGGGGCCGCAGTACGGCGGGTGGCGGCGGCGGGGTTGGGGGCCCGCACCGAGCGGCCGGCGGGAAGCCCTGGCCTTGCGTTAACCCGGCGGGGCGGCCCCGGCGGCGGCGGGCGCGCAGGTAGCGCAGGCGGGCGGCAGGCAGCACCCGTGTGCCCGCGCACGGCGGCGCAGAGCCGCGCCCGTACCCGCACCGGCAGCGGCTCCGGCATCGCGCCGGCCGGGCTCACAGAAGCGCGCACCCGGATGGGCTCAGCGCCGAGCGGGGCGGCGGGGCCGGGGAGGGGTGGTACTCACCAGTTCTCCTGCATCCACTGGATGGCCGCATGCTCGTTGAACTGCTTCTCGAATTCGTATTCCTGCAAAGTCAACACTGACATGTTCATTGGCCCAGTGGCTGCGGAGCCACTTCCCGCGCCGCAATCGCTGCCTGCCTGTCGCCGCCGCCTCGGGAGCCGGGCCCCTGCGCGCCCACCACCGGAGAGCCCCCGCCTCTGGCCTGGCCCGCCCCGCCTCAGCGGTACCCCGGGTTTAACATAGCTCCGCTCCCCACCGCGCCTCTCCTCCCGGACCCGCCGGTCTCCTCCTCTTCTGCGGCCGCCGCGCAGCGCCCGGGGGCGGCGCGGTCTTAGTGCCCGCCCGCCGCCGCCGCCGCCACCGCCCGAGACACCCGCCCCTCGCCACCGCCCCTCGCGGGCCCGCCGGGCTCCCCGCGGCACCGGAGCTGCGGCTTGGCCTGACGGAACACACCCCCACACACACCCTGAGCAGTCAAATATTAGTACAGAAAGAGGAAGCCCCCGTTCCAGCGTTGAGCCCCCACCCGCGCCCTGCGTGTCCCTCCCGGCCTCTCGGGGAATAAATCGCACAGAATCAGGGAATCACGTCAGTTGGAAAAGACCTTTAAACTCATCGAATCAAACCATTATCTAACTCTACCGAGTCTGGTGCTAAACCATGCCCCTTAGCATCACATCTCTACATCTTTAAAACACCTCCAGTGATGAAGCACAAGCAGAGGTTTAGGCAGAAAAGCAAACGTGCACCCCAAAAATAACCTACCGCCCCCCATCCTTTTCATTTTTAAATTCAATATGCACCTGCTGAGACTGCTGGAAGTCTGCACTGCCCCAACAGGCCCAGTGGGGTGTAGCTGGGTGTCCCTGTGCAGGCAGCACTGCGCTACAGACAAGCAGAGCCATATCCTCACCCACCACAGATAAACTTTGAGATGTCATCATATGGATGGGACTGGTGGAGCCTGGGGGAAAGACCCTTGGGTATCATAAAATCATGGACTTGTTTTGGTTGGAAAAAACCTTTATGATCATCAAGTATAACCATTGTCTAACTCTACTCTGGTGCTAAACCATGCCCCTCAGCACTGTAACCTGCTCAGCTCCTTGCAGATAGGGAACACAGTATTCATGTATCCTCAGCTTCCCCTCTCATCTGCTGCACCCTGATGTCTCCAGCTGAGTTCCTCCAACTCCAGTGGCCCTGGGAGCTCAGCCATTCAGACTCGCAAAAAATCTGTGTGGCATTCAGTGCTGATTCAAGAGTGCTGAGCATACAAGGTGTCATGTAGAACTTCAGTTTCAGCAATGCTTTAAAACCAGCCGTAAGAGTTTCAGGAAATGCAGTAAAAGCCATACTGGGAATCATATGAGTCTGCAAAGTTCACCAGGAACTTCTCCAGGTTTTCTGTAGCTCAGTTCTACACAGAAGAGTTTAGAGGGGAAAAGACCTTCAAGATCATCAGGTCCAACTCTACAAAGTCTGGTGCTAAACCATGTACCTCAGCACCACACCTCTGCCTCTTCTAAACATCTCTAGGGATGGGGATTCAACCACCTCCCTGGGGAACCTATTCCAATGTTTGAGAGCCCTTTCAGCCAAGAAGTTACTTCTCATATCCAATCTGAACCTCCCTGGTGCAACTTGAGGCCATTTCGTCTCCTCCTATCACTTGTTACTAGGGAGAAGAGACCAACACCCACATGGGTCCAACCTCCTTTCAGGTAGTTGTAGAGAGCAAGGTCGTCTCCCCTCAGCTTCCTCTTCTCCCTCCTCTGCTCCTCACCACACCTGTTCTCCAGACCCTTTACCAGCTTTTTTGCCCTTTGCTGAACCCACTCCAGCACCTCAATGTCTTTCTTGTAGTGAGGAGATTAAACAATCCACAATGAATCCTCCTTCCCTTCATGTCCCAGTCTCATAGGGGCTACTTGAAAATTCTTCCTGGCACATTACTATCTGCAAAAAGATACTGAAGCTTGGGGTTACTTATGAAGTCTGAGTAAACAACGGAAGACCATATAAAATCTCCCTGGCCTTGAGGAGCTTGTAAGCCCTGCTTCTAGCCGTTTATATTAGTTGTAGTTGAGAACAGTAAACAAAAATATA
Organism: Indicator indicator; assembly: GCF_027791375.1. Classification (NCBI taxonomy): domain Eukaryota; kingdom Metazoa; phylum Chordata; class Aves; order Piciformes; family Indicatoridae; genus Indicator; species Indicator indicator. The sequence continues at coordinate 37,592,828 of NC_072017.1, forward strand.
TGGTCTGTTTTAAGGGGAAATAACTTTTATGTAACCATTTTTTAAGTAACTCAATTAATTCTCACATAAAAGCAGAAACTTGAAGTGAAAGCTGTAAATACCTTTCAGGAGAAAGGATGTGGGGAGGATAATGTGTTTTCAAGAGAGAAGGAACACAACTTTAGTCCCTCTGTGCACGTATCTCTTTCTTTTTCTCTGAGGTGCCCATCTTGTTCAGCAAATGGGTAGTTATTCAGCATTACTTTTTATTCCCCTTATTTAGCACATCTCCTCAGGCTGTACAGAAGATGTAGCAGCAAAATGCTGCATTTTCTGCCAGATATATGTTAATATCATTTCCATTTTACCCAAGACCCTTTGCTTGAATAGTGCAAGCAGGTTCATTCAGGATTTACAAAGGCCTGTCTAATCAAGTTAGGCACCTTGCCATTATCATCCCTGTTACTTAAGCAAATACTTTTTCCTCCCTGTCACAGTGTTAATTTATTGCAAAAACCATTCGGCTTCTATTGCTGTAAGGAGTCATTTTGAGTAGTTTGTGCTACTGATGAATAGCTAAGCCTCAACTAAACTCTTAGCAGCTGCTGGGAAATGAGATGCTATGGTGCTGACAAGTCAACATAAGGTATGGTAAGTGGCGATGAGACTTGACAGTGTGATATAGAGATAACATCAATTACTAAAACAAACAAAAAACTTGAAGGAGGCCTGTGTGCTTGAAAGCTTTCTTTTTTTTTTTTGTCAACTGCATCAATTAATGCATCAAAGGACTTCATCTTTCTGTCTGCAGTTTTGCTCTATATGAAAGCAAAGCAACATGCAAATAATGGAAAAGTGAGTTCTCATATGTATTCGATCATCTAGAAACAATCAGGTAGTGCTCTTGCATAACATAATGGAAGGTGGTATCAAGAGTGAATAAGTGACCTCCCTAGGACTACTGGCTGGTCCTGACCAGTCCTAACAAAAAGAAAGATTTCATGAGGTGTCAGGGGATAAACAAAAAATGGCCAAGGGATGTTTATGGGATGTTTAAGTCTACCGGGCAAGTCAGGCCTGCAGATCGGGTTAGTCTGTACCACTATGTTACACCTGCACTCAACCAGTGGGAAGCTGCTTGGATGGATGCCCTGGTAAGCCCAAGCAAACCCTGTGAGCAAATTCTTGCACTAAGGCAGTGTCAGCTTATAATAAATCAATAGCAAACCCTCATCAGAATTAAAATGTTACAAGGGAATTTAAGGAGTAATTATTGCATTATCTTGCAGGTCTGTAAATTAACCCAAGTCTCAGCATGCTCTCATTCCATCATGCTGTAGTATTCAGGGGTGTCAGCTTGATCAGGTGCTTACAAAACCACCTGGCTGCTCTGAAACCACCTAGATCTAAGCTCTTCTGCCATAATTTTACAACAGCTCATGCCAGTTGCAACAGAAAAGCCACAGGTAGGAGCAAGCTGCAGAGTGCACCATGGGGGCCAAGGAGTAGCTCCAAGGTGCAGCCCTTGTGGGTAGCTCGGACAGAAATCTGCCCCTCCTTGTTGTCAGTTCTGTGGCTCAGATTGGCTTAATGAAAGTTACCCTGTGGTTGTAAGTGGGGTAGTTGTGTCTTTATCTTCACACGATTCCTTCTTCAACCTTTCTCAGTATTTTCTTCACAGCCATAGGAAGCAGAAGCCTTTTTCAGTTTGTGCTGAAGCTCTAGACAAGAAGTGGAAAATCTCTGTGGCTTCAAAGCACACGAAGTCTTGAGCATAAAATGCAATCCAACAGCGAGACCTCCCTCATTACTGTCATTTCCATATAAATCACAGAATCTGAATTTCCCATCTTTGCATACACTAGTAGCAGTTCTAAGTGTATCCCAGATGGTATTCATTCATAGGCAAAAGACATGAGGATTCTCCTGCATTATCTGCCAGTACATCTGCAGACCTGTAGCGTGCTTCATCCCTACTCACTGGGAAGAGCACAACAGCAACAGCACACTGGCTTCCCTACAGCCTTGGGTTGGATGATATCAGTAAATCAAAGAGAAAATAAACTGACTTGTTGCTGAGAGGGCAACAAAACCCATCTGCCTCTTTTAAGGGAAGGAGATGAGACAGAGAAACTAAAGGCAAATGGTTCAAACAGAAGCATGTCGGCTTGGAGCTGGATACTTACACTGAGCCACCTAAGTCTGCATGCTGAAGTCACACTAGTGGTCTGTGGTAGAGGTTGAAAGAGGATCTGACCTTTGTGGTGATTGATGTCAATCCATATATTTGCTTGACATTTCTACATACTACTTTATAATTTAGCTAGGTTTAAAATGGAAGAGGTGGTTGAAACAATGGCATCTGTGCAATCACATTCTAAAGACTAATTTAATTTGATGTTGCAGTCTAAAACAGCTACAGAAGCAGAAAGCACTGCTCCAAGTGATCAGTGCTGTTATCATGGGTGTCTATAAATAGGTACATGTGTATTTTGAGTGATGAGTGGAGAGATTCAAAGATAAAAACAGTTATCTGTGCTTCAACCTTAACTTTCTGGACATTTTTATACTTTGAATTTCTTGAAAGCCTGTTGCTGCATATTTCACATTGTTGGAAAGCAGGCAAAAAGCTGACAGGCACTTAGATGAAGTGGTCACAGAGCAAAATATTGGGCACCCTAAAAATCTCTTGGTCATTTTCTTCTTTTCACAGTTTCACCATCTAGTATGGAGCTTGCCTATCAGCTGTGACTGGGAAAGTGTCAACAAGCAGGCCAGGACTCTTCATCTGCTTCTGCTTTGTGCAGGTTTAGGATCATAGAATCGTAGAATAATTTGAGTTGGAAGGGACCTCCAAAGATCATCTAGTCCAACCCCTCTACAGTAAGCAGGGACATCCTCAACTAGATCAGGTTGCCCAGTGCCCTGTGAGCCTCACTGAATATCTCCAAACCTGGGGCCTCAACTACCTCCCTAGGCAACCTGTTCCAGTGTTCCATCACCCTCATGGTAAAGAACTTGTTCCTAACATCCAATCTAAATCTACTCTTCTTTAGTTTGAAACCATTGCACCTCATCCTATCACTGCAGGCCTTTGTAAACAGTCTCTCTTCTTCCTTCTTGTAGGCCCCCTTCAGGTATTGGAAGGTCATTATTAGGTCTCCCCAGAGCCTTGTCTTCTCCAGGCTGAGCAACCCCAGCTCCCTCAGCCTGTAGCAGAGGTTCTCCAGCCCCCTCATCATTTTCATGGCCCTCCTCTGGACTCGCTCCATCAGGTCCATGTGCTTCCTGTAATGAGGATTCCAGAGCTTCCAGAGCCAGCACAACTGACACTGCTGTCTCTCCTGAACAAATCAGTTCACCTCCTGCCTTAAAAAAAAACCTGCTAATGTAATAGTGCTGTTGCCAAATGGTTCAGGAGATCCATCACAGCTTGCAGCACATATAGACCAGGATTCTGCCACAGGGTTCTGTGCTGTATCTTGCAGTAGCCCTGAAAGTCCTGCTGACCTCAGCAGGTACAAGATGTAGCGGCACAATTCCTGTCTGAGGCAATGGAGCCAGCAGTGGGGTTCGGAATATCCTGCTGCTCATTCAAAGATGAAAGCCATCACATGTGCTCCTTCAGCAGGAAGGCAATAACAGGATTCAGTCTTCTTAATTATTGCTTAACTATTACATTTAGTATTACTATTACTTCCCACTGTTATTAAATCAAATGTGAATGCGCTACACAAATCCTGTGCAAAGGTCACTGAAATGAAGGACAGGACTCAGTCATCAGTTATGCTGCATAATCTCCCTGCTGCTGAAGAGATCTCACAGGTATGCACAAAAGCTCACTGATTAGAAAGGGGAAAAGAAGACCTCACTCTTCCATGTAATAATGTGACATTTAACTGTAGAAATATTGATTGGATTCTATTTTGGGGATTTACCAAAAGGAAAAAAAAAAAAGAAAAAGAGAACAAAACAGAACCCAAACCCAACAAACACTCAGCAAAGCAGTGCCTACGCTGATTCTCCAAAACCCAAAATGGGAAACGATTGCTCAGCTTTTCTCTTGTTCTTTCACTTCATCATTTGGACTAATCCTGCAGTCAGTGATGAAGGGGCTACAAAAGCTGAGTAAGCCTTTGTAGTCACCTCCTCTAAAATCTTTAGCTTCACAAAGCAAAGTCACTTGCTCTGTGCCATCTGGAATCTGTGTAAAAATAGTCTAAGAAAGAACTTTGCAATTTGGAGTTGCAGGCACTTTAGAGTACAAGGAAGAGAAGTTGTACAGAGAGGTAGTTGCACAGACAAGCTGTTTTTAGAGGGCTGCCTTTAATTTTTAAACACATCTTTGAACATCTCCTGGACCGCACAGGTTTTTTTTTTGGCCTCAGAAGTGCTTTTTTGCTGGCGTACAAAAGTGCTTTGTGTTAGCATTAGATTGAATACATGAAGAAATAAGAACAAATTAAGAGGGTAATAGAGCTGCTGGGATTTCTGTAGGAAGTCAGTAGGGCCAAGGGAAGCTTTTGTACCCAGCTGAATATTCAATCTGCTGCTACTGTTTCAGAGGTATGGGGAAGTCTGTGGGCAGGCTCTGCCACTGCTGCTCAAGCCCAGGAGCACCCCAACCCCCAGGCAGTTTTGTCAGTGTAGCTGGGGCTATGTTGTGTCATAGTTGAGGACTCTGACATTAGTCACTTCAGCCCCAACTTATTTTCAGAGACACAGGTACTGCTGTTTGAGATGCCCTCCAGTATTCTGCCTGTCCTCCAGCAGCTGTTCCCCTAAACTCCATGTCCTGTCTGCCAGCTTCAGGAATGTGCTGGATGTTTACTCTGGGTCATCCTGCTCTAGCAGGGAGAGTTGACAAGATGTTCTTCAAAGGTCCCTTCTGACCCCTGCCATTCTGTGATTCTGTGATATCCTAGCCCAACTACCCATGGAAGCAGGCACCTCCAGTAGGTGATCTCCAGTAGATCTTGGCTGTGTGTCACAAGCTGTTTGAGTTCCAACAGCAGAGCCACAGAAATGACTCTTCCTGAGGCTGCCAGTTGTTTGGAGGATGAAGGCTATTTGAGGAGTGTTCCAAAATAACAGATTATCCTGCTCTCAATGCTCCGACTGATTGCTACACTAGCAGGCAGAGGCTGACTGTGTGGAAGGGCTGAGACAACCTGATTGCCACAGAAGAGGATTTTCTGCTCCCTGTTCTCCTGTTGGTCATGCAATCCTCCTGATTCTCCACCCCTGGCACTACCCCAGCCCCTTCCTCAGCCAGTTTGGCTCACTGGTGGGTGGGTAGGTCACCAAAATGAAAAAAAGAAAGTGAATAGCTTGTGCAGTGAGTTGTACTGGCTCCCTGAGGGCTCAGACCTGGCTCATGGAGGGGGTGAGTAGTGTGTGGTGAGGGAGCTGGATTTGAGACGGCCCCTTGCACTGTCTCTCAAAGGCACCAAGCAAGCCAGCGGGTTGCAGTGGACAATTCCTGCAACGGTGTGCTTGGCCCAGGGGCTGCGGGATGGGCAGGGGAAGAAAGACCACCTGCCAAGTATGGCAAGGGTGCTAAAATGTGACTTGTTAATTCTCTTGGAGTTTTACAGATCCTCGAGCAGACAGGTTGTTTCTCAGTTACAGCTGTCTGCTTGGGTTTATCTTATTTTGTTGCCTCAGTGGTCACCTGCCTACCAATCTGTGTGCTGGTAAACGTGTATTGCTACAGCCAGGTGTTGTCAGAGGATAAGGCTGCAGCAGTGCAAGCTTACAGCAGAAACAGCTTCTCACCCACAGCAGCAAGGTGCTTGAAACAGGTTAGCCCTAGGCCAGCTATTCTGACAGAAAGAGGTGAGTTGCTGTTTGTGTGTCTTGGTTGATTGGCACTCAGCGTGGGGCAGGGCTCCACTTGAAGTGCTCCTGGTTGGGAAAGTAGTGGGTATTAGGTGCTAGGAGTTAAGCCATTAATTTGTTACAAGAACTTAAGGTAGGATGTTAATAGATGTTTATGTGTTATGGAATAAGAAAATAAAATAAATCTTCTTTCAATATTTTTAAAGGTGCAGATGCTGGGAAAGATCCTCCCAGGGGTAGGAATTGCCTTTCCATAGGAAGGTATAGAAATATACCCCTGTCCTTGATACCATACTCTTTTTCATAGTTCTGTCTCTTCTCCCTAGTAACAAGTGACAGGGTGAGAGGAAGTAGCCTCAAGTTGTGCCAGGGAAGGTTTAGGTTGGATATTAGAAGAAACTTCTTCACTGAAAGGGTTCTCAGACACTAGAATAGGCTCCCCAGGGAGGTGGTTGAATCCCCATCCCTATAGGTATTTAAAAGGCCCAGAGATGGGGTGCTGAAGAACATGGTTTAGCATCAGACTTAGCAGAGTGTGATAATGGTTGGACTCAATGATCTTAAAGGTCTTTCCCAACCAAAATGATGTTGTGATTCTATGATTTCACTCTCTCCTTTCTAGGACAGTCCAAAAAGAGAGATGAGGTTTCTGGCATGCTCATAGAATTATTGCATGAATACACAGAGGTCAAATATGATCATTAATCACCATGAGAACCTGACCTGGTCAGATATGATCACTAACCACCATGAGAACGTGACCACAGGAAGATTTTTTGCATTTCCATCCAGGGCTCCTCACTAGCATCCTTAGGAAGGACATTGAATCAGTGCAGTCCTTATCTGGACACCTCATCTATTCAAACTGACACCCAGAAGACAGGAAATCTCATCACTTCATTCATATGTGTACAGCTGTCACCAGAAACTCATGGCTTGGGCTCCAAAGGCCAAAGTGCCTATTCTTAATTACAGGAGTCAAGAGAACAGTTGTTGGACTTCAGCCAGGCCCCAGAAGCAGACATGCAGAAACACAATTTATGGTTATAACCCCAAACTGTCAACTCCAAGGTTTTTATTCATTGAACCTAAAAGGGTCAATAGCAGAGTTTCCAAGATGCTTCTGAAAAAGTCACTTCTCTGCTTCATTTTTTCTCCCAGGAGCCAAATTAACAACCCTCCCATCACAGCAGATACAGCAAGACTAAATTCATTATTGAGTGTTAAAAGCTTGAAGAACCTTAGAAGGAAAGTGTTATTTTACACACAGAGCATAATTATTACATTGCTTATCTGCTACCTGTGTTGTCCTCAAAACTAAAATGTGCCATATTCATACTGTTAGTAGTGTAAACACTTGTCTGTGATTTGTGGCCCATCAGTGAAGAAAGGTCTAGATGCAACAGCTCTGTAGCTAGGTGTTAATTACTGTCATGTTGTATAATGGGAGGATTGCACTTGCCATGCTGGTCTACTGAGACAAATAGAGAAAACTCAAGTGTGCTTTTAATTGTGCCTCAGAGGGAGAGCCCTAAGTGAGGAGAACACAGAGCTAAACTGAGCATTGGGAGGCATCAGGACTCCCTCAAGGTCTCCCTCATACAAGGAGGGTGCATCTCCTAATTTGTACCTCCCTGGAGGGCATGTATCAGTTTCCCTGCACATTGCTGTCTCAGAAGGATGAGGAACAGCTGATGAAACTGGGATTATTTAGTCTGGAGAAAAGGAAGCTGAGGGAAGACCTCACACTCTCTACAACTCCCTGAAAGGAGTGTGGTGGGGGTTGGCCTCTTCTTCCTAGGAACAAGGGATAGAACAAGAAAAAATGGCCTCAAGTTGCACCAGAGGAGGTTTAGATTGGAGATTAGAAGCAATTCCTTGACTGAAAGGGTTTTCAAAGACTGGAACAGGCTTCCCAGGGATGTGAGTGAATCCCCATCTCTGGAAGAGTTTAAGAGGCACAGAGAGATGTGGTGCTGTGGGACATAGGCTAGCACTAGGCCTGGTAGAGTGAGGCAATGGTCAGACTTGATGATCTTACAGGGCTTTTCCAACCAAAACAATTCTATGATTCTATGCCTTTCCTTTGCTTTGGCCCCACTGAAACACTGCACAGGCTAATGGAGGGGAAAGGTGGCAGAGCCACCCCAGCTCAGGGAGTAAAGGTCTCTGTATCCCCTCTAAGCCCCACAGGGGGGACTAGGCACAGCTACAAAAAACTGTCACTGTTACAAGTTAGAACTGGTGAGTTTTCTATTTCCTGCAATGTTCACTGGTCACAAGGTAACCCCCAGGTTAGTGTAAGGTTTATGCAAATAGAGAACAAGGGCCAGATTCGGATCTCATCATAAATCCTGACCTTGTTTGTTACTCCTGGATCTAGTACCCTATCAGTGGGAAGAAGTGCTCACCCTCAGCTGCTACCTCAGGAAAGCTGTCTGATGCACATATCCAAACTAAGATCAAATCTAATACTGCCAAAAAGTGACCTTCTGGCTGTGCTATCTTCCTTTCAGAAAGGCAACCATGTGTTCTGGTGCCAAAAGCAGATGCTACACCTCGTTTGCAAGTGGCAGGGGCCAGTGTTTTTAAAGGAGAAGCCCAGTTCCAAAAGGATGCATCTGGGACTTCTCTGCTCCCATCAGCATCCCCCTGCTTCTGTGCCCCAGCTCTTGGTTTCTGCTGGGTGGCTGTGCCCTCTGCTGGAGCCTACCTGTTGGATATTGCTCTGTGAGGACCAGCTCCAAAACCAGGCTTGGGTAAAGGTGCCAGTCAGTGTTAAATTGCAACTAAGCCATCCACGCTCCCCCTCCACTCCCACCAGCATCTATGGTGCCTCTGCAGGCTGCTGCTTCAGGAAGGGGGGCCAGTAGCAGCTCTACCACTAAAACCACAGGGGGTTTTAAGTCCCTGTTATTGCAATAGTGTCCCTGTTGGATACGAGATGGTCACTGGATAAACCCCCCACCAGTCCCTGGGGCAGGCACCTAGTCCCCAGACCTGCCTTCAGGTGAGTTTTAGGCATAGAGTCTCTGTCTGCTCCAGTGGGATTTAACTAATTCCTACAGTTCATACAGCAATTTCCAGCCTGGTAATATGCTTTATTACCCCTACCCACTACACATCTCTCCTGTGCTTAACAGAGGGAATGCAAACACCACTGCTGGACTGGGAAAGCCCAATAGTGGGTCCTGCTGCCAAGCTAGGTCTTGGTGTTGCTCCCTTCTTGGTTTGGCAGGGAGAAGCAAGATGCTGCACCAAGAGGTAATTCGGAGTTCAGCTTCGTAAGGTGTGGACCTTGAGAGGATTTTGCCAATCTGTCTGTTTCTGGACCTTCTCTGGGCATTTGGGCTGAGATGAGGTCATTACTCAGTACCATCTTCAGCACTGTCCTGTGTAGTGTTAGGTGCCTGCAAGCTCTCTGCTTCTGCTCAGGCAGACACAGGTCCCACAGATTTAAGCAGAGCACATACAGCAGAAATGATGCTTTGGCTTCACAGCTCATTATTTGTAAACCTTCTGGGGATAAACCTAGAGAAATGGATTCTGCTGAAGGATGCCTGCACTGGAAAATGGTTAAGGAGGAAGAGAAGCACAAGATGGACAAAGGGACTTCATGAAGCTTATTTCTTAATAAGGGAGATATTCTAATAAAAGCCAAAATTACTGGGGCAGGTTTTTACTGGGGGTCAACCACTTCAGCTGTGTGGAGGTCAGTGAAGGGAGAGCAGTTACATCAGCAAGTCCAAGCTTACTATGAGCTCCATCTCAGCTTTTTCCTCTGCTGACAGCAATGTGGGGAGAGGATCTATTTTCACCTTCACATCAGTGCAAATATTCCAAATCATGTTTGCTTTAAATGGTTTTGCAAAGACCTCCCAGAGACCAAAATGAATAATAAAACATGTCCTACTGACTTCTTGCCTCCAAGATGCCTCTAATTGATGCATCTGATCTGCATCTTGGGGATAATTTCTGCTCTCACATACAAGAAGGGATATGGGATCACCTTGACTTTTACTTGGAATAGCTAAGCATTATCAAGAGGAGACTCCTCTGTAGAGACATTGTGCTCTGTGGAAGTTAATATTCATGCACACACACAATTACTGTGGTCTACACATTGTGATGGGAGAGATTTTGATCCAATTGCAAAGCAATACTGGAAAATTCTCCCATATTAATAGCATTCTGGCATCTAAAATGAAAGCTTCCAGCCTGCCTTGCCATGAGCACTCCAAAGTGTCCTCTCAAGAGCCCTGAAGCCAGTGCTCTGTGTGCTGTGGTTGGTGCCTAGACAAACAGACCTTGTAGTCCATCAGGCCCATAGTTTAAGTCATAGTTTCACTCAGATAAATGGGAAACACAGACATATTTTTCCTTCTTCAGTCCTCTGATAATAGACTGCTTTTAGGGTTATTTCCAGGTGGTTTTCTTCTACAGGCATTCCAGTTTCGTTTCATTTCCCAATTTAGTGACCTGAAACAAGTCACCTCTCAGTTCACCCACTTGGTTTTGGAACAGTTAAGGGAGTAAAGATGGCAAGCAGTGCTACACACCGCATAGAACAAATTATTACTCTAAAAATGTAATAAAAGCAATTATAAAAAACAAACAAACAAACCACAAATACCAAACAGAGCAGAAAGAAATCACATCTTTCTACCCATCTGCACACACATGCCCCAGAACCTTTCAACCCCGCTTGGCATTTTGTACTTCTACACCACAAATTTTTCTAAGCACATTGGCCTAAATACATCCTTGCTATAGCTCCAGTGACATTAATGACTGGCTTTCACAAGGGCTACATTGGACCTCCAAGGCCTGATGAACTTGTTGGGATCAGCACTGCTTGGAGAAAATCCTCATCATTTCCAGTCTCAGGTCAGACTGGCTGTGAGACTGTACTTCTGATTTGTGTCACCTGGCTGGACCCTTGGAAATGTCCTGTGAAATGCTGCATCCCAGTGCATTTAGAATAAAGCCCTGACTTTCCAAAAAAAGCTTCTTGACTTTGCCTTTCAACCCTTAGTCTTCTGTTGTGATGTCCAGAATGACGACCTGGAGTCAAATCAAACACTTCTTGAAATCCATGGCAAATTTTTTTCCCTCCATGTTTTCTCCACAGGGAAGTCTGAGCTCTGAACTAGAAGACAAGGAGCAGGGACAAAAACTACTGATGACCCGTGATGGAGAGATGAAAGCGAGGACAATTCTCCTACTGCATTTGAAAGCATTCATCTGTGATTTCAGCCCAGAAGGTCAGCACCCTCTTTTTCTACCAGGAGAAACCCTCTCTATTAAGTTGTTTGGCAGCTCAAGCTGCAGGGAAGGCTGAGTCAAAGTACAATATGATGATGGAAATGTAGGTGTGGGATTTTTATAGCTTATCTGTAGTCCCTGTCCTCCTGCTGGCCTCGCTCCAGCAGTAGTTTTCTTCACACTATCACATTGCCAGGTCTTGCAGTTGGGTCACGACAACCCCATGAAAGCTCCAGGGTTGGGACAGAGCGGCTGGAAAGCTGCCCAATAGAGAAAGACCTAGGGGTGTTGGTTGACAGCTGGCTGAAGATGAGCCAGCAGCATGCCCAGGTGGCCAAGAAGGCCAGCAGCATCCTGGCCTGGATCAACAATAGTGTGACCAGCAGGACCAGGGAAGTGATTGTCCCCTAGTACTCAGCACTGGTGAGGCCACGCCTTCAGTCGTGTGATCAGTTTCGGGGCCTCAGTGCAAGAAAGACCTTGAGGTGCTAGAATAGGTCCAGAAAAGGGCAACAAAGATGGTGAAGGGTCTAGAGAACAAGTCTCACGCGGAGCAGATGAGGGAACTGAGGATGTTTAATCTGGACAAAAGAAGGCTGAGGGAAGACCTTTTTGCTCTCTACAACTCCCTGAAAGGAGGTTGGACCCAGGTGGGGAGTGGTCTCTTCTCTCTAGGAACAAGTGATAGAACAAGAGGAAAGGCCTCGATTACATCAGAGAATCTTTAGATTGGATATGAGAAGTAACTTTTTCACTGAAAGGTTTCTCAAGGACTGGAACGGGCTCCCCAGAGATGTGGTCAAATCCCCATCCCTGGATGTGATAAAAGAGGCAGAGATGTGGTGCTGAGGGACATGATTTAGCACCACACTTGGTAGACTCTATGATTTTAAAGGTCTTTTCCAACCAAAATTATTCTATGCTTCTGTTTTATTTTATGATTCAGAGCCTGGCTGGCAAATGGTGACCTCAGTTGGATGTCAAGGAACCAAACTCATCATCTGTTGGTTGATGTCTCATTTGTTCAAATAATTCATAAATACAAGTGGCATAAGGACTTTAATTATAGAAGACATTTCAAGGGCAAATCCTGTTCTGTAGATGATAAGCAACTCTCAACCCCTGGGTAGAAATATTTCATGGATCTCCTGGTAAGATTTGTCTAATTTGACCCAGCAAGTGCTAACACTTTTTAAATCCATCTGCCTTTACCAAAACCAAATCTTCAGACCCACAATGTGTCATTGTAACACCTTTTTTTTTCAATGTCTGAAAGTATTTCAGATCAGAAATCATTTTCATTTAAAGAGCAAGAAATAAAAAATACAAAGGTGAGCAAATTTCTAAGAAGGAACATCAGAGCCAGACATAGACATGTGGGATCTATCTAGACTACAGCATGAGCACAGTTATACCAGAAACTTTAATTATTAAACCAAAAAAAAAGAGCAAAGCTGGATGATTTTTTTTTTTTTTTTTAGCAAATGCAGCTGAGTGTTATAAAGGATGCAGTCTCAGGTAATCATGCATGAATTCAGTAGAATTAGGTTGTATCCTGTGCTCCCGTCTACCCCCAGTAACATATTTTAGGATAATCTAAAAATTTCATCCCAACACTTTTGAAACCTAAAGATTCAGATTTTCAGCCTGAAAAGGTTTTTCTTTTTGCTTTTCAGCTCAAGAGTAAAATTAAAGGGTTCAGTTGCCAGCAAACCAGATAAATATTCATTTGTGGTTCTATTATTTTATTAAAAAAAACAAAACCAACCAACCAAAAAAACCCACAAAAACCCCCAAACCAACAACCAAACCAAACCAAACCAAACCGACAAAAAAATAACCCACCCCCAAACCTAAAAGATAACCAACCAAATAGAAGAAACAAAACAAGAAAAAAAGCCCCTCAGCCCCAAACCAAAACAACCATGTAGACCAGCTCCAAGCTCATTGCTTCTGTTCCCAAGCTCTCTCTGGCCCTACATGGCTGTCCTGGGTTCCCTGTGGTGCTACTGACACTCTTCTCCTGCCTTTCCCATGGCCTGTGCCCATCTCATGCCCCTGGACAGTTCAGCCTGTCCCCTAGGTGTTGCAATGAACACTGAAAAACACTGACTAGGTTTAACCATAAGTTTCTCTTCTACTTCTTCTGCTCTCTCCTGTGAGAATGAATCATTTTACTCTCCACAGAGTGCTGGGAATTGGTACTGCCAGCAGCAGCATTGAAACGTCTCAGCTTCCCTGTACTTGAATGTACCTAATTAAACCCGCATGCAGGTACAGCTCTGATTTGTGAGGTGTGCACTGAGGCGTGCAGGCAATGATCCCAGCATCCTATTTGACAAGCAGAACAATAAGGTGCTCTCCTGTGCAGCTTGGCCGCTGACAACTTCCTCAGCTCTGCCAGAAAAACAGCAACCCAGATTTTACAGAGCAGGATTTTGCTACTGAAGGTGCCAGGCTTTTAAGAGCTCCATGAAAGCACCTGGGAAATGGCTGAGTTGGGGTACTAGGATAAGAGGAAATGGCCTCAACTTGCACCGGGGGTGGTTTAGATTGGACATTAGAAGAAATTTCTTGTCTGAAAGGGTTCTCAGAGACTTGAATGGGATCCCCATGGAGGTGCTTGAATCCCCATCGGTGGAGGTGTTTCAAAGAGGCAGAGATGTGGTGCTGAAGGACATAGTTGTCACCTGATCTGATAGTTAGGTAATGGTTGGGCTTGATGATCTTAAAGGTCATTTAGCTGCCTTTCAATACTTGAAGGGAACCTACAGGAAGGCTGGAGAGGTGCTTTCCATAAGGGTGTCTAGCTACAGGACAAGGGTGAATTGATTTTAAGCTGAGGGAGAGAAGGGTTAGACTGGATCTTAGGAAGAAATTCTTCAGTATGAGGGTGGTGAGACTCTGAAATGGACTGCTGTGGCTGCCCCCTTCCTGGAGGTGTTTGAGGCCAGGCTGGATGAGGCCTTGAGTAACCAAGTCTAGTTGAGAGGAGTCCCTGCCCACGACAGGAAGGTTGGAGTAGATAATCTCTAGGGTCCATTCCAACCTAGGCCATTCTATGATTCTTTTCCAGCCAAAATGATTCTATGATCCTATGACCATCCTGGACTCCAGACGGGGAAAGGCAGATCAGTTCCTGACGACGCCCTTTCTTTGCAAGTACAAGTAAAGCCAGTCATGGTGATCTGTCAGATCTGAATGTTCATCCCACCAGAGCTGGGCTGCCAGTGCTGGCTGGTTGTGCTAAGAGGTAGCTGTCAAATATTGATATACCCTGGTCACTAGCAACTGGGAGTATATTTACACCAATAACCTATCATGGAAAGATTTTTCTCTTCTAATGTCCCCTAAACTGACCCCAGATACCTAAAATTTCATGAGAAACTTCATTGATGTTGACAAGGCTCGTTAATGGCCAAGTTGAGGCCTTCAAGTCTTTAGCTTTTTGTTCTTTGTAATGGAAGCTGGTCACTGTCATAAGCCCTCCCTCCTCCTGGACTTGGCACTGTGCACTGACTGCTGTTCATGACTTTGCAAAGCATGATGAGTGTGTTGCTGAAATGCTTATTTTGTTTATAAATTCATTAAGGTATTCTGGGAACAACTCCAACTCATTCTCTGTATCTGTTATCTCTGTGCACCCAGGTAATTTAGTTACAGCAATGCCACAAAGAAGAAAAAGTTCGACCATTTGATCTCAGTTTCTTTTATCAGGCTCTGAAATGCATATCCTTTCTAACCTACCTCTAAGCACAAAATAGTAGCAATTAAAAGCCTTGGTAGAAGTCACAGCCTGAAATGTCCTCTGTCCCACCTTCTGCTCAATGGGAAGAGAGGAGATCTACACACCAGCAGAAGATGATTTCAGTACAAATCACACTGCCTGTTATGCAAATGCAGTATCCACAAAACTTTGGTGATAGAATCACAGAATTGCAGAACGGATTAGATGATCCCCAGAGGTCCTTTCTGCGGTTCTGAGACAGTTGCAAGATGACCAGTAAGGATCAATAAAGCCTACATACATGATCTCATGCAAAGACTTCAATTTCCCTTCCTCACCTTTGCCTGCTTGGAATCTACCTTCTTTGAGGTAGGAAGGCATTTTTTCTTCAGTGTTTTTATATGACCTAGCCTAGAATCATAGAATGTTAGGGGTTGGAAGGGACCTCTAGAGATCATAAGTCCAATCCCCACCTGCCAAAGCAGGATGATCTGGAACAGGCTGCACATGAATGCATTCAAGTGGGTTTTGAAAGTCTCCAGAGAAGATGACCTCTCCACAACCTCTCTGGGCAGCCTGGCCCAATGCTTCACCACCCTCACAGCAGAAAATTTTTTCCTCATGTTGAGGTAGAACTTCCTCTGTTCCAGCATCTACCTTATCTTATTACTGGACACCACCAAAAAGAGACTGGCCCCTTCATCCTGACACCTACCCCTGAGACATTTATAGACGTTAGTAAGATCCCCTCTCAGCCTTCTCTTCTCCAGATTAAACAGGCCCAGTTGTCTCAATCTTTCTCCATGGGAGAGATGTTCAAGTCCCTTATGTACAGGAGGACTGTCATACAGAAATAAGAGGATAAATAAATAAACAACAGTAATAATGGCACAAGGCTGTCCTGGAAAAAAACATCAACTTCCCCTGAATCTGCCTTGTCCTGAATAAATACAATTACTTCCTGCAGAGCTGTATTTGGCCTATTTTGGAAGATATTGAAACAGGAAAATAACCTAATTTCTTGGGGTATGAGCAATCCGGTGGGAAAGTTTGCAGTCATTACCTTTTGAAAATCAGGTTATGAGGTTTTTCTTTTCGACGTTTCCTAATGAAAGCTCATAATCAGTAATTTTAGCTGTCTCTGGTAAGATTAGAACCACTGTGGGGAGGGCAGAACAGAGAAAACTCTTTTCACTACAAAGTGCTGAATTAACTGAACCTGAAATGCTTTGCAAATGTATGGCCATGCCTGTGAAATTTAGGAAGAAAGCAAGCGAGATCTCTTCGGCAGGTTTCCTGCCTGTCCCACTTCCTAGTCACTTGGCAGCTCTCCTCTCTTGGGAAAAGATGCCAGAGAAGCCTGGCATGCAGACCCCTGGCATGCAAAAATCTGGGGACTTCCAGGACTGAAGGCTCTAGCAGAGCCTGCTGTGAAGACGACATTAGTCTAGGGCAAGGATGGCTTCAGAGCTGACACAGGGAACTCAAAATGTTTTGGTTTTCTACTCAAATTAGGGCAAAACCAAACCATGAAATCTCCAAATCCTCAGAGGCATAGAATTACTTTTCTCTGCATAGATTTCTAGTTTTGGACAAGTCCCTAATTACATTAAGAAGGGATTTCTGAATGACGGTCAGAAAGGCAATTAGAAGTATTCCCCAATGATACAAGCTTGGCTTTCACCATGAAAGGCTCCCCTGCTTGTCAGCAGTCCCCTACATTTCAAAAACACATCATTCTTGTATAACCCTGGTGGTTTTTTTTAAACACATTTTAAAGTTAATCAACCATAGCAAAACAGAATTTCACCTCCGTAACAACGGCAACACAACGACAAAATAATTTTGCTTTCCCTTGTTATTTTCTTCCAGTGGCAAAGCGGTTAGCATTGCCTAGACAATAAAATCCCAGGATTTATTAAACTAATGCTAACAAAACCTAGTAATTACAGGAAATTGCTGAATGAGTTGCAAGACCATGCAAATATTAGTGTTAATGGAATGCAGAATTTGAGAAGAAAGGGGCATGACTGCCTCCAGGCAGCTGCTAATTGCAGACTGCATCTCTAAGTGTATTTCCTCAGCTAGTCAGAGAATTATAGAATTGCCTGGTTGGAAAAGACCTTAAGAGCATAACCTAATATCCCCCTGTACACAACTGTACATGTCCCTAAGCACCCCATCCAAATGTCTTTTAAATGCCTCCAAGCATGGTGAGGGGTTGGACTAGATGATCTTTCAAGGCCCCTTCCAGCCCCTAACACTCTGTGATTCTCCACTTCCCTGGGCAGTCTGTTCCAGTCCTGATGACCGTTTCAATGAAGAAAGGATAGGGCCTACAGGGTAGGGACATAATGAGAAGAAACTGTAATGTTAACTCAGTGCAACAAGTATGTCACATCTTACAATCATAGAGGTTGGAGGAGACCTCTAAGATCACCAAGTCCTTCCACTTGCCCAGAGCTCACAATCTAACCACTACTGCTAAGCTGCTACCACTAAACCATGTCCCTCAGCACCACAACCATGTGTATTCTTTTGAATACCTCCAGAGATGGTGACTCTGCCACCTCCCTGGACAGCCTGCACCAGGACTTGGCAACCCTTTCTGTGAGAAATTCTTCCTAGTATGCAACCCAACCTGAACCTTCCTCAGCACAACCTGAGCCCATTTCCTCTTATGTCAAGGACATTTGCATCTTGCAGGTCTCCAGTGGATGTCTGTGTAAACTCTCTGCTACTAGTCCAGCACCAGTGCAGACAACTCCATCTGCCCCACCAGCTGCAAACAATCCAGGGGCAGCAGAGAGTCCTGTGTAGCCACGAATATCACTGTGCTGTAACAGAATCTGTGAATAATAGATCCTGTAACTGCTTGTGGCAGATCTGAAAACCGATGAAATTGTGACTGATGATGTGATAGAAGTCACTGCTATGAAGGGAGCAGCAATTCAGCAGCACGGTCCCATAACAAGTCTGTGGCCTCATCAGTATGTAGGGCAAAGCTGCTGCCGCAATTGCAGACGACAGCTTGGGCTTCCTGGGCTCCTGAGATCTCCAAGAAGACTTGGCTACTCACAGCCTGGCCTAGTTTCCCACTCTATCAGAAAGGAGGAGGTCATATGCCAATTCTCTCACTACAAGAAAGACATTGAGGTACTGGAGCGGGTCCAGAGAAGGGCAAAAAAGCTGGTGAAGGGTCTGGAGAACATGTCAAGTGAGGAGCAGCTCAGGAATTTGGGGTTTTTGGTCTGGAGAAAAGAAGCCTGAGGAGAGACCTCACTCTACAATCCCCTGAAAGGAGGTTGCAGTGAGGTAGGTGTTGGCCTCTTCTCCCAAGTAACTAGTGATAGGACAAGATGAAATGGCCTCAAGTTTTACCAGGGGAGTTTTAGGTTGGATTTTAGGAAAATTTCTTCCCTACAAGATTTGTCAGTTATTGGAACAGGCTGCAAAGGGAGATGATGGAGTCACGTTCACAAAACGTGAAGACGTAGCACTTTGGGATGTGATTTAGTGGACATGGTGGTGTTTGGTTGACAGTTGAACTCAATGATCTTAGAGGACTTTTCCAACCTTAACAATTCTATGATTTAATTGCTTCAGCATTGGTGGGGATTATCAATCGTGAAGTCCCCTAAGGGATGAGGAAACTCCTCCCAGACACTGCTTCACCCAATCCGCAGGCATCAGTGTGAAATATTAGTGATGTTAGCCTGGGCTGTGCACTGAGCTGCTAGGGGTCACATCTGTACCACCAGACCAGGAAGAGCCTGGGCTGTGCACTGCGCTGCTAGGGGTCACATCTGTACCACCAGACCAGGGAGAGCCTGGGCTGTGCAGTGTGCTGCCAAGGGTCACATCTGTACCATGAGACCAGGAAGAGCCTGGGCTGTGCACTGAGCTGCTAGGGGTCACATCTGTACCACCAGACCAGGAAGAGCCTGGGCTGTGCACTGCGCTGCTAGGGGTCACATCTGTACCACCAGACCAGGGAGAGCCTGGGCTGTGCAGTGTGCTGCTAGGGGTCACATCTGTACCACCAGACCAGGAAGAGCCTGGGCTGTGCAGTGTGCTGCTAGGGGTCACATCTGTACCACCAGACCAGGGAGAGCCTGGGCTGTGCAGTGTGCTGCTAGGGGTCACATCTGTACCACCAGACCAGGAAGAGCCTGGGCTGTGCAGTGTGCTGCTAGGGGTCACATCTGTACCACCAGACCAGGAAGAGCCTGGGCTGTGCAGTGTGCTGCTAGGGGTCACATCTGTACCACCAGACCAGGAAGAGCCTGGGCTGTGCAGTGTGCTGCCAAAGGTCACATCTGTACCAAACCAGCTCACAAGGGTGTCTACAGCCTCTTGCAGGAGGAAACAATGCTTTTCCATACAATTAACATCAACCTCATATCAGACATTCTCCTGATTTCCCCTTGCTGAAGTAAATTTATGTGGGTTTTTTTTTTTTTTTTTTTTTTTTTTGGTGGGGGGGGTGTTGTTGTTGTTGGCTTTTTATTTTTGTTTTTTAACTATTAAACATTGTGGAGAGCTTGAAAACCTCTATTTAATTTGTTTTTTCAAAGCCCCTGCTACATTTTCTCACATACATTAGACAGTCATTAGGTGGCAGTATGGACTGGAGACTTCAGCATGGGGCAACAGACAAAATTCCTCTTCCTGTAAGATGTGAAGATTCTTTAAACTTTCTTTTCTGTCTGAAAAATGGAGGTGTAAGTAATGATCCACTGACATCCTGTGAGGATTAATTAATGTCTTGACAGAACTTTGTGCATGAAAAATGCACTCCCTGAGCAGAGAACTATTCAAGTAGAGGTTTTTTCTTTGACAACAGTTTAATACCACCCATTTTGTCCTTGGCTCCTGCAGTGACACATTTGATCCATAATTCAGCCCATACATTCTCAATTATTCTATTTTTAGATTTAAGAGAGACTCAGATAGGAATTTATAGCTAAATCTAACTTCCCAAACCATAGCCTGACAGGACTGATCAGAGCTAAGTACACAGTAGTTAGTGAAGACCTGACAAAGTGTTTTTATAAAGACATTGCAAGTTAGAGATGAAAAAAGCCTAGTGGGTCATCTAATTCATCTCCTTGCCTCTGAAAAGTTTTTCTTTATTGCACAGTTTTGCTAGTGCTGTATCTAATCTGGTAAAAATGTCATTAGAAGCTTCCTAGGGAAATCCTCTTTCTGAGAACCAAGGAAAGTCCAGATTTCCAGATCAGTTTTAAGCTTTTTTTCTCACAGTTTTAGCCCATAAATTCCAGCAACATCCCTCCATCCAATCCATGTCACTTTTCTATGTGCAAAGTAAGGTTTGGCTATAGACAGTCAAATATCAAGATACCCCAACTAAATTCAGGTTTAATTGTACTTTGACCCACATCTGGGTCCTGTTTGTCCTCATTTCAATGACTCCAGTATTGTATTGCATTATTGATATTACAACTTGCAGAGGGGTATTTCTGCTCCCAGGAAAGCAGAATGTTAGCCAGGCAACTTCACCTGATGATGTGCCTGGGAAGTGTCAGCAGACCTTCCTAGATGTAGAGCATAGACTCCAAGCTCATGTTTTCACATCTGAAATCCAGAACTAATGCCATCCTTCATGCCACCACATCAGACTGCAGACTCATTTCACTGGCTCCCATCTTTGCACATTTCTTATTTTTCAGCATAGCTGCTCTGTATGATTTTTCCTTCCTTTGAATTATTTACATCTTTTCCTCTGCCTTAATGAGTTAATTTACATATTTTCACCCCAAATCTCACACCATTATTTCATGCCTGTGCTGTTATCTTCTACAGCTCTTTTTGTCTCTGCTACTTCCTCCAGGGCAGTTCCCCATATTTTCACATCATCTGCAGTTTCCCTTAACTTCCACATTAATGAGATCTGCAAAAAAAGGAGAGCCTGGCACAAATCCCTACCTAGTCCCTTCTCCTTGTAGGAGTCATTTCACCCTCACATTTGTGTGACACTCCATTCTCCTCAGACCTCCTTGCATGACAGGAAGTTACTTGGCTTCTCTGCTGCTCTCACTGCTCCACATCTTACTCACTTTGTTTGCCCAACCAACCCTTTCCACTTCCAATATCAGATGTCTTTTTTCATTTTAGCCCCAAGCAGCACTGTCCCTTTCTTGTACCTCTCCTGACAGCCAGTGTGCTGCAAGGTGCCTGTTTTCTACGTACCTGTAAGCCATCTGGAACACTTTTGTCATCATTCAAAGCAATGTAAAGAGTTGCTTTTACCTTAGACCCTGACTCCATGCTGGTGTTTGTGAGTGTGTGAGAGACCATGCCATTTTAACTCATGTGTTGCTTGAGATACCCTCAGTAGTTTCCTCAGATTCACAGTTCCCAAGGCTGACAGGGATGACTCTTGGGCAGCACTTCTCCTCTGTGTTGATTCATTTAAATGTAGCTGTAAGAAAAGCAAAACCAAAAAAAAAAAGGTTTTACAAATTGCTACCATATATTTTAATGAGAGCCTCCCTGCTAAGCCCTCCCATTTTTCTGGCTCCAAGATTGCAGAGAGCCATCACCAAGGCTTTCCTCCCTGTAAGCTCTTATGGACTGCAAATAAGTCACTCTCTAACTTTCATTTTATAAAATAGATGCTAGCTCCTAGATCCAGGATTTTAGGCCCATGATAAATATTTTCCAGCTTCTAATTGCCCTCCTAACTCTTCTCTCTCTCAGTTTGCCAATATCCTTCTTGAATTGCAGCTGAATGGCAGAACTGCACATAATGTATTTCATTAGTCCTCTCTCCAGTGCCAAACACAAATACCATCACTCCCATGCTGTTTGAGCTACCTCTGTGTAAACATCCACAGACTGCATTAGACACTATGCTCTCAAGAAGCAGCTTATTGCCCAAGCAACTCAAATTACCCTTCCAGTCACAGAATCAAAGAATCACAGAATGGTAGGGGTTGGAATGGACCTCTGAAGATCATTGAGTACACCCCCTCTCCCCCAACGAGAGCAGGATGACCCAGAGTAAATCGCACAGAAACACATCCAGGGGGGCTTTGAATGGTTTCAGAAGAGACTCCATAACCTCTCTGGGTAGCCTGTTGCAGGTCTTTGTTCATAGCTGTAAGCAGGTAACCATGAGCAAGCACAGTGCTCTACCATCCCCAGAGTAAAAAAAGTTCTTCCTCATGTTTAGATGAAACTTTCTGTGTTCAAGTGTGTGCCCATTACCTCTTGTCCTGTGCCACTGGGCACCACTGAAAAAAGACTTGCCCCATCCTCCTGACACCTACCCTTTAAGCACTTATAAGCATTGATAAGGTCCCTATTCAGTCCTCTCTTCTTCAGGCTAAAAAGCCCCTTATCTCTGGGAGGTGTTCCTGCTTGGAGTGTTCCAAACGGATACCCACCAACCTGAATTTAAAATGAGCTGAAGGCTTCAATCCTAAACCATCCTAAATCTCCTTAAAGCATCTGTCCCCACAGCTGGGTTCAAGACCTAGCAAGGACCTCCTTCCTGATGCTTACAGCCCAGCTCTTCCTGCAGCCAAGGATTCACATGGCCCTACTGCCAGCATGCTCCAGGCACATCCTATAAGCCCTTCCTGGGAATTCAGCTTTGGGGAGGGCACATTTCTCCATCTGAACTGTCCCATTTAGTGCATAATTCCTGGTGGAAAGCACAAGCAAGTGATGAGAGTGAGATATAAAATTTTAAATTTATGGCTTTAGATTGAAAAAAAAAAAAAAAGAGAAAAGGTTCAGATCCTGTTTCATACAAGACTTGGCCTCTGTCTTGATTCAGTGACTTCTGTGCTAAGAAGATGTCCAGCAGGCAGGGGAAGGGGAGAAGAAAGTGAAGAGCTTAAAGCTGTTTTCCCAATACAGAAAGAGTAGGTGAGAATAAATTATATACAAATAATCCACCTGAAAAAAAGAAACGGGGAAAAACCAAAAAAGGTAAAAATATAATGCTAACCCTATTTAGATGTGGTAATTCTCACTGTATGTTTTATTCATGTAACTGTAATCCTAGAAGAGTAAATAATTCTATTCTTTACTGTCCTGTGAAGATGGTGTGGCAGAAAAAAAAGGATGTAGTGTGCAAAAAATCCTCAACACACTAAAAGCAAGAAATTGATCATGTAATTAAGAGATTTTTTTTCCCACAGAGCTTAAAAGTGATTTAAAGCAACCTTACATAATGGAGCTTAGAGAGGATTGTTTCCTCTAAAAATGAGGAAAACAAAAATTACCCAAACATGTTATGTTTCAGCTATCTGACACTGCACAAACAGCTCTTGTCAACTGTAAAACCAGATGGTTTCAGCAGAAACAACTGCAGTTACTGCAGCTGGGAACAGGCTTATGTATGCCTGCATGGACATGAGCCACGCAAACTCTTCATTTCCTCCTCAGTTCTTCTTTCTGCACTAGTTCCCATGGGCTTTTACCAGTCCATGTTGGCCAGCAATCCCCTGTGGTTTCCACACTGAGCTAAATGCTTTCATGTTATGTCTGAGTCTCTGCCCAAGATGCACTAACCGAGACCTGGCTTAGGAAAGGAAAAGGAATGAGAAGAACTGTGTCTGGGTCAGAAATTAAAGGTGAAATTTCCTGGTCAGCCAAATATCTGAATGAGGTGTGTCCTGACTTTGTACCAAAACAGGGCACTTTGCTGAGCTAGAAAAACCCATAACTGCCTACCATGGCTTTGATCTGTCACCTAGCACAAACCTCATTTGTTTTATCCATGTAAGACACCCTGTGACACAAGCATGGACTCTCAAGCATCCCTTGCAGTACTGGACACTCACACACACTCATGCACAAGCTGGTGGCCTTGAGCTGCAGCAGAGGCAAAAAAGAGATGGGAACAGAGAAGAAATTGGGATTCTCTAGACCTGAGGGGGTCACTGAATGGAAGAGTGGGAGTCTTGTGTCAGTCTGGCATGAGAAGGACAACTTCAAACTGGGGCTGGCACCACCTAGAAATGCTTTTCAGTGGCTAGTTCCCTGAAACCAAACACAACTCCACCCAGGGCAGTCCTCTATACATTCCTGTTTCCACACCGAGCAGAGGTGAAGGCTGAGGTGTAGCATCAGTAGCACTTCCAACACTGGAAGGCACACAGATCAGTGATTAGCTTCCTGACAGTGACTTAAATGAGCTAGGTTTTATTGTTGTGCCTGCCACGGGGACAGACACCACAGCCACAACAACAGAATCAAGTAGACCTACTTCAGTTAGAAACTTTAGGTTAGCTACCGCTGCAGCAGACTTAGCACTGCAGCATAAACCTCAGCCTTCCAGTGACTCTGCCATTCACTCAACTTCTCCAACCCATTATGCAGCAAATTCTGCACTCCATGGTGTTGTGGGTACAACACACAGATGTGATCCACACTGTCACAAAGTAAGCTCTCCTGAGCCAGCTGGAGACATCACTAGCCTGCAGTCCCTGTTGGGGGTGTTTGGAGAACCTCATTGATTAAGAATTCATGTGTCTATGCTGCCTCTGTACAAGAAGGATGCTGAGGGTTCTTGCTTACCTTTGTAGAGCTTTGAGGATAAGAACATAAGCAATTTTCTGCTCATCAACTACATTATGCCTTAGGAAATCAGCTGGTGCACAGAGAATCTGATTATGCAGGGCTGGAAAGAGTGTCTGCCAACAAATCAGAAATACAAATCTTGACCTTATCCTCTTGCTTCTGCAAAGGCTGTCTGCTGGTCAGTTGGGCATTGGTTATGCAAGTGATGTTGTACACACAACACAGAAAGGCTTTAAAGAGCATAGCACTGCAGCAGAGCTCTACAGCCTCCAAAAGAGTAGAGCAAAAGTCTGCTCTCCAGACAGCAGGCAGGTGGATGCTGGCAGGATTTCCAAACCAGCAATACCTGCTCAGTGCCTTTGCAAGCATAACCTGTGAAATTCTGCCAGCCATCTTCCAAAAGGATCTGGTTTATTACATTACAACCTGTACTTCAACTGAGGCCAAAATACTGACTGCAGTCATGAGGACGACTGCGATCAATAAGGCAAGGGCCTGGGATTTGCTCTTAGGCTGCCCTGGCATACCTGGCGCTTGAGGAAACAAAATGCTGTTCAAATTAAAAGGAGAAAAACCTCATTTCATTAAGGAATGTAACTGAAGTAACCTGTGTGCTTGAATCCCAGTTTCTATGTAGTTTTATCATGAGTCATAAATGCCTGTGTCCATACAAGCTACATATTTCATTTTCAGCAGGCAGTTTAAGCAGTTTAAGGGTCACAGAGACCCCTGAGTTGGTTTTAGTCTCTGCATGAGCAGGGATTTTGCCTTGGCAGAAGCTGTATGAGAAAACCATGGTGTCAGTAACACAACACAATGCTTGCTGACAGCATTCCATCTCCTGTGTAAGCACACAGGCAGAGAGGACTGTGGTCTGGATAGAAGCCTGCAGGTACCACCAAATTGCATTTGTCTTTGGAGCTGTGTAGGCATAGGTAGAACAATGCTTTGGATCTACCAAGGACTTGTCCTACCTTCCCAGCAAAGGAACTGAGTCAGGCCTCTTTGTGCCTTGCAAAGACCAGCATGCAAAGGGGGACCCTACCCCCTTCTTAGCTCCTCTTGATGTAGTATCCTGTAAGCACACTCTAGTAGCTATTTGGAAATTTATATGCATATGACTTGACACCTTTTTTATAGCAACTTCTTAAACAAAAAACTCACTTTTTCTTGTTGTTGGCCCAGCTCCATTCCCATTTCTAGGAAAAAAAAAAAAAAAAAAAAAAAGCAATGTTACATGAAATAAGTTCTTTTCACAGTTAAAGTATACAGATGAATGTAAGAGTCAAAAGTGGGGCTGGAGCTAAAGTAGCTGCTCTTGCAGAACAGTGCCCATAGCTTTCCCTGAGAGTGCTAGTGCTGATTATCCCTGAGTGATCACAAATAAATGGTGCTAATTACAGACAGGCATTTTGGAGCTGATCCCAATACTTTCTTGTACGGCTGAGACCGAACAGGACACTACCTGAAGCAAAAAATAAATGAAAATGTGGAGTAATGAAAGGGAAATGGCGTTGCTGGATTTGTTGCCCACTTTTCTCCATTCAAATTGCACACTGCAATTAAAAATATCCCAATATACAGCTGGGTACTGTATAGAGCTGCAGGATACTATGTTAGGTCACTGTATACCTGATACACATAAATGTTGTTTCATTCCAGTGCCTCCTACAGTGGTTTAAGTGGAATGTAATGAACTACTAACTGCTGGTTAGTTAAATAGGTCTAGCTGAAGTTAAATCAATGACGCATCCCTACTTTTCCCAGAGTGAACATGCTCTACAGAATGAGCAGGGATATTCTTTGCTTTAGGTCAGCTGGGGATTTTCATCTTGTTTCAAGTATGCAAAGAGCCCTTTTGCTGCCATGGCTCCTACTTCACTGTCCTGACAAGACGTTGTCCTGACTCTTATTATTTATTCCTAGTGGGGAAGGTGGATTTCACCCACGTGCATGGTACTGTCAATTAAGGAATAAAGTGGTAGTAATTTAGGAATGATAGTATCTCCTGCTTTCATTACAGAACTTGGCACCAAACCTGGTCTGACTCAGCAAGCTGAGTCCATTTAGAAGCTGGCTATGAATCTTCTTTTAAAAACACCCTCTAGAGATGTTTATCATAACATTTTATCCATACTCAGTAAGGAGGTGCATTTGTTTTATCCAGGACATAAGAATATTCGTGGCTAAGCAACCTTAAGGTTTCATTACACACACATACACAAAAGAAAATAACCTGCAAAGTACAATGGAAATTTGAAGCAAGGTTAATTCCTTGCACACTTCTTTTGGTGTGAGTGACAGGGAGCCTGTAAGGTCAATGTCCTTAAACAAATGCAAGTTCCTCACGTCTTCCCTTCCATAGGGCTACTTATTTCAAAAGCTTATCAGAGAAACCAACGCTTCTGCAGTGCCAGAATTGAATGGGATTAAAAATCAAATCAAATTAATTTTGTGTTCAGAGCTCCTTGACCCACAGTCTGAGAGGCACTGGAAATGCATAAACTTCCTCCCACACTTCCCATAAATATGTCTCAAGGCTTGACAGACCACATATAAGTAAGAGGTAGTTTTGTGACCTTGAATATCTCAGTTTTAAATCAGTGCTTAGCCGTACTATCAAGCTTGTTTTATACAATCAGATAACAATAGGTGGCAAACTCTATTTACCATCAGACAGCTAAGTGCAAAAGGCATGAGGAGTTACATGTGGTCTACTCTGTTTCCTTAAACAGGTTTATAGGGCTGGCTGAAAGCATGGGTGATTCCAGCACCCGTATTATATCAGATCTACGGAGACCTATTAAAAAAGCAATGGGGTAAAAACAATGTGGTCAAATACTTGGCTTTGTTTCTTCCTGCCTTGCTTGTGTCTCTGCTAACAGAAAACCACAGCCTTCCTTTGCATCCAGAATTGTGCTGCTGTCTGGATGGAAGCACAATCTCAAGTGTAAGATTGTTTCCTGATCCAAACTGCAGGGCTGTCTTGAATATTTCAGCTGTGGGGATTACATTTCTTCACAGCAGCATCTCATGACTACTAACTAACCTACTGCTCTTTCAGATTGCTGAAACTTCTTACCAGATTGTCTTTCACTTGAAAACCTAACTCAACACAGAAAGGTGCTGCTCACCTGCTAAAAATTGGGCATAGGTAGGTAGAAAAGACCTTCTAGTACTATAACCAGGCACAATATGCAGCAGGCTAAAATGTACACATTGCTTTGAGTGAAGCAGGAAGGTAGTGCCAAGAAACCTGTGAGAGCATTGCCACTACAAGTTCTGCCACCTCACTAAAAATTTAAAAACTGTCCTAGTAATTTCTTTTATTGAACTCACCTGGCAGACGTAGAATCGTAGAATACTTTCAGTTGGAAAAGACCTTTAAGATCATCAAGACCAACCATTATCTAACTTTCACCAAGTCTGGTGCTAAACCACATCCCTTAGGACCGCATTTCTGCATCTTTGAAACATCTCCATGCTGCCTGTCTGATAACTCAGTGGAAGGAGGAGGATGGCATTTACATTACTACTGCCTACTTGTAATTGCTGTCCGAGAGACAGAGAAAAGATGAAATGGCCTAAAATAAACTGTTTTCTCCAGTCAAGCAACTTAATGAAAATGGGGCTAGTAATATGCTCTCTAGCCTTTTCTGTCTGAATTTCTTTAGATTTTATCCTACAGCCTGCCTGTAAACCTTACCAGAATATCTGGACTCCCTTTTATATTTGGGAGCAGATAAGGCAGAAAGGCTCTTGGATTTAATAGAGCTTAGAGATAAGAGGTGATAATGCACCTAAATGAAAGTGCTGTAACTGAAGTTTGCCTGCCTGCCATGGCTCCCTCCAAAACTCCAGACGTAGCACAGTTACATCTCTAACAGTCTGATGCTGTAGGGTACCAGAAACACTTGATAAGTGATCCTTGAGGTCCCTTCCAACCCTGACAACTCTATGATTCTATGATAAGGGACAGCCAGTGCCCCACAGCAGGCAGGACAGGGTGTGTGGGAGGAGAGCTGGCTGACCTGCTTGAGAAACACCCCCGAGCAGGAGCTGCTCTTGTCTCCTCTACATCCACCAGCATCTGACACTGCTCTTTCTGCCTTTGCAGAGCCTACAAAAGACCCTGATACATGTTTTCATTATCTTCTTTCTGGCACTTGCCTTGAATCTTTGATGCTAACACTTGAAAAAGTAGTTGCAAGTCTGCTAAAAAAAAAAATTATGTTTTGACAATGCTGAAATTCAAACCATACGCTGAACTTTTACTACTACTTTGTAAATAAGATTATCAAAGATGTTGATAAAAAGAAAGCTCTGGTGATGACAAAGTTGATCATACCACAGCATCAACTCTTCTCTCAGCTACCTTTCGAAAAGTCAAAAGTTTTGGCATCCAAAAATAATGTTTCAGGATTTGACACAATAGCTGTTTCCTGTGATGACCTATTTTTACTGTAAGCTTTGAAAACAAACAAACAAACCTGCATGAGACTGGTGAAACTCAGGAGAAAGTAAATTTACACTCATGGCTGTGCAGTTGCTGTGGCACAGCTCCTTTGGCCAGCCTCGAGGGGCAGAGGCACGAAAAACAGCACCACCTGTGCCACCAAGGCAGCTGCCACTGCCAGCTTGGCTGTCCCTAGCAGCAGGAATGAAGCAGTGCAGTAAGAGATGATGCAGAACAGCTTTTTGCTTCCTCCCTGGTGTCTTTAAAGGCCACTGATGATGCCAAGAGCAGGCTGCCTTTCGCAGCTTGAACATGTTTTTCTCAAGCTGCTGTACAGGCAGCTGAATTCCTGGAGGCCGCCTTCCCTTCTCTTGCTGTTGCCTGAATCACTTTACTCTCTTCTCTCCTTCAGCCTTTACTCTTTTCCTTCAGCTTTCTGCTCCTATGTCTCTTCTCTCCACCTCACTGAGCCCTCTTAATAATGAAAAGATAACTTATATGTAAGCTGCAAAGATAGTCCAGAGCATTATCCTTGTCAGATGTAGTTAGGACAATCCTTGGTATCAACACAGGCCTGAGGAAATAGAGATTGAGACCAGCCCTGTGGGGAAGGACCTAGGAGTACTGCTAGGTAAAAAGATGAACATTACCTAGCAATGTGCATTCACAGCCCAGAAGACAAATCACATCCTGGGCTGCATCAAAAGCAGCATAGGCAAGCAGATATGCTCTGGTGAGACCCCATCTGCCATGCTGGTCCAGCTCTGAAGTCCTCAGCACAGAAGAAACATGAGCCTGTTGGAATGGGGCCAGAGGAAGCCACAAAAATAATCAGGGTTCTGGAACCTGCCTGCTGTGAAGAAAGGCTAAGAATGTTAGGGATGTTCAGTCTGGAGAAGTTTCCAGGGAGACCTTATTGTGGCCTTTCAGTACTTAAAGGGACCTATAAGAAAGATTCACAGATTCATAGAATGGTTTGGATTGGAAGGGACCCTAAAGATCACCTAGTTCCAACCCCCCTGCCATGGGCAAGGACACCTTGCACTAGACCAGGTTGCTCAAGGCCTCATCCAACCTGGCCTTGAATACTTCCAGGGAGGGGACATCTACAACCTCCCTGGGAACCTGTTCCAGTGTCAAAAAGAGATGGGGACAGAGAGATTTTTATCAGGGCCTGTTGTGACAGAACAAGGTGGCTTTAAACTAAGAGGGGAGATTTAGACTGGACATAAAGAAGAATTTTTTTATGATGATGGTGGTAAAACACTGGCCCAGGTTGGCCATGGTCCATTACTGGGAACATTCAAGGTCAGGTTGGATGGGGAACTGAGCAATGTATGCAGAGGGAAGACAGCACAAGATCAGCATTCCTTTGAACTCCTTGAAGCTCTGGATGTGCTCAAAGTTTGTTGCTTTTGGAACAATGCACCTTGGCTCTGTTAAGAGACATTTATCATAGAATCATAAAACCATTTTGTATGGAAAAGACCTTTAAGATCACTGGGTCCAACCATTATCTAACTCTACCAAGTCTGGTGCTAAACCATATCCCATAGTAATAGACATTTGACCACTGCACCAAGCACTTAGAGTATATTTGCCAGTAGGGAGTTCAATGTGAAAGAGCAGAAAGCTCAATACTGCAGGTTTACCTCCTCTTTCAGGCAAAACAAACTTACCTTTGTTTCTAAAGGAAAATAGTTTGACATGGCCTCCAGTGTGGCATGGCTTGCAAGGTCTAATTTTCCTTAGAATTCCTGGGTTTAGGCCTGCTCCAGACAAATGACTAGACCCAGAGGAGTGATCACATTATACAGATACTACTGAAACCACAGAATAAGTAATAATTAACAGCCACACAGCTTGTATCTGCAACATACTTTGCAAAGTCTGAGCTTTTGCTTTGCAGAAAACATCCATAAGTAGACCCTCCCCCCCCAAAAAAAACGAAGAGAGGTTAATGCAAAATACCCCCTCAACTATCAATAAAATGCATCCACTCGATGTGTATTAGCCATTCCCTGGAACACAGCTACTCACAACAAGGGAAACACAAGTGGCTAAATGAATCAGTTTGTGACAGGTTGGACTTTCGTGATCCTTGAGATCTTTTCCAACCTTATTGATTCTGTGATTCTGATTCTGTGAAATCCCGCACGGACAAAATGATTGAGAGGTTGTAATGATGTAATTATTGTATGAGGCTGTAAGAACTGTATCTGGCTGGGAGTTACTGTTTTAGCAAACAAGTATTATTGCCAAAAGAAGGAGAGCTGTGCCTCGAGATACTACGTTGGAAGTGGCAATCAAGAGTAGACAGCATGTTGCCCTCTTTATGATAAGCACAATTATGTAACTTTGTTATGCAGTGATATTTTTCACTGCCTGCTTTTGCATAGTTGCCATTTTAGAGACCACAAATAACTGGAGGTATTCTTCCCAATAGATTGGACTGCCTGAGGTTATTCGAGTACTAGAGATTCAATGCTCAGAAAGCTGTAAATAAACTGAGCCCAAAAGAAAGGGAAAGAAAATGAATGCACTGTGAGGGGAATAGAGGATTTATGTTCTCAAGAGAGGACTCTACAGGAGTGGTGCATCAGTTGCAGGTGTAAGTACAACATGAAAATGGTGGCTTCCAATCTAAAGGGTGCTGCTGAATGGGAACTGTTAACAGCGGGCTGGATCACATTGCTTCTCACCTGCTTCTCTTTCCTTCACCAAGCAAAAGGAGAGAGCTTTTTCTCTCAGTTCCTCTCAGTCTCACAATCCTTTTGTTTTTTTCAAGCTAAGGACAGAAATAAGAATAATGGAAAGAATGACATGATAATCACCTGCTCTGATTTTCTTTCCCTTAAGCTCTATTGTGCTATTTGATGGCAGGAAAACAGAGGGTAGAGGGTAAACTGATAAAGGAATTGGTTAGTTTTGATGTCAGAATCAGAAGAAATATGTTGACAGCTATTAATGAAAGTTTCCTGCTTGATTCGTAAACATGAGAATGGTTGAAAAGCCATGAAAAGCTTGCAAGAGAACTCAGAATTTGTTGGTCTAGACAACTGCACTAAATCAAAACAAGTGCAGATCTTCAGACAGAAAGGGAAAACACGAGTAGTGCCTTCAGAATGGACATTAACAATCAGGATATTTACAATAAGGATAAACAATAAGGATTTATTTCTTAGTGTACTTCAGTTAATTCTGTCAACATCAGACTCTTCATCTGTATGAGTCTATTCTGAAACTTCAAGTTTAGACTGTGGACACTTCATCAGTTTTCAGGAAACTGTCATTTTTCTACACAAACTCTGAAGCAGTATTCTTTAGACCTTTGCAAATACATCTCCTTTTGCAGTGCTGTTCTTTCTAAGTGTTTATGGAAGTC
The DNA here is from genome assembly GCF_027791375.1 of Indicator indicator. Lineage (NCBI taxonomy): Eukaryota > Metazoa > Chordata > Aves > Piciformes > Indicatoridae > Indicator > Indicator indicator. The sequence continues at coordinate 37,625,039 of NC_072017.1, forward strand.
AGGAGAAAAGCCACTTTTGACTGCTGACAATACATCAGTCACACCAAGGTGGGTATTAGAGTCCCAGACTCCTCCTCTGTGATCCCCAGTGATCAAAACATGCT